>NC_134957.1:9090909-9393939 GCF_965638725.1 Aptenodytes patagonicus
CCTCGCTCCTCTGCTCGAATCGCCTCTGATGATGATGATGATGATGATGATGATGATGATTTTTTTTTCCACGTTGTTAATATTTGAAAAATGTACTTGCTGGGGGAAAAAAAAAAATGTCGTTCATTTGTGCACTACCACGTCATGTTCAGGTCACTGTTATTTTTTTAGCCGGGTTGGTTTGTAGCAGGTATTGTCTCGAACATTTGGTTGATTTCCAGTCGAGAGCAAAAAGAAAATATTCCGGCAAGTCTCTCCAAAGTGCCCATTTTTTACCGTGGGACCGGTCTCGCCGTTCATTAAATCCACGTATTGAAACGTCGGGTTTTCTTGTGCTTAATCGAGAAATAGGGACGGCGAGAGGGAGCCGGGGCGAGGGGGGCTCCGGCACAGGCTCCTCGCCGGCGGCCGGTCCCTTTCCCGGGCGGTTACTGAAGTGCATGCCGGTTTTTAAGGTCACGTTAGGAGTTAATAGATCTGCACAACAATGCGGATCGCTTCCCTTTTACGTAGGCACTTTCCTCACCGTGCCGTTCAGACGGGCGTGATGACAAGAATGCGCTTCTTCTTTCGTCCCGGACCGAAATCCCGCGGGTTTGGTTTTTTTGGGGGTTTTTTTTTGGATTTTGGTTTTGGTTTTGGTTTTGGCGAAGCGCGTTCCCTGCCAGCAAAGAGGGGCGATGCGGTTAGCGGTGGACAGCCACAGCCCCTGGGCGCGGGGGGGACGGGATCCAGCTCCCTTTCCAAATCAGAGGCCATCCTGCCTACATTCTAACAATAATTCAAATACAGTTCCCGAACGGACAGGTTTCTGCTCAGGCATATTTAAAGGAAAGTGGGTTGGATTTGAAAACGCACTAAATGGCATGCTATTTAACCTCTGTTGACTAATGAGTCACTGAAGACAAATGGCTCTATTCCTTGGATGACAAATACCTGCATTGTTGTTCCTTAGCTTACTGAACAATTTCAACGTGGGTTTTTTATTTTTTATTTTTATTTTTATTTTTGGTTTGCTGTTTTTCTTTGTTTTTTGTTTTTTTTTTTTTTTAAACTAGACGTTTTTCCAGCTTTACCATTCAGCGTGCAAAGCATCCAGCGATGGTCCTGATCCTGCAGAGGCATCTAAACGCCTCCTGCACTTTGAAGCGCCTCGTCATGCCTAGATTTACATTTATAAATACGTAGATGGGACTGCTAATTCCTTGTTTTCTCACAGACGAAATGTTTACGGCTTGGTGGAAAGTTTACTCCCCGTTTCACTCAGGTCGCGCCAATCAAAGCTGTTTTAAAATCTGAACTTTCAGGCCAGGCTGTGTTACTAAAAGATGTTTCCTTCGCGAATCGCGCTTGGGCGATGCGAGGAAGTGTTAAGGGACATGAGGCAGCTCAGGTTTTGCTTAAGTCACGCGGGACCGTGCCCGTGCAGGTGGGCGCCTTTGCTGGCCGCTGGCCTCTCGCGTGGGGCCGCCGCTGGCTGCGCGCAGGGCGTCTCGGCGGGGCCCGCGCAGCAGACAAAGGCTTTGCCCACGCGTGAGCTCGGACCCTCCGCGGGAAGCCCGAGCCCCCTGCCCCGCAGGCTGGGGATGCCTCCCGCCGCCCCCCGCCTCCACCGAGCCGGGACGAACCTCCGGGGCCCCCGGCCCCGGCGCACCCCGGGCGGCCAGGTGATGCCGGAGCGGGGCATCCCCCGCTGCTCCCCTCCCTGCACTTCGATCTGCCTCGGCTCCAGTGTCCTCCCCCCCCCCCCCCCCCAGCAGTAACCCCGCGGAAAGAAGCTGCTGGGGCTGAACCCTCTCCAGCCGCTTCTCCCCCAGCGTGCCAGGTCCCCCGGCATCTCCCGGCACCTTTTCTCTGCCCCCCCCCCCCCCGCCAGGAGAAGCCCCATTAAAGCCTCTGGAGGCTGCACCACCCCTTCCCCGGACCTTCCCCTCTTCGCCTTCCCCGGGGCGGAGGAGCCGCGGGGAGTCCCGGGCACCGCGGGGGCTGCGTGGGGAGCGGGGGAGAAGTTCATCGGGAGGCGGGCGGGCAATAAATCAGCGCGGTCCCCGGGGCAAATGGAAGCGCACCCAGGAGAGTCGCCACCAAAGGGGGAGAGGCAGCCCCTCGGCTGCGCCGCCTGCAAGAAATAAATAGGAATAAATCAAAGTCGGGGGTGCTCGGGGCGGGGGAGGAGGAGGAGGCGGCGGCGGCGGCGGCTGCGGCGGCCGGGCCTTGCCGGGGCAGCGGGGCGGGGGATGCCCGGTGCCGGCCGCCGTCCCTGCTCCGCCCGGGAGCGCCGGAGCAGAGCCGGGGAAATGCACCCTGCAAACTTTTAATGAAATCACCGGCGGTACCGATTTTTGTTGTTTGTTTCTGTGGTGGTTTTTTCTTTTTTTTTTTTAATCGTGCTTCAGACATCGGAAAGTGTCCCTCTGGGGGGTGGCGGAGGAGGGCACAACGGAGCGGTGCGACGCGATCTCTATCGGACAGGGAGTTATTTCGTATTTTAGAAAATAAACGGCGCGCAGGAAGCTCCTCCAGAGAGCGAGGGGGCTCCGGCAGGTCTGAGCCAAGCCCGTAAAGTTGGGGGTCCAGCGGTGCAGGGGTTGCAGGTACCAGCCTGTGGGCCCTTCGCGGACCTCCGGGAACGCGCCCCCGCCGGGGCAGGACCGTGCCTGGGCTGTTATTCCTGCGCTCGCTAACGGAGAGCCCCGGGAGAGCCGGCTCTCCCCCTCGGACAACACATTTTTGAAGTGCCACATTCAAGTATTTCCTATTCGCTGCTTCTCCAAACTGTTTAGAAATTACTAGTAGCGGATAAGTAAATTGCAAGTAAACCTAGTGAATTAGGATGATTCTCTATCAGTTTAATTTATGTTTTATAGTTAGTTTAGCCTTCTGATTTGATTGCCTTAGTAATGTGAATTGCCTACAGCTGCTGATGATACAGCTTTAATTCTGTTTTAAAGGTCATGTAAACATGTGCCTGTAGCATAAGGAATGCAAATTCAATTCCCTTTTAATGCTTCCCCACAATCACTTCACAGCCTTCACCTAGAAAATTAGCAGGATTTCATAGAAAACTGTTGGAACGTTATGATTTCATCAGGAGCCCCTCTCCCTGCCGGGCGTGGCTCTCCCTGGGCCGCCCCACGCCCGTGACGCGAACACCGATGCGCTTCCCACGGCCGTTTCGGCGGAGATCGAGGCGGTCCCCGCCCCGGGACGGAGTCGTCGCCTTCACCCCGAAGCTTTGCTTAGCTGTAGGTAAACAACGCACGACATTGCGAATCACCCCCACAAAGGGGCGAGGACATCATGCAGGTGTATACCTATGCATTAGGCTGTCATACAGCTGCGTGTTGCCCTTACGTCACGGGGAAAGATGGTGCTGGAAAAGAGAAATTGGGTGAAAATATTGGGTTTCGGACGAGGTGGGGTGCAGAGGCTGTCCGCATCAGCAGGAGGAGAAGCTGTGCCGAGGTGCCAAGGTGATAGGCTTAAATGCCAGACGCCTGCGCCTTGAAGGCAGACATTTTCAAATTAATTTTTAAACACAGCCAGCCCTGAGTTCACGAGAGATTGCTTCACCCTACTGTACTCCAGGGGAAAAAAAAAAAAGAAGGAAAAGCCAAAAAAAAAAAGAAAAAAAAAAATCCCCCCCCCCCCCCCTCCCCCTGTTTCAAAGGGTTTTAGTGAAGTTGCTGGAAGTTTGGCCGGGGAAGCCTTTGAACGGGCAGGCTCTAACGAGTGGGGAAGAGCGTCAAAAAAAGAGACTCTGGAGACGCTTTGAAAAGGCGAGGATCTGTCGCTGCAGAGCGAAAAGGGGTGAGGCGATTTCGGCGGCCCCCTCCCGCCGCAGGGACCCGGCCGGCTCCGGGCGAGCGGGGCCGGCTGCCGCCCGCCGCCCCCGGGGAGCCCGCACCGGCCCCGGGGCGCTCCGGGGGGGGACCGGCCCGGCCGTCCCCGCTCACCCTGGGGGAGGCCTTTGGTACCCCCAGGTGTTCCCCCCCGCTTTTGGTAACGGGGTGCTTCCCTGCGCTCGGAGGGTGCTTGTGCGGTCCCCAAACGCCTCCCGTCCGCCGGCGGGGCCCGGGCAGCATCCCCCGCCCCCGGGCAGAGCTGCCTTCATCCTCAGCAACCCTGCCTCCCCGTCCCTGCCTGCACTGGGGCCCGGCGTGCCACCCCGCTCCCCGCTTGCTGCGAAAACGGTGCGTTCGCCCTCGGGTCCCCCCACGGAGGCCAAAGGAGCCGGGGTGCTGGAAGGCTCCTGCCCCCCCCCTTCCCTTTCAGCGGCGGTGAGGAACCCAAGCTGTGCCCGTCTCTCCCCTTCGCCAAAACGAGTGATTTTTTTTGCAAAAATCTTGCAAAAATACTTGCAGTAATAGCTCATTGGTGATTCTGTTAATGTTGCACACCTCATTAAATAGCCCCAAACATAAGGAGGTTTAAATGACTTTATTGAATTAAAAATAGCATAGGAAATCACCTATGGTACTTTCATCAAATAATTAATGTAAACTATATACATATAGCGAGAGGCTCCTTTTAACAAATCTATTCATAAAACGCGCGGGGGTTTACTTAATGGCTGAAATAACTTAGAGCAGCACGGCTCGCTCGAAACATTGAGCCACGCTCCTGCACTTCCTAATACGTTCCTGTATGTTTCCCTGAGTGTTTTTCTTCCTTATCTTTTTTTATATCTGAAGTTCTATTCCCCTCCTCTACTCCATGTATTTGATCATTTTTTCAAGTCCCTTGGCTGAACCAATCTCTTTTCATGCAGAGGATAAAAAGAGAAAAACTTCAAAGTAGGTTCAGGTAATTAACAGCTGAGGGGAATATAATCTAAACCATGGGCCCTGCTTTGCACCCAGGTCTGCTTTCAGAGCCAGCCGGCAAGGGAGTGCCTATTCCCTATAGCATCCAAATCTGCTTCCTCTGAACAGCTTTGCCAGGCCTCCAGTTATCACATCTGCATTTCAAACACCATGTTTCTGGCATTAATTATTAATTAGCCTACAGTCACCCCAGAGGATTTAAGTTCCAGCCTGCACATACTTATTCATTGACCTCTATCTTAGTTTTTGTTGGAAAAAACCCACTAGAATGCTTAATAATTTCCTTTCTCTCAGACCCTCTGTTCTAGTTTCATGGAGGGGAAACAGTATATTTTCAGAGATGGAAAATCACAGGGTTGTCTAAAAATTTGTTTAGAGCAAAACGCTATGTCAAGAGTTTGAACAAACCATTTCAAACGATTTAGAAGGAATTTTGCGTAAGTATTTTTACCTTTGACAAATGAATTTATGGATTTCCCAGAACTGAGAGGTGGTGGATACAAGTACAATGCGGTTTGGCTCTATGCGGAATATCACTTTAAAAATACAAACTGGATTTAATTACCGGGTAGCACACTTATATGATCAAACTAATGCAAACGTTTATTTGAAAGCTCTGGGGTTACACTGCTATTGACACTAGTAAGAATGAAAAAAAAAAAATGCCGTTGCAAGGCACATTAGTGCTTGGGCATTAAACACGCACTCCGTCCTCAGGAACATGGAACTGCAGAAGTGTGTTTTGTAGCTGTTTTGCGCCATTTCCAGGGCAGCTTGGAAGATGCTCTTTAGCCATTAGAATAAGTACGTATCTTACTCCTGCTTTCTTGGCCACCGTGTATCTTGATATTAGGGTTGCAGAGGTAAAAAAATCGGGGTGATCAGGTAGGAACTAGGTTATACGATTCTCTTTTTCGCAATGCTACGTGAAATTCAAAGTGCTTGTTACAGTTTGGATGAGTTGTGTACTGGATACTGCCTTTTGTTAATGTATTTTAATACTACGACGTCCCAACCCCCTGAAGGAGCCCTGTTTTAATGCCTCATGCAATTATCCGTAGATAAACTTCCTTAAATATTGCCATGGTTTCTCATTTTTATATGTGGTTGTACTATCTCAAATAATCATTGAAACATAAAATATTCCTCCACTTTGTTTCCTAAGGAAGCGTTTAGTCTGTAATCACGAGGTCAGACTGGTTAACTTCTATGCCAGCCTAGAATTGATTTTTGAAAGCATTTAATCTACGCCTAAGACTCTTTTGAATTTCTATTTTGTGAAGAATATGGAAAAGAGGTCTGATGCACAAACACGCGTAGTTAAACTGCCGGGCTATCTCAGTAAACAAAAATGCATTTTTCCAAAATTGCAGCTGAAACAGCCCTTTCTGTAAAATCATAACCTTGTGTGCCTGCGCTTCAGCAAATGATCACCCCAAAATAGATGTAGGGACTAGTGCTGCTGACTGCCATGAGGGATCTCCCTCCTTGACTTCCCTGAGAATTTTGAAGATTTGGCTTGTTACCGCTCTTTTATTGTTTTCACATTTTATGAGCGGATCTGGGGAGTGTTCAGCATTAAATAGCAAATGTTTTTGCCTCCGCTTCAAATATTCAGAATAATTCTTAAATACAATTTTAACGGCAAAATTACCTCTATTTCACAAGGAAGAGAGGAATAAGCAATACTTCAAATTTCATTTCCGGAAAGATTATTCCTGTTTATGAAATAACAGAATGTATCTTCATGCTGAAGAGGGGAGAACATCTAGACTATTTTAATAGGATGTCCAGGACCTTTTAATCACTTCTACAGCGATACTAATGCCAGTAATAACAGTGATAATGGAAAAAAAACCCTAGTGTGAAAGCAGGGCTGGAATCTGTTCTTTGCAAATATCAGAATGTTTCTGAAATTAAAACTTAGCTGTTAATGTGGCTCCGCACCTTATGAATATTAAAGAGGAATAAGCACTAAATTTCTTCCACAGCCGAGTAGAGCGAGATGTTGTTTTAGAAAACAAATCACGCGGCGGCTTGATTTGCGGTGGTATATCCGGTGTGTTTTTAAAGGATGGCTAAGGCTAAGGGCTGCTGGGTTGGGATCTCGCTGGTTTGAGCCCTCTGATGCCGTCTTCTCATTTTTCCTGGTGTTGTCATTTATTGACTGGGATTGCAGGTTTAACCAGGTTCTTGAGATACAGATTCCATACCCCAAGATTGGAAAACTCCCGTTACCAGTGCCGTCAAGTTACCTTGTTTGTGGTTATAGTGCCAGGAGTGAGGAAAGCACGAATGTGCATATACGGCGGGTTTGACATGTTATGAAATATTTGTACCGCTCTTGTTATGAGACATGAATTTCCATAAGAAGCTTGGTTTATGGTTCATTTTATACATATTTGCATGTATAGTTATCCGTTAAAGCCTAAGTGTTTTACTCCATTGGTAAGACCTAACCCTTGGCAAGTCTGGAAATGCTTTGACCCCTGTTCTTATTATACCCTTCACCTTTTTCTTTTAAAATAACGCATGCGATAATTTTACAGCGGTGACTAGCATCCACCGAGGACTGGGCTGTAACTGCATTTTGTATTTTGAATGTTTGACACGAACGTGTTTTGAATTCAGATTTGTAGGTTGCAGATCACTTTTTATTTAGAGAAGCCACATGGGTAATTCTGATTTTAAATTACTTGAAGAGTGATTATAGTAAACCACTGTTGATTTCTTGTCTGTTTAAAGTCCATGGACATCTCTTGATAAAGCCCTGGCTGCTGTGTTGAAGCAGTCTTGCCCACCTGTGCACTTGTAGGTGGAAAAATCTGACACGAAGAAGAGTAGGTGAAGGTGGAGATCACCGTAGATATTGCTGTGCCAGCAGAAATGGGTCCTTATTAGATTAAGAAGAGTATGTGGGGCCAGACCTTCAGCTGACGTAAATGGGCACAGTAGTATTGACATTCGGGGAGCTAGGCTGAGTTACGTGAGGTGGAGATTTGCTTAGTCTAAGCAGAAGATTGTGTGAGTGATACCAGAATTATTTTGCATAACATCTGAAATGATCTGAGCCCATATGAGATAGTTTGCCTTCTTTATGGCGCAGTGTAATGGTGCAACCTGACCTCCGATGTGCAGAGGGTGTAGTGTGCCTAATGAAAGGAGCGCATGAAGAGAGATTACCTGTGAGGAGTCAACGAATGCCTGTGATGTAGGAGATGTCACAGGTATTCAGACCGTGTGACAGCAGCGAGTGAATGGTGACTTTTGCGTGGCGACCGTTACCTGAGGTATTTCTGCAAGTGCTGCATGTGTACCGAGCGCACCGTATTCCACCTTGAACCCTCTGCGAGACCGTATCATGACTGTACTCCTACACGTTGCTTTTAGCCATCTCAGTCCTAAAAACCCCAAATGTAACGTCCTTAGGCCCCTCGCCGGCCCCAGCCTGGCGCTTCCTTGCGTGGCATGAAACCCGGCGCGCTTTAACTATTTCTAAAGAAGCGGTGAAGTGCTCTCGGGCTCAGCCTGGCAGCGGTCCAGCCCGCAGCCCCCCTGCTTGCTACGCAAGCAACCTGCAGCCGGGTTTGTGTGATGGTTCCTGCCAGGCAGCGCCTTGGTACAGGCGTATGGATCCTGCCTCTTGACCCGCCAGCTCCACCCCGAAACACCCGGTCATCGTGCCTGGTGCGGAGGGCTTTCAGGGCAGCGCTGGGGCAATCCTCCGCAGCCTTCCCCTGCCTGGAGGCTCTTTTCTTGGCAGCGCCTGTATGTCAAGTTTTAAAAGACTTTATAGAGTTTCCCTTCCTCCACCATATATGTTTTCCTTTTTTCTTTTCTTTTTTTTTTCTTTTTTTTTCTGTTTTTTTTTTTTTCCCCCTGGTTTTATTTTCTTTTTTCCCCTCCATGCATAAATCCCTGAGGCTTCATTTACTGCCTTTGCTGTGGGCTTGAGTTTGTCATGGAATAAGTTAATGGGGCCAGGCTGACACTTAAGGTAAATTGTCACAGTTTGGGTGACTTTCTATCAGCTGGGAATCCAGCCCACTGGTTGCAGATGACATGCTCGCTGCAATTAAATGCGTCATTGCCAAAATGCGAACAGCATATTTAAAAATTGTTTGTATACATAAAACGGTGCATGCAATCCAAAGAATAAGAATGATCTTTGGGAGTATTTGCCTGTTATTGTTATTACTGTAAGTTTTCAATCATAAAACAGAGTGTATGTGTGTGCCATGTAGCTGCTACCACCAAATCACATGTAACACTCAATGGTAATTGTGTTCATAATTATGGAGTTAATTGAATTTCTGTAATAGTGAAAACTGGCATATAAAAAGTCTCTCAAGATTAAATGTTTTAGTTAGGGAAGAATACACTCGTTTGGAATATTTAATAAAAAGAAAGTAGTTCTCATATGCAGGTGAGCTTAAATTTAATAAAATCATCTCCCAAAATGAATCTTCTCCATAAATGCTGTTCCAAACAAAATGCGGCATCACACAAAACCCGTGCTTTCTTGCAATGCTCCTATTTTACCCTCTGAAGGAAAAGCAGTGTGCACTGAGGTACTGCGAACTGGAGAGAGATGTTGAAGGAGCCTTCTGCTGCAGCTTCAGCAGCTGCAGCTGCAGCTGCCGAGCTTATGAGGTATTAGAAGTGCACTGGAAATGCACTGTGGCACAACCAGCACCGCTGTGAACAGTTTAATATCGTAACACCACCATGTTAGAAAGCGGACTTTTGCTTATAGTGTTTGACCTTAAAGGAGTGGTATCGTTCATTTTTTTTTTTGTGATCCATTAGGTGGTTCAGTGCCACTTTAGGCTAACTTCAGGGCTGATTTACAACTCTCCGATTCCGCAGGGGAGTCACAAGACGTAATGCAATACAGAATGTGGACCTGTGTGTCTACTATCTTTGTCCTGTATATTATCAACTGATTTATTTTTGAAGAGAAAAGAATAAGGGTAAGAATTCCCAATTTGTAAGATATTAAACCTGTATGTCTAACCATGGGCAGTCTCAGCCTCCTGAAAATGAGAAAAGGATTGATAAAAACGTATTGGAATGCTTCTCTTCTCTTCTCTTCTCTTCTCTTCTCTTCTCTTCTCTTCTCTTCTCTTCTCTTCTCTTCTCTTCTCTTCTCTTCTCTTCTCTTCTCTTCTCTTCTCTTCTCTTCTCTTCTCTTCTCTTCTCTTCTCTTCTCTTCTCTTCTCTTCTCTTCTCTTCTCTTCTCTTCTCTTCTCTTCTCTTCTCTTCTCTTCTCTTCTCTTCTCTTCTCCTCTCTTCTCTTCTCTTCTCTTCTCCTCTCTTCTCTTCTCTTCTCGAAGGAAACACATAAGGGGAAAACACTGCTTTACCTGTTACAGCTCTAAATTCAGCTCTAGTTTAGCATCACTAAGAAAAACAATTGCTTCTTTTTTCTAGGCAGGAAAGCCTTTTTTAAAGTATACTTATTGCAAGAACAGTGGCAGTTCAACATTTTTAACAATGAAATAATATACATTTTGAAAAAAGAGCCTCAAATGTCACCTAACAAAGTAATGACCTGGCCCTGTAGGAAATCCAGCTTTAATACCCCTTTTCCAAAAGATCATGTATTGAGTTTCATTATTTTCTACTAAGATTCACAGGAGACTGTTTCTTTTAATATCCTGTTTTTACCTACTGAAGGGATGAGCTTGAGCGTGTAAAATATAAAATATTGATAATTAGACCTCAGGTCCCTCATCTTTGGTAATATAGAGTTTCCGTTCACTGTTCTTTTTGTTAAAAAGTTGCCTGTTCGTATTCAGTTGCTACACTATATTTTAAATATTCTTGACGCGAGTTGAAGTAATAAAAAAATGTAAAGTCCCCCCAAACTAACCCGAAGTGCAGGGGCTTTATTTTTGTTATTTCTCCCTTCCAAGGGTCGCTCCCCTCCCCCAGCAGCCGCACTACAAAGCTTGTTGTACAGGGACTCCATTAATCCTACATTTCCTAGATGGTATCTGAGGCACAGTGGGTTTCCACAGAAATTAATTTGTCCTGACAACAGGCCTAAAGATTGGAGTCCAGGGATCACTTGGCAAATTCCCTTTAAACTGAGCACAATAATAAACAGAAAGCTGATAACGACAGTTCTGAAAGACCACACAGAGGAAGGAACCCGAGTAGAGTCACTCGGTGTGGATCTGCGAATACCTCCGATAACCGGCAGCCAGGAGCTTTCTGCTCGATAGGAAAATGAGTGCACTGATTTATGCACATTTTAATATCACAGCACCGGGCAGAACTAGCTTTGTCTAGTAACGTACATTTTTAACTCTTTTCTGGAATAATAACAAAAGTTCAAGACCGATCTGTTTTAGACCATTCTTTTTTTAATATTTGTATTAATAGCTCTGTGGCCATTTGTCCTGTCTCTCGTATTGTAATGCAGCTCTAATTTTCTCAGTACGTCTTATATGTGTAAACGTTAAAAAAAGTTGACCAGTGGGTAACACAATATTTCCGTGAATCCAGAAAGTTCGCCATCTTTTCTAAATATATTTTCTTTGTAACCTTCGAGATTGGGCTAGTTTTTGCGTTCAATCGTCTTCTATGTAGTAATTCTTTATTAAGAATAGTAAAAAGCATGTTAGACAGCATTATTGTCTCTTTGCGTGTTTTTATTTATCTTTGCCTTCGGTGCATATTTACATGCTGTTGTTTTCCCAAAGTTAAGGTATGGAAAATGGCCGTGTTGGAAATACATACTAATATAGTAAGCGAATAAACAAGCATTCATTGGATATTTTAGAGCTTGTCTAGGTAAGAGCATTGCAACCTCTGACTTCTGTCGATATAGAATTCAGAGTTTTAATGATAATTAGGATTTGTGGTGTGTCAGTAAGCCTCTGCCAGTTACATTTCTGAAAAAAGCCATCATAATATTAAGAGTTAGGACTGATAGAGTGATGTTAAGTAAGATATACGCTGCATAACTTTTCGCTGCTTAAGTATAGGGTACGTAACAATTTAAGTAATGAATTAAAAAAGGAGGACAATTTAAAAATACATACAGATGGATTTTGGTTATTGAAAGAGACCTTGAAAATAAAGTCTGATTTTGTTTTCAACGTCCAAAATACATTATGAAATAACAGCCTCTTGATACAGAGAGGACTATGTAAGTATGCTAAAGGAAGGCAAGCAATGTGCTTGACAGGTACGGTTGTACACCTAAAGAGCAGGAGTCACGTTTGATCACTTTTAATAGCTGAGATGTTTCTCTTAAGGTGGAAGTTTGGCAGTGGAGTTCTCCATGATACATCCAAACCCAACAACAATCCTTAAACGCAGTGCGTCCTCCGCAAACTTCTCCACGTACCGAAATACGCGTGGGCTGGAGATGAGCAGCGATATTGAAGCTGCAGATGGGCCGTGCCCGGGGAAGGCAGGAGGAGGTGGGTGACCCAGCTCCCGTCCCGTCCCGTCCATCCCCGCTCCGCGGTGGGGTGGCAGGGTGCCAGCGGCTGGGTAGTTACGGGCTTGGAATGCCGCTGCCCTCGGCATTTGCGATACAGACAGTTTAATATAAAAAAAAGTTCTGTCTTACATGCTTTTCCGGCACAGCTAATGACAAAACTACCATTGACTTCGGTAAGGGCAGCATCAGACTCGCTATTTAAGAGCTTAACGAGCTGAGAGGTGGGGCTCTATTAGGCTGCTGGAGTGGGGTGTGTGTACCACACCTCCTTGCTCAAAACTAAAATCTTTTGCTCTCATTGTTGGCTTTAAATTAGTTAGTACACTACGAATCAATCAGTTACAGGCAACGTACTTTGGAAGTGAAATTCAGGATGAGTAGCGCAATTTGTATTTGTCACACTTAAAGAACTCTTTTGTACTGAAACGCGGAGGATTTAAAAACAACCAGTTTTAACGCTCTCTAGCTCCTCTTTCTAGAGTCTGATGCAAGAACAAATTGACTTGCTGTGCCTTTTAGTTCTGTAAAAGAACAAACCGAAATACTCCCCTCCACTTTTTATATCAAAATCACTCTATGCATTTCAGTGTACAAGCTATTAGTTTTTTTGAATTTGGATCAAATCAGGCATTTTTCCCCCAGCAAATAGTTCTCTAGCGTGCTTTATACATTTGATTCGAAGGACTGTGTATTATTTGATGTTCTTAGGAGATAAACAATAAACTTTTGAATATGTTTTTTCCATTTGAATACAAGCCTAGGGATGCTTCACCCTGCATCCTAAAGCCTGATTTCCCCTGGGACTCATTATCATGCAGCTCACATGTTCAGTCACCTACACTGTTGAACTTACTATCAAATAACCTTCGAAACGTTACTAGTTATTACGTGTCAGAGGGCAGATTTATGATAAACTAACTTTGAAACAAAATAATGAATTCTCAGCGTTCTGTTTCCAGCAGCATTTCTGGTAATTTTGCTGGATTTAAATTTTAGAAGAGTAAGTTGCCTTTTTCTCTTATTCTATCGTATAAAACAGCTCCCTCCCCTCATGAAATTTCTCCCTCCTTAAATATGGTTTATGATGATTTGAGCACTGCCTATAAAGAATAAAAATGAGAACATTTGTCTGTGAGCTACCAAAGTGCCCACTGGAGTCCATCTGTGATTAAACTTTCATAGCTTTCTAACTTGCTGAAACTTAAATTAACTTAACCCTTAGCATAGTCCACCGGTGTCCAAAATACAGCTGTGCAATAGGTGGTGTCAAACTGAGGTGTTTCCTCCTTGCGCTTTTTACTGCCAGTGTTCTGAGGTTTCAAGCGAGGTTCTTGCATTAGAGTGACAAAAATCAACAGTGTTGTCTTCTCAGAGGACAGAAACGTGGTTTACGGCAGATCAGAGAGGCTGCCCAAAAAGGTTTTCCAAAAGGGTATCCTGAATTTCAGCCCCCAAAGTCCATATTTAGGGATATAAATAATTGGCCGATTTTCAAGAAGGCCGAGCATGACTTCAGGGGGTCTGTAGGCAATTGGCTTCTTTCAAATGGTAGCCAGAGAGATCGTGACTTTTAATGAGTTGTATCACAGGAATGAAATTCAGGTAGATAAATGCTGTATAATCATTTTGGAGGCGATTAGAATAGCAAACATCTGCAGATGAAATTTAAAAGTACACTGTGTCAAAAATTAAGTCTGGCTAATTTGGAGAAAAATCGGTGTAGCTCTTCTTGGTATCAATGGAAATTTGTCAGCCGTATTTCAGATGAGAATCGGGCAGATTAACGTCTATAGGATTTTCATCTCCTACTAGACAAAGTCTAGGCTTTGAGATATTGCTCCTCTGTGCTACAGCATGGAAAGTGCCTGACCTAGGGTAGCGCTGTGAAGCTGGGGGATAGAGCCACCATCTTCAGTGCACTCTCTCATCTCTTTTGCTCCACTCGCCGTGATTATGGTTCTCCAAGGGCATTACGGGCAAGAGTTCCATATCAGGCTGTCTATTAATATTTATGCAGCAATTCAGGAGGTAATGCATTGTTAAAATACAAGTTGGAAATGCACCAAATTTAATTACTTTTAGTACTAGAAATTATCTATTTCTACATCAGATGGAGGGGGAGGGGGGGCTATCATTACAACATTTTTTTAAACCAAGTTATTTGCCAGTTCTAACATGGCTCGAATTAAAAGGGCAATAAATGCTATTGTGTAGAGAAAGTTTTTAAAAGGAATGCAAGCTGTATATGTGAAATTTAATGTGAAGTGTTAAAAAATATTTAAAGTAAATACATACTACGTCAGTACGTCCACTGATCAGTAGTGCCACGTCAGTCAGTGCCTGTCTTCATGTGCAAGGACTGCTCGCGAGCATGGAGGCCAGCGGGATTTGGCCTGTGCTACTATGCAATTCCTCCTGCCTAAACGTAGAAAGAATATTTTTATCACTGATATCACTTCATTTTTGCAGCTGTCTGCTTGCATCAGGTTAGTAATATAAACTCTGCCAAAGACCAGTCTCTCCCTTCCACAGGCTACAAAATCCACAATTATTATTTAGAGTTAACCTCCTAAGGAAGTGTTCATTATTTAACCTGTTCAACCCCAAAAAGAATTGTTGGCTGTTGTTATCTGAGGACCTCCTACAGTCTTCCCTTGCTCAAATAAGGCTCCTTTTGTTTTCAATAGGAGTTTTTTCTGAGAAGAAGCTCCGAGCTTTCATGCGAGCAAAATAAATCCAGTGAAAGTAAAACATTTATTAAAACGTATAAAAAAAAAAAAAAAGGAAAATGTTCAAGGAGAACGTGGTGCTCAAATAGAGCACTTTTTTTTTTCAGGTCACTTGGCTTTCTGGTGTCATTTCTGGCAGATTCGTTAGCCTGGCTCCATCATGTTCTGTTCTGAACCATAATGTGATGGGAGATGATCAAAGTGAGAATGCTAAAGGCTCAGGACATTTAAAAAATGTTCTATTCTGGAAATTGTTCTAAAACTATAAACAGGTTACATTAAAAATCTGTGTTACTGAACATGGTTGCTCATCATCCTTTTTTTAGAAGGAGCTATTGAGAAGTTTGGGTAAACAGCCTTGAAGTCTTTATGACGGCAGGCTGAAAATTTCTGCAGAGTTTTAGGCAACCCAAACCTCTCTGAAATGTAATATAACCCATTTCTGCTGTTAGGCGTGTTGTTTTAATCTTTATACTTGAAAGTGGTAAGCATATGGGTCAGATCACCCACTCCTGCTAATGGACACAATTCCGTGGACTTCGGTGTCCAATTATGCCAGCTAAAGATCTGACCGTTGCTGGGTTTTATTTCCTTATTTTTCTTGTCTTCCTGATCTTTGACCCTTTATCAAAGGACTGCCGCCTATAATATGATAATAATATGAAATTCTGAGCTCACTTCCTAACAATATATATCCCAAAGAATTGTAAAGACGCTCACCTTTATACGAAAAGCAGCTGATGAGCGGTTTCAGCCTTGTGATTGCCTTTGCCTGGCACAAGGCCGAGACTCGGGTACCTCTGCCTGGCGTTGCAGTGGAATATTAAACATTTTTGCATTTCCATGAAACCATCGCTCTGCGGGATGAGTGAGTAAACAAACTCATTGGCAAGTCAACAAAATGACAGGAGGTCATTTTTCCTGATTTTAGATGCATTTTAGTGCTCAGGAAAGTGAGAAATATTTGAGTTTTTAAGGGCTACGCACTCTGGTGCTCTCAATCAGCGCTAAGATGTGGCTGAAGCTGGAGGCAGAAATATATAGGGAGTGTGACACCTTAGGTATATAATGGAGCTACACAAGAGTATAAGAAGGATTTAGATCTATAAGCAGGATTTGACTATCTATTTTGATTTATGGGCTGAATATAAGTGTGCATTTTAAGGAGCCATTAGAGTTTGTGATTTGAAATATGCAGAGAGCAGGCTTCCCCTCAGCCGCGTGTAGGAAAGGGCGATGCAGGCTCCTCGCACGGGCACGCATACTTCTTTATAGTAGAGAAAATGGCAGAGAATAGTCTGTAGCAAGAAAACCCTTCGCTTCAGACTCTCTACACCAAATAAGTGATGGAGTGGTCAGGAATGGCATGATCCATCACTCTGCGGCGCTGGCTGAGAAAGTAGGAAAGGAAAAAGAGACAGGGAATACCTATGCTGTGCTTCACTGTAAAGCATGTATTCCAGGTGTATTTTTAATGTAAATTAGTGTTGTCGCTGTTGATAGGGCCACAGCCCTTCACAGGGCTTGAGAAGGGCTGGGACTTGTCGGTGCAAATAAAGAAAGGCATAGCAGGAACGAGTAGCTGCTGGGACACTCAGCCAGAGCGTGGTTAGAATCTCGGCTGTACAAGATGTTGTGAGAGGCATACCGGGGCAATCACCTGAAAACTGTAGCGAGAGATTTTTGGCACCTCCCAGCCTCCCCTGTCCCCCATCCTGCTGCAGACATGTAGCTCCTCTTCTTGGGTGGCAACAGCAGTTGCAGCTGGTGACCCTCATTTGGTGCCCTCTGGGCTCTGCCTTTGCTGCAGCTCTTATCATTTGGACAACTGCTGCTCTTGTTTACAATAATGTAAATTTGGAGCAACCCCTTTGCCATTTCTCCAGCGGAAATATTGCACTCTGTGTAATTCCCGTCTCCTCCTTCACACAGATGGAGCCTGGGAGGCGAGGGAGGAAGGCTGCTCTTTCCAAATATCCATGCATCGATCTTTTCGGCTGCAAGCCCCAGGTGACTGCGCTGGCCATACATTCGATCTATGTAGATATGGGAGCTGCTCTTGGTCTGTTTTTTTCCTCTCGACTAACAGCACTTCCCAGCTCTAAATCCAGCTGTAATGCAGGAACCATGGATGCAGCCCGCAGTTTCTTTACTGCACCTCATTACTGCTGCTCCAGCCCTGAGAAAAGGCTGCCTGGCCATGACAAACTGTGCGCTGGCTCTGTGATTTGTGTAAGCTCAAATTTTCCACTAATTCACTTATATATACTAGATGGAAAACACAGCCTCGGGGCTGCTATAAACCATGCTGCTGTAGCCACAAAGGGCCATCCTGCCAGCTGGGGAATCGTTGGAGCATGCCGTGCGCCGGAGGAAGGAGTGAAATCGAGTTTATGCACTTGCCAGAGGAGCTGCGGCGTGGGAGCGGATCCGGCCCCTCCGCGCAGCGGCTACAGCCCCGATGGCACCCCGGCAGCCCAGCCCTGTCGGCTCGGGTCCTTGCGCCTGAGCTGGTGCAGGAACATGCTGGTTGGATCACGGGCAGGAGCGAACGCCGTGTCCTGGCCACCACGCCGGCTCTGGATGACCGTTGACTGCCTAAAACCAGCCACTGTTTTGGGCTGCTCGCTGGAAAACGTGGCTTGCTCTCCTTTGATCTCCTGCAGCCTCAATCTACCCTAGTGCTTTGTTTTGTGCCACGGTGCAATTTTGCAGCTTTAATTTTCTGTATAACCTACCGATAGATAATTTAAGAGCGTTTTCTTTTAAGAACAGCAAGAGTGCCACATTGGCTGACTCCCCAAACGATTGCTTGTCTTGTTACAGACAGCTGTTGACCTGTTCCTTTAATGTTACAAGTCTGCATCTAACTGCTCTCTTAAGCCAACCTACTTCCTTCTTTTTAATGAAATCGTCCCTTTAGCCTTTTTCCTGGGCCGGCTTTTCAACAATAACATTAGAAACAGTCTGCTCAGTTCTTTCCTCTGCTAACACCTTGCCCAGAGCTAACTTGCAGCTTCACTCTGTCAGCTGTAAGATATAGATATACTGTTGTCTTAATTACTCATATTTCTCCTGCTGCTCATAATTCTGCTTGTTCCACCAAAGAGCTCTTCAGAGAGCTTTACTGCTTCCCTTTCCCTTTCTTTGGGGGTTTAAAGGTTGTCAGATATATAAACGATCCTTGTTGCAGAGCTTTGGTGGTGACAGTGTCCTTTGTGGAGAAGATTTAGGGGGATGGGAGAACTCGATACGAATGCTTTTAGACTACATCTCTGTGGAAGGAGGGAATACACACCTTGCATAACAGAGCATCAGGGAGTGTGTTTGGCAAATCCCTTCTCTAATGAACAGCTAGGCAGCTGTTTCTTCTGCAGCTTAAAGTGTAGATGCTGATTGTCAGGAGCAGGGTTTTCTTTACTCTCTCTCTCTCCCCACCACTGATTATCCGTGGCTGTATCTGGCCGGCTGCTATTCCTCTAAAAGTACTGTTGAAAAGGGACTGGACACTTTAAAAAAAATACTGCTGTGCCATAAGGAAACTGTAGTCCTTTGTGGTTTCAGCTCTCTCTTTTATGATTATATGCTACTGTTTCTGTTATCTATATTAATTAATCTGTCTGCTACCGCAAGTATTGCATGTTGAGTAACATAGAGCAGACCGACAACGACGTCCATGTTTTTTTGGCAAAGGTTTGAACAAGTTTTATCATAGAAGTGAGCTCTCTGGTGGGTTACACCTTTGGCCAAAGTCCTTCACTCCTGGCTATTTGGGGTCCACTCTCAATTTTAACAGACCTCAGCTCTACACAGCAAGTTAGTTCAGTGGCAGAATGTATCTTAGCATTCAGCTGGTTGTCTTAGTTCAGCTGGCTGACAGGTTCAGGAAGCAGTACTGTGAGTTTATTGTTAATTGAATAAATTACGAGCCTGTCAAACTGCTGTGGTTGAGCCTGTTTCCATCATAAAGCTTGTTGTGCTGGTGGTGTGGTTGGAGGTGGGATGGGGAAGGGTGTGCTTTCCACACGTGGGGCTTAAGCCCTCCACTCCAAGTTGTGTTGTGGTTGGGTTTTAATAATTATCTGGTGAAAATGCTGTGCAAGTATATAGGAAGAAATGTTTTAGCATCAGAGCAGAGAGATGGCAACACCAAACACACAACTCTTCAAGGTTTAAACTGACCTAATGGCAGTAATAGGCAAATAGACAACAGGCTGCAGTAAATCATGACCGAACTCTTCCAGCAGCACAGATGTGACTAAAGAGTCTGTTAAAGGAAGCAAATGGAAATAGATGAGAGAACTCGGTGATAGGAATTAGAAAGAGTAATTCTGTTCTGCGTGGAGGAATAGTATAGAGAAAATAGCTCTTCAAGTTAGTGCTCTGCTCTTGAAGGGCTGAAAGGGATCAGATTAGCTGTCTCGGACAAGTCAAGTTTCAGGCAAGGTCACATGAGTTAGGACATATGGGAAATCCATGCAAGTGGTAGCTCATTTCAGACCATTGTCTGTAGGAAGCTCATAGTCAGGGAATACCATCTGAGTAACACACAGTGCAACTCCAGCCCCAAGATCGGACAAGAGGACTGGTGAAGTTGGCCCTCTTAAAAATCCAGGTTCCCTGATGTTTGCCACTGAAATTTGTTTGTTGCAGAGCAAACGGACACACGGTCTGTGATGCTCGGCATGGACATCTGCACCGCTCCCATCTGCAGGGCGAGCTCTGCCTGGGGGCAGGCTGCCCAAACATCTCATTTGCCTTTGCAGAAGGCGGCACCGGGACGCCACAAGGAAGGACTCTGGGAAGCTGGCAAGGCCCTGGGGCTGTCAGTTCAGCCTGATGCTATTGCGAGGGCTGATGGCGTAGCTGGAGGCTGCAGAGTGCAGGTGGCGAGCAGGTATTTCGTTCTGTTTGCTCAAGGTTTCCTCTCGGATTTCCAGCGCTGTCTCCTGAGAGTGGCTCTGAGGACATGGTGGTTGGTTAAGTAGGTGGTCATGCAGCTGCTTTGGCACCTAGTCCATTCTGGCAGCTACTCCGCAGTGAGCAATTTCCTGCCCTGTGCATCTTCTGCAGCGATGTTGGACAAACGTCTTGACCTTGCGCCTCAGCTCTCAAAAAGTAAGGATGTTTCCCTATTAACTCCTCTCGACAAACCCAAGGACTGTTAAAAGTAGTAGGTCTCATGACTGTGTGGTACTTGGATGCCATGGTAATGTAATTAGCTGCACAGCAATCTTACTAAAAATGTCCTTGGTGGAGGAGAGGACGGGGTGGGGGGGACTCGCTTAGAGGCTGGATGTTAAAGGAGAGGAAGTTTCCAGACCTGTGGCTTCACCACAACTTGACTGCGTAACACAGGTCCTTCAATGCAGATGTGAATCCAGAGGTTCAAAGCATCATGTTTACTACACGTGTCCGTATGAGATACAATGCAGCACAAACTATCTGACGTGTTAATAGATTATATAACAGCTTGCCACCCCCAGCAAGCCTTTTGAAATTTTTATATGGTATCTTGGGCTCAAAATCTTTTTGAGCTGATGTATAACTTGCAGTAAACCGGGAAAGTGTTCCTGTTACCATTACTTTCCCTTTTTCTCCCTCGTTCTCTTCAAAGTTATATATGGATCCAGGAACTTCTGGGCTGCTTAATCCAAAGGAGAGAGGCACAGGGTTCTGCGCGGACATCTGAAAGCCTCGGTGCAGGAAAGCTGTGCTGATGAGTAGTTTATCTCTGTTACTCTGCCAAACCCCCAGACTTTGGCAGCCTGGGTCTTTTTTGCCTTTTTATATCCGTTAGGTCTTTTTCCTCCCTACCCTCAGAATGACCTCTGCAGCGATGGTTGCCAAATGTTACCCGTATTAAATATGAGGACGTGTATCAGCATCCACAAGGCACACGCTCCCGAGCTGTTAAAGCCCTTCCACTGGAGCAGCAGCCTGTGAATTCCCTCAAGCTTTTGGAGTTAACACTTTAGCTGGTTAGCTGCAAGTTATTGTAGAATCCTGTCACCAAATTCCTTTCTCAGCTGTATCCTCGGTACTCCGCCGAGGAAGAAATTTGTTTCTGTCATTTACGGTTCACCCTACTGTCCATTTATACAAGAATTTGTTGGTTAAATGGAGACTAACCACAGTAATAAAAAGTAAGGTTTCACAGCAATATTCAGAGCATATTTTAAAAATTAGGCAAGATAATGCAGTGATATAATGAAGGGCAAACTTGAATTGGGTGGGATTTTGGTGGATTTCTTTATTCAGATGATGTTCTCCTTTATTTGGATTTTCTTGCGTGCTAAGACAAGGCACAGCCAGCCATATTTTCCATCCTGATGAATGAAACGGAGCTCAAGCAGTTTAGCTGAGATTGGCTTCCCCTGCAAGAAAAATTGCTCTGTGTTGCCTGTATCATAATTTTAAGGCACGAAAACTATTCATCAGGAAAGTAGCATTTTAACTCCTTACATCTTGCAGCCTGATCTTTGCAGAGTAAAAAAATCCCCGTCCGCTGAAGTTGATCAGAGTCGTAATAAGTCTTTAAGGTCACCTTGATTACTGTACATCAACGTGGTCCCGACAGTATGTTCTTGATAAGACAGCCCAGTGCTGTGATTTAATCCAAATCTGTTTAATCGTATATAATCCACATAATTCAAATATACTCACCAAGGATCCAGTTTTATGGCTGTACTGAGGGGAGGGAAATCTTGTGTTGTCACAAGTCATGCTGACATCAGTGGGGTTTCTTATTGATGTAGGACTTAGTGCTGGCACATGCAATTACAGCAAAATTTGGGGTTTAGCATATTTGCAATTTGATGTATTTTTAGGAGGCAGTTGCTTTGAGGTAAGTGAGTAAATGAACTCTGGGCCATGTCCAACAAAGTCTCTGACTGAGAGTTGTGCCCAGTGGTCATTTCAGGGAAAATATATACAATAGTCTGAAATTATTTGTTGTGCAATTAAAAAATCATAAATGTTTCATTTATATTTTGGCTTAGAAATTTCACTTTCTACAAACTAGATAAAAAAAGAGCCTGTGTTCCTCCCAAGGCATTCTTTATTGTTTCAGAAATGTTTCAACAACAACAAAAAAAATTGTCAGCAGAAGTAATACACAGCCGTTATTGCAGCGTTACTGGTTACAATTTTCATGTTTGAGATACCAGTATCAGATCACACTCCATTTGCGTAGCCATTTGTTAATGTGATGCACATGCAGCTCTGTGGCCTAATGCCTTATAGCCCTGAATCTAAAAAACCTGCTCGAACCCATGGGTAACTGTAAACATCTGAGTAATCCTGCTGAAGTCAGTCCACGCAGCCGTTAACTGTGCAAACTAATCCTTAAAAAAATTATGAAAAGGGCAAAAAGAAAACACCATGCTTTCCAAGCCAATGAAACTCCATACGTGCTTAAAATTAAATACGGGAATAAATAAGTAGTGCTTGATCTGAAAGACTGAATCCCTACTCGTAACGACGGTTTATCGGTTATCCAGTGAAAACATAATATAAGGTGAACTTCTTTCAGCTTGCATACTATATCCCTTCTGATGCATTTCTGACTTGACTTTTTTTTTTTCTCTGTGGCCATTTTGCAATTTCCTATGGATTTGTTTTGACTGTAAATAGGCATACACATTAGCTAAAGCCAGATAATTTCTTCTGGCCAGCTTTGCCAGTAAATCACTGAGCTATGTAATTGGGTTTGTATAAAATTATGCATTGTGAACTTGGGAATAAGTAAAACAGAAACAAAAAGTTGGTTTTTGTAAATCGTATCATTTTTGTGCAAAACTTTTGTTTTGACCCCGTTCTTCCACTGCCTAACGTGATCATTTTGATCGTTCTTTCAATGTTGAATGAAAAGCAAACTACAGAATAAATGCAAGCAAAACTGGTAATAATTTCTGGTTTGGCTTGTAGGTGGAGTTGAATACAATGCCTGCATTTGTGGTTAACTACAAGCGATGCATTATGAAGATGATGGTATTCAGACACATACCCAAACAATTTGATTCAGACAAATTGGATACAAGACTTTGACCAGCATGGGAAGAACAGGTGAGAACCCTTGAGAGCGAAGCTGAAATAATAAGTATTCCGTTGGTCAGGAAAAATATTTCACCAGTAACACAGTAGATCTTCTACTAGAAACTCCAAATACTAATTACAATCTACCTAAAGACTTATTATAAACGAAGTGGAGATAGAAACATGTTTATATTATGGGGAGGCTTATTTGCAGATAAGCAGGAAACCAGTCACACATCTTCACAAACATAATTTTAGCTGTTTTAATTAGCAGGTTTGCTTTGATTTAATTTAATGCAGCGATTCCTTCTATCTTTACTGACACATGTGCAAATAAAATGTGCTGACCTGACTTCTGACATCCAGTTTCCTTTTTATTTCTGTTTTTGTTGTTGTTGATTTTGGCAGTGTTTACGGTGAAATGATGGGGTCAACACTTCCTAACAGCGTGGCCAACAGATGTAGCGTGGGGATGACAACTGTACGTTCGAGTGGTCTTTTGTTACCCCAGCACTGACTGATTGCTGAGGTGCTGGAAGCCAGGGTGTCAAAGGCCATCAGAAGTCCTAATAGCCTCTAGATCCCAATTCTATTCAGGGTTGGAATGACAAAAAATATGCCTTTTTGTGTAGTTGCGTGTAAAAGCGAGCGAGCTTTTTTGCTAGAGAATGAGACCCTGGAAAGAAGCCCCATGTGTGCCTTTAGCAACTTATTGTAGCTTGTGCATCAACATTGGGTTGAAAAGCAAGGTTTAAAAGCTGTCAGAATTCATATATTTAATGTTTGGAGATTTGGTGGTTTTATTTAACAGTGAAAGTAGTTATTGACAGAATAGAAACACGTAGTCCAGAATAAAAATACCACATTAATGTACTGACAAAAAAAATCTGTGTTGACTTTGCTGAGCTTTTTGTTGGTTTGAGTGCTTGGAAACTATTTTTTCTTCTTTATGTCAGACAAACAATTGCTAATACACCAGGTGTTGTTCTCCCTGCTCTCTCCACCCCTCCCCGTTGCAGTGTCTCACAGCTGTATGATAGGTAATTAAAACAATCACTGAAATGTTTCAAAGCTGTTGTAGCCTTTAGTTGACTTTTAAAATTCGTATTTGAAGAAGAATGGTAAAATTAATTTGTATCTGGCTCAGAAAAGTGCTCTTTACTTGAGCAATGGACTTTACGACATTGCCAACAAAAAGAATGAAATTAATATTATACTTGCCTTTATCTAGGGTTATTCTGTTAACTGTTTTATACTGGAAATTAATTTCAATATCATACAGATGTCTACAAGTCCTGAATGCAGCAGTTCTAGCATGCGGTCAGATAGCTCTCCTACTTCATAATCGTGGTAAAAATAATAATTCAAAAGGAGTAAAGTTGCCAGGACAATTAAATGATTCTGCCCCTAGATAATGGAAAGACAAAGTTTATATTCTTGGACTGAAAAATATGTAAGATTTAAAAGTGTTATTCAGGAAGTATTACCTGGTTATTTTGAAAAGAACAGTAATTTTACAGGTTCATCTTTCTACTGAGAAAAAATACTTTCGAGACTCTGAGAAACAGGATTTTGGATAGGCATATTTTTGATGGTGAAACACTCTTCTGTTTTTCTTCCCTGTCTCTATTTTTTGTGTTTCAGTTCCCTGCTTCAGCAGTAGGCTTTAGAAAACTTGTAATTCATTCATTATGGAATGCTTGGTCTATGGGACAGGATTTTATTCTTAAAATAAACTTCCTTGTGATATATTCTTTTTGATCCTTAAAAACAACCCTTCATCTTTACGAATGAACGTGTTACGTCAGTGTAAAGGGGTTTCTTTTCTCCCTTTTTGCCCTCTTCCCCTCCTTTTCTGGTTTGTCCCTCTTTGGAGGTTGGCATTTCCCTGGCATGGGCAGGAGCGGTGGCAACTGCCGCATGCAGAAAAGGCAAGTTCAGGAATTTTCAATGTGAATGGAATTGGTTCAGGCTTCGAAATTACTGATTCAAAAAAAGCCACGTAGGATGAAAGGTTTTGCATATCCCTCATTGGTTCGTGGGGAATCCTTGCCTGGAATGTATGTCAATATGCATATAGAGCAAGCGCTTTTACATGAGTACTTTTGAAAATCTGACAGATACCAGGGAACAGAGCGCAAACCAAAAATATCAAACCCGACAAATCAAAATAATGACTCTTCCCCATTAATTTAAAAATAAATACCTATTGCTATTTGTGTAAATATTTCCTCTTGATTAAAGACAGCATAATCTCTTCCTCTGTCTTTGCTCCTTTGTGAATATTTCTAAGCACACACAGGTATTACAAACAAATTTACAAATGCGGATAAAAATAAGACTTAAATACTCATCTGCATCTTTGCGTCAACACAACTCAATTCAACAGTATATTTTTGCCAGGTGGAACAAAAAGCAATAAATTAGTTTTGAACATTTATCATCTTGCATTATGAAGACTGCAACAGACTGTTCAAAATCAATTGTCAGAGTGATGGGGGATTAATAACTCTGGTACTGTAACCTTTTACGTATCTGCAGACTGGGTGAGGGCACATTTCAAGATCTGCTGCCATATTTCATTATTGCAACTTATATTTGAAAGACCTTTTTGACGCTTAAAAAAAGAAACAGATTAGTTTTTAGTAGAGCTGGATGAATAACGCAAAAGTCACTGAATGAATTATTAATTATGCCTTTTATTCTGTGGGAAGAATAAAAAAATAGTTGTCAAAATTTTTCATGAGTTCTATTGACTAGTTGGTTTTTTTAATCAAAACTAGAAATCGGAATTCAGGGTGTGTTACTTATTTGTGATTGATAAGTCATGCGGTATTGGTTTAATTCCCCAATTAGCTGAGGACAAATACACGAATACATTTCATGATTAAATGTTTGAGGAGAGTGTGTTTAAAAATCCTTTTCTACATGCATGCAAGCTTAAAACCAGTGTTTGAAAGTGCTTTTGAAAGTAAAAATCCAAGTGTATGAAAATTGCTGGAAAGGAAATGCAAATGAGGCAGGAATATGGCCAAACCAAGTTCATTACAAGGCACAGATGAGTTTCTGTAGACTTCTGCAGTATTCTCCTGCTGTAGTTTTCCCTCCTTAGCTCCAGCACCCGTTTTGAGAGAAGACCACTAAATATTGGGAGTAAATACGGGAGCAAGGTAAATGAGAGCTTTATTCAATTTCCCTGGCTCCCCAGCTACTGTGTTGTATTTTACAATAGTGAAACATTTTATAATAGTGAAACCACATGAAGAGTTGTCGTCTTTTGGCTTTCTTCACCTCCCAGCTGGCGAGTTTGAATCTCACCGATGCAAGCTCTACTGGGCTAAGAGGCATCTATGGATTCTCCTGCATTTTTTTCATATATGTGCTTTATTTTGTTTTTTTTCCTAAATAGAGGTAAAACAGTTAAATATTTCCCAACAAAATACACATATGTAATCTCAAGGGCCATGCATACCATCTAACTGTCATTTCCTTTGATTAACCTTCACCTGACCTCCCTCCCTAAGGCAGTTTCAGATCCTTTTGTTCCTTCACTTAAGTATTGCACTCTATCAGGTGAGTACATCTGTCACTCAAGGGCTGGCCATTTTACTAGAGAACTTGGTGAGGATGTAATGGAAAACTCTGTGCAGAATCTGTCACAGATTAGACAACCCAGTCTCATGTGCAGAGCTGGTGTCACTCGCTGGATGCAGCTAGAAATGGAAAGGAAGCGGAGCTTGCATAAACGCAGTTGAAGATAGCTGAATTTTAAGAGTGTCTATTAATTGGTTTATGAATATTATTAAATATTTAAGATCAGAAAAGGATCATCACTGAGATCAACAGGACTTTTCTGTTGCAACTCCTTCATGTCGTCAGGAAGTGCCAGTTTGTGGAGAATAAAATTACTAACGGGAGGATCAGAGTTAATGAATCATCTCCTTTACAATGGTAGAGTTTGGACATGGCCACGGTAGTCGATTTTAGCATTTTGAAACCCAACAGTTTTGTGTTTCATCTCATTTTTTTAACCTACAGATAGCAAGAAAATGAAAATTAAAAAGGCCAGAAGAAATAAAACATTTCAAAATTATTTGTGCCTATAAATTTCAGTTTATCTAAACTGAACTTTTTTGGATGGCAGTTTGCAAGAAATGTTGATGCTTTGTGCCACAGCTTGGGACAATTTTTTAATATTTTTTTAAATCCTGAAAATTCACCTAGGGTGAATAATACAAAACTGAGATAGTATGAATCCAGTCAGATCACACATTCGGCTGACAGCAACGAAGAGCAAAGCCTGCATTGAATCCATAGCTTCTGCTTATGTTATAGAATATTTTTTGGAATGATAATAAAGGCCACGTGTGATGAAATATCTCTTCATCCCAAAGTAAGCTGGTACAGTGGCTCATGGTGGTTCCTAACAGCTAAAACTATGCACCTTGATTCTAGGCTTAATTTGACTGTCGAATATCATATCTTTTCCTGATAGATTAAAAATGTGTTATCAGCAGCCTCAGCATCATATAAATTCTTAGGGATGAGGATTGACTCATCCCTTAAGTCAGTCTTTGATGAACTAAATAGGTCAGACTTCCTTAATATTTCATCATCAGGCATATTTTACAGATCCTATATGATTTTTGTAGATATTATTTGCCCTTTCCCAGTTTGTTCTTTTTTATTATTATACAGATATTATTATTATTATACTCTGAAGAACAGAGTCTAAGTATGCAAACATTTCATAATTTCTACTCATCCCCCAAGATCGTGAGACTCATTGAGAAATAGTGAGTTTTAAAATAATAAAGAACTGTGCTGTAAGATTTCTGTGCAAACGTTGGACGCTGGATCCATTCTTTCTGCAGAGAGTTTATAATCTATTTTTTAAGCTTTTATTCATGCTGGTTTTTTTCCCATTCTAGTGGACAAGTTACATTTTATAACTCCTGTGGAAGCAGACATCGTTACAGATGCAGAGCGGAGATGTTGGTGAGAACCGTCAAGATGACGGGGTTTGGTAAGTCTGTACCGACCAGCAGCACCGAGGTCCTGCTCTGGTGTAAACTGGTGTGGTTTGCTCAACTATGTTTTAACTAATACCTAGAAAAAGTCATTATATAATTCCACAGGGACTGTAAAAATCCCAGTTCTGGAGTAAATGTAACCCGTTATTGTTGCTGTTAAGGTTTTTTGCAAATGATTCTCCAGAGCAAACATTTTCTGTGAAATCCTCCCCAAAACCAATCTGCTCTCCGTGAACGTTCTGTAGTGACAGAGACGTACTCACCTGGTGTACTGAAGAATTTAAATGGAAGAACAAAAGAAACTGAAATTGCCTTAGGGATTGAGGTCAGGTGAAGGTTAATCAAAGGAAATGACAGTAAAATGGCATTCATGGCTCTTGGTACATTTTTAATCATTCCTCTCTCTGATAAAAGACACAAAAGATGTACAACTTTTTACCATTGTATTTAGTTAGGGATGATTTTTATTTTTGTCTTGATATTTTTAAAATATCTTTTCTTTTAGATTTCTCTTGTAGATTTAGCTCCTGAAAACTTGCATTGCAGTGCCTTAAAAATGTGTGTGGGAAATCAAGAATGTGTGTGTGGGGGGAAGAAGAATGTTAAGAAAAGGGAGTAATTTTCCCCAGAATATCTCTCATTTTATCTTCCCTTGCTAATGTGATAGATTTTGAAGGATTTCTAGAAGTCATGAGTGTAAGGAACAAATACTCAAGTAAAGCTAAATATTCACATTATTACACAAGTGTCAGGCTAAATGAAGTCCATGAACGCAGCTACTGGAAACAAGAATAGTTTCTTTCAGACTCTGCTAATCTACAAGTAATTACTCTGGTTTTAAGTATAGAAGTTTTGTATATTTTTAAAAAAAAATCTTAGAATAACCTTCATGATTACAATGGAATTTTGAAGTCTTAGTTTGTGGGCTGTCAGTTATGTTCTGATTTTGTGTATGTGAAAAGGCCCCATTTAGGAACCTTTGTTTTCCAAGTTTGGAGTTGTCACTTTATGCTGGTCACCTTAGATAACTTCGGCGTAACTACAACAGGAACAGGAGCAACTTTATGTAACTTATAACTGCCCGAGGCAGCTTTTAAAAAATGTGAGCAATGCATTTTTTTTTTTCCCCAAGTCTGTTTATATAGCTCCCTTCCCCCATAATGCAGAGAATCCTAAAGGGTATATATTAAACCCAAACAGCTCTCAGCTGGGGTAACTTGGCTACAGCAAATGTATTCTCCCTGCTCTTTAGATCATACGCTACGAAGCGTTATGCATCGAGTACCTTCAGCGATGCAGCTGGGAGCCGAGCGTAGGCGAGACCTTGCGGTGTTAAGCCTTCAGAGAGGAATGGGTGGCTTAAAGAAAACATCTTGCCGCAGACCCATGCTACATTATCACCACTGCGAGTTGCAGTAAAAAAAAGTGATGTTTCATACATACACTTTCTCCACATCTTGGGGGGAAAAAAAAAAATAATCTGGAAGTCATTTCTTTGTGTATCGTTGCGCTGTTTATGGCCGTGATTGCTACTGGTAATGTGGCACTTTTCTGCCAGATCCCACATAGCAAATGCTGTCACATGGATGCCAGATGGGCTGTTTGCCAGGGAGCCGGAGGAGGAGGGAAAGCCCTGCTCCACCCTGCAAACGCCGCCGAGAAAAAGCCCGCCAGGCAATTATTGGAAAAAATAGACAATTGTTCAAAACCGGGAAAAATGTATCTGAAATCATTGGGTGGAGGTTGAGTTGAGTTTGTCTCTCAAAACCCAAGGCTCTTCAGCTATGCAGGGAAGGGAAGAGAAACATGGCTGGGAAGGCTGAGCTCTAGTAACTGGAGTGTAGTACTGCACAGCAACAAGTGATTGACTTTGCAGAGACATAGATGAGCAACTTGAGTATTTTCACATTTACAGGATTTCACTCTGTGATTTTACGATGCTGTAACAATGTCAATGTTATGTTTATGGAGGGCATTTTTCGAAGGTACTCAGCATCAACCCGAGCCGCTGACTATCTCACCCATAACTTCCCTGTCCTGTAAAACTTCTCTATTAGTAATAGAAACACAAATAATTTTTGGTGTATCTTTGGCAAAACAGGAATATCTGTTCAAGGAAAAGAAACGTAAAATGTGAGAGAGATCTTTTTATGAAAACTGAATATCTGAGTTGAAGACACCATTAACTGTTGACGACTGGAAGATTATTGGAATGAGAGAATATCTTTTTTTTTCCATAAACAACAATATGACCTCAGAATTTTTCTGCAGTAAATGCTAAAGGATCATAGCCAAATCATATATCTATTTTTAAAGCATCCAATAAATATATTCAAACTACTATATGCCTGCATACCCAAATTATTCAAATACAGGAAGTATTAAGTTGGTTTGAGCATTTTTATTCCAACCATTCAGACTGGCTTCCAAAACATAATTAGTAACTTTCTCTAGAGGTTTATTTTTAAAAGTGGCTGAATTTCTTCAGTCTTTCGTTTTTCAAAAAAAGCAGAGTTGACTGGAAAAAGTACCAAGTCTAGTGTTCAGTGGAAGACACTGAAGCCGAAATGAGATCTCCCAAATGTGGTGTCCAAACATATTTAATTGCTGTGCCTTTTTCCTGCCTGGACTGGCAGTCAAAATAATGGGGACTGGGAATGGATTCAGCCCCGTGCCTCTGGTCTCAGTATCCCAGGGAGCATCCCGTGCCTGTGGGGTGGGAGGACCACTGGGATCGTCGCTCCCTCTCCCACCAATGGATCCCATCCCAGATCAGGGCTGCTTATGAGGACAGGAGCTTTTCATCTGAATGAAGCTGGATTAACGTTTTTGGGTGTTGTCCACGTTGCAAAATGATCGTGGGATAAAATATGAGCATTTACAGTTTCCCCTGTGGGCAGAAAAAGGGGTTTTGTGTTTGGTCTTTGCTAAAGCTGCGGTGAAGGCAATGAAGTAGCTGAAGATCAGAGGGGAAGCTCTGCTCGGTGTCTTGCAGTTTTGCAGGCTGGTTTCCGCATCTTGTACCGGATTAACAGCACACCTGCCCTGAGAGGGGGAGTTTCAGAGTGAGTAAGCGCATCTGAGCATCAAAGTCATATGATAAAAATGATGGAGGAACAGCAATAACTGATGCTTTTGTGTTTCCTTCCGCTCTGCATTTGGAGAGAAACTTTCTATGCAAGTATTCTCAGGTGTTGTGTTGGTTTCTGCTGGAATAAATTGGTTGTCTCAGTTTGATGCCCAAGTCTTCTGATAAAAATAACACTTTTTTGTACCTTATTAGTAGCCTCGCTGAGTCCAAACCCTGACAGATCTTTGCTGTGTGTGAGGGATCATTGTAGGTCAGTGATGTACTGAGAACAGAGGCTCCCGTGCCTGTGGTGTAGGTGTCCTGCTGATAAACAGGGGGGTTTGTTTCTGGTCCTCTCAGATTTCCACCTTCATATTCCACTCTTCCACCAAGATGCAGTGATCCTTAGGAGGAAACTCACACTGTCTAATTTTAGACATCCAATTTAGGTTGCTTCTGGCTGTAGCAAAGCAGAAGCTCTGCTTGCTGCAAGTCCAGAAGTGTTTCTTCAATTGCAGAGTCAGCTTCTTGCTTAAGCCTAACTCTGGGTACACAGAAAGCACAATGAGGAGCGCAGCTCTGCGACGTCTCAGCCAAGGCTGTTCCCCTGCCAGGGCTCCTAGTGGGTGACTGGGCTCTAACCTGGGCACCTAGATCAGATCTCTTGTGGGTGCAGAATCAGTCCCTTCAGGGAAGTTAATTTTTTGTAAGGGTGTCTGTGATAAATCCTCAGTATAATCAAGGTTTGAAAAGGAAACGAGCCAAAGTCTGTGAAAACATTTCTAAGTGGGCAAAGTTTCGTGCTGTCTTCGGGGTGAACCACATGTTTCACCAGATGCCAAATCAGTTGGGATTAAGCTGTGTGATAACCTTGTGCCAATGGGGTCATTGCTAGTTGGATGGAGGCTTCTCCAGGCGCTTTGCACCATTGGTCCTTGCAACACTGGAAACAGAAGCAGAAGGTAGCCAAGTCTTTTGTCAAATTAGGTGATGTAGACACCCTTCCTGAGGTTATTTGTTGTACCACGTGAAGTTAATTTAGTGCTTAATACATACCAACATGGAGGCTAACCTCTGTTGAGAGATTTTAATCTGAAAACGCACTTAGGGCCAGTTACTCCCTTGCGTTTTCTGCTGCAGAAGGATGGGCATTATCTGAAAGAGGGCATTAAAAATGGTGACATTTCTTTATGAGGTTAGTTTAGAAACAGGAACCACAGCAGAAGCTGGCTGGAAGGCGATACCTTTGCAATCAGGGATGTTGTCTGTACCAGAATCATCAGAAATTCGGGAGAGTCGTGGCTGCCTGGGCAGCACTGAGAGGCTTTGGACAATTTGCTGTGGCCACCTGTGGTTATTAGTTTAGAAAATGTGTCACTATTTTACTCTGGCATCTGTTCAAAGTACTAATTCTGTGGATCAGTGTCTTTCAGATGAAGAAAGTGAAATCCTTTTTTGCCCCTGGTGTCTGAGTAAATTGATATCAAATACTCTAATGAAAAGACAACTGTTGTCAGCAGAGGCAAGCAACAAGAAAATCTGGGACAGGAGGTAACTTCGTGATGGATTCTACATCCTGAGGGACTTTCTGGGCTCTGAGGATTAATTTTCTATTACATCCACGTGTGGGGCTTTTCTTAAATACACTTCCACTAACAACTTAATATTTTTTTGAATTACAATATCATAAAACGCTACAACTTTTTGTCATTCTGCCACTTAGAGGCCAACACTTTCATTGTTGTGACCGTTGTTGCCACCTTTTACTTTTGCTTAAATGAAGCATCTTTTTGCTGCCCCACTGAAGCCAGGCTTTTGAAAGGAAAGGGTACTCTGCACAGGGAAACAACCCCCTTGGGAACTGCACTTCTGTTTGTTGGTGAACTCTCGTTTCCGTGATAGCTGCCTTGGTCTCCTGCAAGTACACCTTATGGACTTGAGAAGCCTTCACCAGAATTGCCTTTTCCCATTATTTTAGTTCAGTTGGTTCAGATTATTTTATTATGTTTATTATATTTATTTATATATTATTTATCTTATTATATTTATTTCATGTATAGTAACTCTAAGAATGCGTTCACAAAAAAAATGGGGCATTTTTACCTGCCAGAATGTCCACACACTTGACTACGACAGGAGATAGAGGCAGAGCACGACAGAGCAAGAGTTTCCTGCAGCAACCTTATACTGCACATAAAAAAGGATTGTTCAGGGTATGACAGCATATGAGCCAATGTTTTATAAATAAGTTGGGTTTGGGTAACAACGGGTTACAGCCTATTGTAGGAAAGTGGTCAGTAGCTCAAATAGTTCGTAGTTCTCCATCTAGAAGTGTAGTGGTTTGGAGAAGAAAAAATAGATAGCACAAGATGTCTGAAAATTACCTGTGCGCTAAGGAGAGTCTGAAGTGTTTGTGAGGTTGTCTTCACCTTCTGGAAGATGGATCAGTGTTGCCAGTCACACGATATCACTTCTGGTAGAACAAGGCTTTAGAGGGCTTCTTCACCTGGGGACTTACTGAACCATTTTGATTTTGTTGGCACCGACGAGGAAGAGATGCATCGATTTTACAAGACAGCTCACAAGTCTTTTATTTGGGAAATACTAAGCTAGTTGCCCCAAAAAATAGTAACTTGGGGTTTTTTTTGGTTTGTTTTGGTTTTTTATGATTTTATAGCAAACTGTATTTTTAAATCTAGAACGAGATGAATTGAGAAGTTGGAGACAATGTCTGTAGAAGGCGCTGGGCGGATACGGAGGTGCCCATGGGAGAGCTTGCTGTTCCTCTGGGTAGAGCAGAGGTTCCTTGTGCAGGCAAAGGGCAGGCTGGGATCGGGAGCTGTGTCCCCCAGCCGGGATAAGGGGGGCTCGATTGAACTGTTGGTACCCGCTGGAAAATAAGGCTGCCCAGATGCTTTCCCACACATTTTCTACCTCCTTCATTGAGAAAAACAGGTGAAATCCTTTCTGAGGCAATGTTCATAAGAAACAGCATCATCATGTGTCAGTGTTTAGAACATAAACTGATCTGAGTTAATCTTTGTTTTCTTCTGCACCTCCATTTTATAAAATAAAATTGGAAGAAAATTATGGCCATAAAACCTGATTTTTGCCCCAGTTCTTGTCTTCAGTACAGAACTACCTGACAATTAATATTTGTGTATACCTTTTGAAATATCTGACCTTTGGGGAGTTGACAGAGCTATAATATTAGTCTTTGTATGCTAGCCTGGCTTTTAAACTCCCTGCCTAGTGGATGTAAGTTCAGTGGATACAGATCTGAAACTTGATTTCCTCAGTATAGCTGCATTAGCATTCAGCTGTGGGTATGTAAGATAATAGTATTAAAAGCAACCTTCCATCCTGTTGTCATGGATGCAGCACAGCCCAATCCTGGTAGCAGTATACCACCAGTCTTTGTACAATCTCATTTTTATCTATAAATTTTAATTTAATTATACCAGAAATTCTGTAGCGGTATATAATATATGATTTTATTTTCTGTTTTTAAGCGTTAAAATGTAAGAATTGAGCAGCTCGTGTTCTTTGTCCAGTGCTCATTTTTTTGCATTCCAAGTATCTGTCAGTATTAGTTATGAGACTGTGTGAAATAAGTAGCCATGAAAGATGCCTGCTTTTATGACAGAATGAGTGGTTTCATGAATTTTAAAGGAGCACATTTGTATTTTCTGTTCTTGAACTACATGGGCTACTCACAAATATGACAGAAGATAATTGTTTGAGGAATTATGATGCCTTTCAAGATTTTGCAGGATATTACTATTTTCATAATCTTTCATTTATCAGGTTATACGGCTTGATTTATTTATGTATGTAATTTGGAAATTAAAGTACTCCCATTCTGTCAGCATAGGTACATGTTTTCTTCATATAGCTCTTACTCCTGTTAGCAAAAATAATGAATGTGCTAATTTTTTTGTCAGTTACTACAGAAACGTGTCAGAATCGGAGGGTAGTCAGGTATTACTCTGGGCCACGTGAGACAGTACGGAACGGTACGTATTGCTCCGTCAATGCCTTAGGATGGCGGGAGCGGGTATTTCAATATCTAGCACTAACTGTGCCACCAGGCAGTGCGGGCACTGCAGTTTGTTAAGGTTTAAATGAATGCATTGTTAGCACCGACTTCAACAGGGATTTTGTGTGAGCGAGTAAAGGCTTCAAGCCTTTACTTGACTAAGAAAATCTTTTTAGTTGTGATTAGAGGGACAGATACTCAGCTGGTGAGAACTGATGGTGTTCCATTGAATCAATTTTCATACCCTGTCTGAAGTCAATGGAGCAGTTGCTCATTTATAAGCCGGTACCTGGCCCGTTATTATAAAAAAAAATGTTTCAAGTCTGATATTTGAGTGGTACGGTAATCTTTTATCGGGGAGCTGCTTGACTTGATTTAAAAAATTTCATCAGAACCAGTGGTAAGATCCCTGGGCTAATAAATTCAGTGTCATGAGCTATTTTCATTTGGCTGGGAGTTTGAGTGTAGAAACCTATGACTCTGTCCTGTTTGCTTGAAAGCATGGTGGTCTATCTATCTGCCATACTTTCATGTTTAGCATACGGTTGTCTTTTTAAAGACTAAAATGAAGCATCTCTATATCTGTATGAAGCATCTCTATATCTGTATGAAGCATCTCTATATCTATATGAAGCATCTTTTAAAGACTAAATGGAGCATCTCTATACTCTTTTCTGTTTTAGTCATGAAGTATTTGTATTGTTTCTCTCGGTAATTTTATCACACTTTCTATCCTGTGATAACTGCATAGCAGGATTTTATTTTATGGCAAAAAATTCTGAATAACTCTGTGTATTAAACTTGTTCACAACATCTGAATTTTGTTGCTGAAAATCCCCTCTCAAAATTCTGTGCACGCCCATAATTAAACCGCTCTGAAGGTGCAGTCAGGAAAACCAGGCACCAACATTATGGAGTGAAAATTAAAGAGGCAAAACATCAGAGTGTCTACTGTATGTGCCTGCTGTTAGACACTCAAGCATGGAGAACAGGATACACCTCTATGGATGAATAGCTTTCCTTATTAAAAAAACACAGTAGGACGCACAGTAGGGGAACACACTAAAACAAGGCTTTGTAGTAATTTCCTTGAAAGAAATTTCCCAAGATAGCAACTTGAAAAGCTTTTAATCTTACGACTAGCTATGTAGTGAGTTTTACTGTAGGTGGTATAAAAAAGACCATTAGATTACAGCCGGTCTGGTAGAGTTGGTCTAAAGCCTCTTCCCTTCCAGCCTTCCTTCTCAAGAACAGGATTAGACTTTCCTTGCACCAAAATGCGGGTTGAATAGATTGATGTGACTTCTGGCATATTTAAGAACTTTAAATACATGTCTCTCAAGTTTGAAATTATGATAGAAAATAGAAAACCCACCTGCACCGTCTGAAATACTTGATCAAACATGCCGCTTTGCGACACCGAACCGATTCATTAGATCAAGGTTTCTTCTACATGTCTAAATTTGAAACCATTGTCATTCGTATTTTTGAGCTGATATTTTATTCTGGGTCTCTGAACAGTGTCCCTTACTACTTGGGAGGAACACAAAGTGTTTCTCATAAACTCCTGAAGAATTATCCTACGTGACCACATCCTGCAGCCGCTCGGCGCACTGCAGTGTACCAGCAGCTTTCTCACCGGACTTTGCCTGATTTGTGCTATCTATTCCACACAACTATTAAAGCTCAAAGTAAAAAAAAAAAAATCTGGAGAAATTCCCGTGCAAATACACTGGAAGGCTGTCACGTGTGTTATGGTTACCTGATAACCCTTAAACCACTGTGACTGTGGGCTCCGTGCTGCACTCGGTGCCCGTTCACGTGTCAAGGGCCATACTCTGAAATCCTGCAGCTTTTTCTCGACCATATCCTCCCCCGTTTTGGTGTCGTGACTACGAGGTGGTGGCCCCAGAAGTTCGGTACAAGGAGCTGGAGGCCGTAGGTGCAGCAGGTGCTGCCCACCCTCTCCTCCCACCGGAGCCGGCAGCAGCCAGTGACCCGGCACCTATGTGTGTGAGCACCAGCGGAGAAGCCTTAACATCTTGTACCTATCTTGTGTCAGCCACTGCGAGCTGAGAACAGGGAACGAACATGTCTGATAATGTGTTTCACATTGAAATAATTAAAGAGAATTGTTGCTGGAGGGAAATGTGCCTTTAAAAATTAACCCTGACATCTCTCTGACAATTTGGCTTATTACAAGAGATTCTTTTTTTTCCTCTTTTTTTTTTAGTTTTACTAAACTCGATATGCATTTTTCAGCACCTTAGAAAATGTAGAGCCTTTGAAAACTTCCTTGTGTGAGTAGTCCATACTTACATGAGCAGTCCCATCTATTTTCCACTGAACTACTCGTAGGACTGATGTTTAAAGGATCGGGTCTGAAGTAAATGACACATTCTGCTATGCCCTGGAGCCTGTGCTAGTTATTACTGTTTGAATCTGTCTCTTGATTGCATATATTGCAGTCTTCTATCACACGGGGTGCCAGTTTTGAAATCTGAATGTTCCTCAAGTAGCTACCGAGCAGCTTGCTTTTTTATTTCTTCTTATGGTGAAACAAGTCCTTGAAAATCAAAAGTAGTAATTTCCATAAAGCACTAAAAGTTTAAAAATGTTTTTCTTGATGGAGCTGGAGTATTTGAAAACAAATGTAAATGCCTATAAAAGTGGTATTATTTATTTTTAAAATTCTGGCTGTGACAACAATTATAGCAACTTTTTTGTGATCAATGGGAAGTTAAATAGACAACCAGGTACTGGTGTTCAGGAAGTTTGGTTTCATTATATCGTGGCTATAACAGTTATTTCCCAGTTCAAGAATTGTGCAACTTTTTATTGGGGTGGATTCCGGTATTTTCAGTTTTCCATCTGGTCAAAATTTTTTAGTCCAGGGATAGGAAATTTTGGGTTTCTCTCACTTTGTTTGATCATTTTCTAACTAATTTTAAGCTGCCTTTAGAGAGTATATAAAGGGCGTACGAGGTGGCAGGACTGGGTGCTGATGCTTTTCATCTGTTTGATGTTGCTTGAACTGCTTCGGACTGTGTGTGTTTGAAAGGCTCTCTTCCTCCTGTGCGCCTGCCAGTCAACGGGAGGAATTCGAGCGCATTATGCCAGCTGCGATGGTTTGGAACTGTGCGATTCTCCGGCCTGAGGAGTGGCTGAGGTGCCGCTAAGGCATTTCTCACTTTCAATTCTGCGACTAAGAAAACAGACATGCAAATTTGCCTTCAGATGCTGAAAAGTTTTGGGTTGGTGGTTTTGTTTTTTTTTTTTTGCTTTGGAATAATGTTTGACTTCACGGGAGGAAAACGCAGTAAAATACACCGGAGCAGGCACATACTTTTAATTTGTATTCTGCAGTTCTCAGTTTGCAGGGCGGATTCCTGGTTGACACTATCTGCATCCGTCGGTACACCCCCATTTGGTGTAATGCTGGTTTACACCGGCGGAGAATTTGATTGCGGGAGCCAAACCCTCCTTCCTTCCTTAGTCGAGGGGAAGAGATTCAGCCCCGTATTTCCTCTTCCACTGAACTTTTAACAATTTGGTGATCTTGGGCACAATCCTTCAAGATGCTGAGTACCCCCATGGGCGCTTAAATCAGGATAGCAGATGGCGCGTGGTACTTCTCAGAACTGGGCGCTTCATTAGCTAAAATTTAAAACATAAAATACTTTAAAAACACTTCTCAAAAACATTTTTCTTGGCTTGGGAAGGGTTTTTACCCTTTTTATAAAAACAGCAGCTAAAAAATATCTGTTAGTTGCTGTGACATTTGCTGTAAACCTAGCTGTACACAACATCGCTGGTACGTTCTTTCTGGCTATTAAAGGCTCATTAAAAAAATTAAAGTCTCCACAATTTACAATATTTTCCATTGAAATAGCATGTTAACACATTTCTTTAATCAGTGTGTAACTGTCAAGGGAAAGAACAATTCATCTAGTATATGCATACATTAGGAAAAAAAATTATGAGATTTAATTTTATTTGTTTTCTATTCGGGGCTTTTTTGAAGGAATTCCTGCAGGGAAATGGTTAATCTATTTTTAACTAAAGCTTACTTTTGTAATCTATCCAGTGCTTAGAGTTCTGTCATTGATCTATGATTTATGTGATTTAAACCACCTCTTGGCTGTAACATTGGTTTCTATCCAAGATGCTGAGCTGAATACTAATTACGAGATCAAATTTATGCTGTTGGGCTAAGCAGCTGAAGGAGCTTTCCATGCAGGACTCCCTTAAACCATGCCACTGCTGAGCATTAGTGAAATATTTGGGGGGGGGGGGAGGGGGAAAAATGCTGGAAAAGGGAAAAGATATTGCAGGAAAGCTGAAGTGTCCTTTGAAAGCCTTATTTTTAGTCCTCTTGAATGACTGAACAGTGCTATATGCAGATACTCAGTGTGTATAAGCCGGTGAATATGCACATGGTTATGTTTTTACAGCAGAATCTCACTAATTCACCCTAACAATTGGGAAACCCGCTGAGAAAAGCCAAATGGCATGAGTGAGCAAACAAATAAATAAGATCGAGGATATTTTATTCCAAGATGTATTTTATGCCTTTATTTTGACAAGTATCATGTTGTCAGAATGATTTATGGTATTTCATAGCTTACCAGTAAATGCACTGTAGTATGGTTTCTTATAGTAAGAAAGTCTTAGTAACAATAGCTTTGCTTTACCTCCTCTTAAAGCATTTTTGCTGAGAAACAAGCCGAGACCACCAATTTTATAGAAAACATAGGTCTTAGGCTTTCCTTCGGTAGAGAATGAGTAACACTCTTTCATTCGCCTGCATCACCTTTGCAGAGGAGGTTGGGATGGCAGCAATTTTCTTGGGTATTGGTAGTCAAAACATGTTCAAACAGCTCTGAATCCAAAATCCAGTTTGAATAAAAATGAAATTTTCTATAGGAATTTTGTTGATTATAATAAATTTTGAGAGAAAACGTGTTCCAATGCATCATTTGACTTTCATCTCTGTTGGTATAATGTTGAAGTGTTTCACTTTGATGATGCTGAAATGTTTTAATTTGTTCAGGTTTCTGGGTTTTTTTTTTATTTTTTCTTATTTTTTTACTTTTTTTTTTATTTATAGTGTGGTTCTCATGTTTACTATATGCTTTGTCTTATGGTTTGTTACATTTGGGTAATTTTAACCTTTTCAGACTACCACTGCATATTATTATAATGTAACATTTCCATAAAATGTTTTCATGACTTCAATTTTGCAGGAATCTTTTAAGACTTCATTTCTCTTCTGCACTCGTGAAAATATTGGAATTTCTCACAGAATAGAAATTCCAGGTTGCGACTATTTCTCCTGTCTCTTTTACTTTGGAATGGTGTGTTGTTCTGCCCTCAGGGCTCTGGAGCTGCAATCTTGGCCAACAGATTAATGTATGGGATGCAGGTGGCGTCGTCAGACGTATACAAGGAGAAGGATTCGGAGCCTCTTTTGTTTTCCCTGTGACATCTGTATTGTCATCGGTGAGAACCGTTGTCTTGAACCTCGTTCAACGGGATGTGTGCGCTCACATGCCTTCCCCCTCGTAGAGGTTACAGCGTTGTGGCTGGAGTCAGCAGGCCATCCCGCTTGGTCCGTAGGAGGCCCTTTAGTGGGGAATTACTTTCCTTTTATCCTTATTCTTGCTCACTTTAAAAACAAAACCCCAAATAAATAAAAAAACAGAAATAAAACAAACAGAAAACCTTGACAAAGTTTCTTCCAAGGGCATTTTTAGACTAACGATCTCTGGTTGTGTATCTATTGCTTGCTATCTTCCTCATTTCTTATTTCTCTCATTTTCTAATGTGGAGAAACTCGTATTTCAGTTAGATTTTTTGGCTTTTTTAAAATTATATTTATTTATACTCCACTTGATGTCATATTTGCTTTTTAATGTGCATTGTTAGAGATAATTTGCGGTGTGAATAATACCCATTGTGTACATTTGGGTAGAAGTTTTTGAATATACACATGTACATGTAATACTGAAGTGGGATGTGCTTGGGAACGGTTTTATTAAGAGGAGCCACAGTTCACGATCCCATTTGTGTACGTCGTTCTCCTGTGATGCCGTCCTTACCTGTCTCATCTATAGGTGCAGTCGGTTACATATCTAAATGCTGCCAGTAGTAAACGCAATGAATTGCCTTATGGTCTTATGTCTGCAAAATGGAGGCTATTAGAAAAATCAGGATGAGCCCAGGGACGTTGATGAAACTACACGTTGTGGCTGTAATTGCAGTCAGGTCACTTCACCAGCTGACTGTAACTGCTGGATGTGAGACACATTCCCTTACTGCTTATGCAGGGAAATAATTTGCACCATCAGTGATGTTGTGGATCTTGAATAGGAGTAGGTAAAACAACAAAAGTGAAGATGGGTCTTGAGTTAATTGCTGTCATGGTCTGAGGGACTTCAAAGGAATTATTTTACCGGAAGCCTCATTAAATGGATTGGATATTTTACTACGCTGAACAGGTGGCTGAAGTGCTCCAAAGGGAAGTGTTTGAAGATGGGAACCACCTCCGGGACTCTCCGTACCCATGAAGCTGCCAGGGCAGAGGGGAGCTCCAGCTCCAGGGACACCCAAGGCGGGCCAAGGGGTGGCCATGCGGCACGGAGGCTTGCGGGAGCTGCAGACCCCAAGCCACCCCAGTGGGGTCCACATCCTGAGCAGGTGCTTCCCCATTTTGCTGTTTCTTTGAAGCGTGGGCTCGCGGGACTGATGCTGTGGATGCCACATGGGGCTTGTGCGGCCTCGGGGTGGCTGTGCTACATGGCCAGGGCTCTGGATGCGATGGGAGCCTTTCTTCCCTGCACCAGGGCTTGCTTTGATTTACACTGTTCCTCTTACACTGCTTTTACGGAGCAAAAAGTCATTGAGGAGGAGAGAAATGCTACATAAAAGCTAATAAAGTAACATTCTAGAGGAAACATATACGATATTTTGAATATATATATATGCGCTAAATATTTGTTCTGCTTTTTCTTTTCTTTAATTGCAGTAGAACTGTTAAATTAACAATTGTGGCTTTGACAATAATGTGGGGGGATTTCCACTGAAAGCACAAAAACTAAAATGATGTTGATTTAATATGTACATGTGCCTACACATGTATATTTAAAATGTAATTTATGCGTGCTAGATAAGTGGATATTTTGTATACCTTCATATATATATAAGTATATAAATAGTACACAACATAATTTATGGGAGGGGAGAGCATTTTGGAAAACTGTAGTGGATTGCAGTTAATTCATGCTGCCTGTCATCTTGATGATGCTAGGAGGTTGTTACGTACCCTCAAGAGAGCCCCATTATATCCCTGACGAAGACACTTCTCCCTGGCTGAGAAGAGGAATATGGCTGCAGCCATTTTGGGGATTCTTGCTGAGTTGTAGCTGCACCGCATGCACACACACACGCTGGGACGTGCTTGCTGGCTGCTGTCGGGAAGTCTTTTGCTGAAATCAAATGTCCCATGGCTCCATCCTCCCTCTAAAATTTTAGCCTATTCCTCTCAGAAGCCTCGTGTACATGAGCTCTAACGTGTCTGCTGAGACGTTTGCCGCTCTTCCCACCAAATACCAGTTTGTCTGCACAAAGCTATCCAGTCCATGGTGACAGTTAAAGCTTTGTTGAGCTGCCACATTACCCTATTAAAATAGTGTAATTTTCTCTACCTCACTTCAGGAAAAGTTTTGGAATGAAATTCCTGTGAGCATCATATTTTCTGTTCACCAACAACCCTACAGCTCAGGTTTGGATAGTCTGCTGCTGAGTGGATTTGCTGGAGTGTGCTGCTTTCTGGAACGGCCAATTCTGCTGGCTCTTCCAAAAATTTTGTGATTTATGGAAAAGGGAGCAAACCCCCACGATGGATGGTGACAGCAATATGCTGGCCACCGGTTTTCTCTCCTTCTGTATCATGACAAGGGAAGTTCAGATTTTCTCTATCTTTGATCACATAGGGATGCTTACTAATCCCACAGATGTAAAATTGTTTGAAGAGTAAAAGGTTTGAAGTCAACTCAGGCTGCTGAACATCCAGAGAAAGACCCACCATACAAATCAATTGTTTGCCCTTGGGAATGCAGTTATCAGCCACAACAAAAAAATGCTTCTCCTTGAGTATAAATCCCAGCAAACAGAAACAACAGGGAAATTGAAGCTACAAGCAACAAGGCAAGATTTGGGATGCCCTTCTTATGGAAGTACCAGCACCAGAAGACCTAATGTATCTCTAAAGCACTGCTTGGTTTTCATGGAAAATGGATATAAGTTAGGATATACTTTAGAAATAAGCATAAGAGCTCTGTAATTTCTACAAACCAGTGAAAATTAATAAAACCTAGGGCTAGCTATTTGATAAAACTGAGCAGACAAAGTGTGTGTAACTATCCGTAGAGTGGCTGACATGATGAATGATGATGGATCCAAACTCATCTGAAGTTCTGTAGGAATAATAGCAGCATAAAGTAATTCTATAGGGACTTAAATGTGCCTGAAACAGAACAGTATATCGAAGGTTGCGTATTATGCTAAGAATGACAAGTATTTATGATTGGAAGGTCTCTGTGTTAGGATTATCAGTTTTTGTATACCTTTTTTGGTTCTTTAATCTTTTGACTTAAAGACCCATCCAGAGATTTAAAAAAAAAAAGGCTGATTCCTATAACTGCACTGCAGAGATAGTAAATACCCTCTTACCTCAAGAAAATCAGCAGTGCCTGATACTACACAGGTGTTTTTCTTCTGGAGTATTGAACGTCCTCCTTGAGGAACAGCTGGTGAGAGAGGTGCCTGAGTGGCAGGCAGGAGGATGGGCTACAGCTCATCTCAGCCAAGCTCAGCTCAACTCAACTCCTTCCTATGAATGGGAAAGCAAAAACCCTACCATGTAGTGCCAGTTGTGTCTGATGAGTTTTATGTTAATGCAATTGCAGATGTAGTTGAGGAAATTTTTTTAAAAAGTGTTTTTTTTTAATTTACCGTTGCAACACTTGTGGCTAAATGTGGCAGCTGAAGAAAAATATGGGGGTAAGTATACTGAGTTGACAGGGTACTAGAAATCTGTGTAATCACAAGGGGGATGAAGTGGAGTTTTACAAGTAAAATGCCCCTTCTGCAGAACTTCTGCCTTCCTGTTGTCTTTGTATCTCCGGAGTGTTGTAGTCTTGTTCAAAAGAGAGCGAGAGATTTTGATTAAAGGTTTTTCTAAAAGTATGACGAATACCATCTGCGTTTGTCTCAGGTTTGGAAGAGGAGAAACTTTTGTGCAATACACAGATTGATTTGCAAGGCCTTAAGGTTTTCAGCTTTCCCTAACCTTTGCTAACACACTGCAGCAATCTGTTCTTTGAACGTGTTGATCCCTCTAGGTCTATAAGAGTCTTTGAGACAGAGCTAATTTTTTCAGCGTTGACTATAGAGGCTTGTGATTTTAGATCTGAATGTCCCTTTTTCAACCCTGCTACCAGTGACCCACTGCACAGTAAGTGTCTCACATTATAAAGTGGTTATTCACAGAGAGCTTTGACCAATGCTATCTGGAGGGTGGGAGATGCTTTCCTGGCAATGGGATGCGAACATCGTGGGGCAGATCTTCAGCTAGGATAAAAATCCTGCTTGGTCGCTGCAGCTCAATGGGCGTCTGTTAATTCATGTGGAAAATTCGTGACCCCAGCGAGATCAGAAAGTTCAGTGTCCTTGACTGAGTGCAATACTTTGCAGTCAAGATTGAAATGTCTTTCTTCCTGTAATTCCCTTGAATTTAAATTGTTCTATAATTCCTTTAAATTGTTTTATACCAAAAATGACGGTATTCTCCATGACACCTTTGAGGAACATTCCGTGAGTTGTTCCTTTTTCTTTTATTAGGTTACTGCATTTCCATACGAGTAGGAATATTGAGCTCTGAGAGCCCACCTGGATCCTCTGCTCGTAGGCTGTATTCATCGTGTGCAGAGGTTAAACTCCGCTGATTCTGGTATGGCCATTATTACCATAGCAACCATTTAGGGCTTTATTTGCTTATTCTTGAAGAGCCTCAATCTTTTATTTTTACTTTAGTTACATCAAGATTTTGAGGAAACTCTCCTAGCTGAAGGAGTGCCCTCCAACAGCCGTGTCTGGAGGACAGACCGGCGGGCTGCTTTGCCTGCCAAGGATGTGCTCCGGGCACTTTTCTCTTGTGTTTTGGTGGTGAATTGAAAGGTGGAATTGCGTTGTGCTGGAACGAATCCCCTGAGCAGAGGATTTGCAGGGCTCCTTTGCATCGGTGCGGTGCAGCCAGGCACTCTTCAGGCGGTGCAGCTTTCCTCCACTCCTTTTGAGAGCAGGCAAGGTATTTGGAAAGATGAATCATCGGTGCTTTGCGTTCAGCCTGGCACAAAATCTTCCGTCCCTTTCTGCAGGAGTATTTTTCTTCTCTTTGGGGCATCAGACTGCAATTAATACTGTAGTTGTTGTACACCTCTCGAGGCAAAGGTAATTTGGCTTGAATTAAAAAGACAAACCCAAAAGGGTACAATGCTGTTAAGGAGAGCATTAACCTGGCAACAGCAGTGACCATCACTATCACTTCGCACTTGGTTACGTAGGAATTGGGTAGATGCATATGAAGCTTTGCTATCGCACCAAAACGCCTGTTTTCAGCCAGCGAACCAGCCCTTTGTCCATCAGTTAAACATATCAGCTGAGGATCTCCCTCTTCCTTTATAATCCTCTGTCCCGATCCCATCAACGCTGGAGGCAAAACTGCCGACGGCGTCGATGATGGCAGGCGTGGAGCACAGTCCCATGAGGCTCCCTGACTCCTGTCTCATTAACACCTGGATTACTTCACCCTTTAATCTAGTCATCGGTACCCGAGCGCAGACGTGTTTCACAGCTTTGTCATGTTTGATTGATTCTGTTATTTGTATATACAGCTGTACCACTGTCTTTTTTTTTTTTTTTTTTAATACATTGCACGGATGCATACAAACGTACCTCAGAGATGCCTTCTCATCATGCCTTCTACTGGGCAGTCAGGCAAAATTATCTTCACTACTGTGGATTTTATCAACTTGAAATCTAAACAATTAAAAAAGAAAAGAAGCAGTTTCAGGCAGCAAGGTGGCCCTTGAATGCCTCAGCCAAGTTTTGCATTTATGCACTGAATTTTTAATTTGTTTTTTACATGATTTTCCTCCACTTGTTACTTTATGTGAGGCCATATAAAAGATGAAATGGACTGTGGAGGAGGAAACGTGGAAGCTGTTGGTACACAAAATGCTGTCAAATGCAGACAGCAAGCAAATGGACAGAGGTTTAGTATTTCCTTGCCCATCCCTTCCCATCTCTTTTGTTAATAATGACTTTGCTTATTACTTAATGCAATTGCAGATCTAGAAAACAGCTGAAAAGCTTAACTTTAGAAATTTGACTATTCAGTGTGTGAGTAAACTTTGCCCTTGAAAAGGTCTGTCACCTTTCATGCAAAGCTTCGATTTACAAGTGATATCTATATGGAGTTCAATGTTGAAAACGTTGGGTGCATGTCACTGTCACGAGCAGCATGCATTATAAATAGTTTATATGTATATAAGTTTATTGATAAAAAGATTTGTGGTGGTTTTTCATAAACAATCTATTGTTGTATTGGATCTCAGAAAAGGCAATTAAAAAAAAGGTGTCCGTTTTTCCAGCGTTCAACACTATCTTTCATCTGTGGTGGCAGGACGTGGCTCAGCGGTGACCAGGTCTTCCCCGCTCAGCTGTGGGCTGCGTGCTGTGATGAAAATCACTCCCAGCAGATAGCGAGCACCCGTCATTGGGAGGGGAACCTGCTCTCTGCTATTCACAGGTGAAAGGTTCTGGCTGGGGTGAAAACCAATCCCTCGCATGCTGCTGCCTCGCCATGGAGGTGTTTCCCCCGTCATCCTGGTGAGTGACATGGGATGTCTGGTGAGGCCATCTCTGCCTGCGCTGCCCCTGCGCACCATCAAGTCTCTGCTCTGGGTCGGATCAAGAACCTGAAAATGAAGATCTGTTCCTAGCAGCAAGCCCATCAAATAGAAACCCCTGTACTTATTTGAGAGCCATTTGTGTCGTTACCAGGATACTTAGAGCCAACAATTTTAGCTGTAGGCACATAATTACCCTTTTCCCAAACGTGACCCCAGAGCATGTATTCTGCATAGCAATGCTCTCCAGGTCTTCCTCCTTTTCACAAGCAAGAAGGCTTAGCTCCAAGCCAACATCAACGCTGCTGTTTCTCCTAGTTTACCTTGTATGATGTATTTTCTCATTTGTGCTATTTTGACCTTCTCCAGCAGAAGGTGTGGTAGCCCTTTAGTGGAGCGCTGCGGAAGTAGCCTTGGGTCCTCCTTTCTCAATCGATGAGTGTCCTGCTTGAGATGCTCCCTTTTCTGTTGGCCTAAAAATAAGAATTACATTGCTCTGTTGCAGTCACATCTCTCGGTCAGTGAACAGAGCTTCTTGAAACCAGCAGGCTATACTGTATAGTCAAGCTTCCTAGATTCCATTAACATTTTGTTAATGAAACAGTGCTTTGTCAAAGAGTCTTGAAAACTTAAAAGGGTATTTAAGCTTCTTCCATGAGTCAATACCATGTAATGTCAACATTACCACGAAGGGATAATTCAGAGATGTCACACAAAGCATGTGTTATGCCATTTGCAGTCTAGCAAAACAGCTCAGCATTTATGTTGTTTAATCCATCTTCAAAAATCTTTTGTTCTGAAAAAGTTTGAGATCAATCTTGTCAGTATTTACTGACACAAAGCTGATGTAAGTCTCTGCTCCTATTGACTTCATCTGAGTTGTAAGAGTTGCCCCAGCCTCAAATTAAGCCCAAATTAGGCATACGACGAACTTGATATCAAACTTTTAAGGAATATAGAGCTGAATGGCACACATCCTGCAAATGAAAATGTGGATAAAAGTAGAGTGAAGTAAATAGTTTGCAATGATCTGGGACAGTACAGACACAATTTGAAGAGACTTAAAGAAACGTAACATTATCTAAAACTTTGTAGTTATGAAATAATGTACTTCTCTGGCTAGAAGTAAATAGGAAATACAGAATTAGGGAGTTCAGATCTGAGCTCTGTCAATGGGGTTGGGGACGTGGGGGCTAATTTCCAAAATGTATGTGCTGCAGTGTCCCGGGTTTATGTCACTGTCGCAGTGAGTCTGGTCAAGGTACATGAAATCCCTCCTTCCATTCCTCCTTCCTTCCTTTTCTTAGTAATTCTGTAATTGTACCTACCATGTAAGGAAGTCGTTTCATCCTACTGGACATTGCAGTAATGCTGTTTGTTTTACCTTTGTACTTTTTAATCCTTTTCCATTAAAGCTCTATATAATTGATGTAGTTGAATGTAAAGAAAGGCAGCCTCAGCTTTCTTTGAAGAAAATAGACTGCCTTACTTCATACTTGGCTGAATCCAAAATGCTTTCCTGTGATTATTTCTTAGCTGCGTTAAATCTATTTCAGTTTCAGACTTCCCAGATACATGGGGTCAATTCTGCAATACGTAAAGTGATGTAAAATTCTTTAATTCACACGTTTTGGTGGCAAAGGTTTGTGTTTCATTCACATTCAGGATTTTTCTTTCAGACCAGGCATTGTGGAGACAGGCAGCGTTACAGACCTGCTGGAGGAGCTCAGCAGCAGAAGAGCCAGCACCGCACCAGCGATGTGAGTGAGTGGGGGAAAAGGGTCCTAATGTTGTATTACTGCCGGTGGGTCAGGTACGCCGAGGTAATTTGCAGGTTCCTTCTGAGTAAGGGATACTTTCTGGCTTGATTGCACACAGCAGGAAGAAAAATAGTATGAGGCACTTCATTTGTACTTTTATGCTGTTTTACAACCTGGGAAACATATGGGGCATAAACCAATTGCTCTTTCTGTGAAGACCTATGGAGGGCTTGCAGCCTCATTGCCCCAGGTGAGGTCACTGCAAGAACAACAAAAGTGAGAATCAACTATAGAAAAAAGGAAATACATTGCAAATACAGGCTTTGAAACCTTCCGAAAGCAGGTTGTACGGCAGTGTGTGTTCTAGCAGCCTTATGGTATGAAAAGGTCTCAAAATGGTTAGCTCTTCTTGAAAGATGCCTCGTAGCAAATTAAGCTATACGTGAGTATATGTAGTACATGCATAATTTTACAATTAAATTAAATTTTGGGATTATCTCCCAGATGCCAGTATATTTGATCAGGTGCTTTGAAGGAATAATACATTTGCTAAGTAGGAAAATTTGAAAAAAACACTGATGTTACATAAGAAGCGGAATCAGACATAAAGTTTATGATCCATCTTGGCCTGCTGTTATAAACCGAACTTGGAGTATGCACGCTGAATCTGAAATACCACAGTCAGCACTGCAGCAAAATGAAGCATGTGGTAATGGAGGCAATGTTTAAATCGAGTTTAAAAGAAAGACAAAACCAGTTATTTCTAATAATAATAATAAAAAGATACAGAGATTTTAAAAGAAAGACAAAACCAGTTATTTCTAATAATAAAAAAAAAGATATGGAGGGTAATGTAAGTGTATATGTGAAGTGCCATTCAGACAAAGACTGTCCCAAAGGTTTTGCAGATTTTAATGAGACAACGACAATATAAATCAGAGAAGCCTGAGAAAGGAGGATAGAGGCTGGAGCGTACGATGTTGTGTATTTAACCTACTATTTAAAAAAAAAGGAAAAAATAAGTCCTTGAATACATTAGGTACTGAAGAACCATTACAGATGGCAGAAACTATATACAGAGATGGGGTTTGTATCTGCAGTAGTGAATGTTTGAAGGAAGAGGGAGGTGGCTAGCGCCAGATGTATGATGGCAGCGGGAGCAGGGGTAGACCCCGCTAACTCGGGACAGTGGGACTAAATCCCATAGGTGTAACTGCCCTCTCTCAGTAGCCGATATGAGACTTCCTTCCAGATGCAGAGCTACTTACATCTTATCAAAAAGCAGGCATTACAAAGATTTAATCTAAATTGTTTTAAAAAGAAGTCAAGTCCTTGATACAAAGACTCCACAGATAATCTGCAAGACCATTATAGTTCTGCTTCACTTAAAAATCCACCTCTGATTTCCTTAACACCCTCAGTGACATTAAACATCTGTTGATCTGCTTGTGCGTGAACCCCCCATCTCTCCTTGTCTCAGTTCTCCATGAGTAAAATGAGGAGAACAATGCTTTCTTCTGTACTTTTCTATATTGCTCATGTAGATGATAAATTCTGGGGAAAGCAGCTCTGTATTACTCTGTGTTTAGACAGTGCCCATCCTAGCAGAGCCCTTGTGTTATCCAGGAGCTTCCAGGTCTGACCGCAGAACAGGTAATTGTAATTTCTGAACCAAGCAGAGTATTTCCTCTATATGGCACTAAATTGGGTAATTAAAAGAAATCAGTGTTTTCACCACTCTATCATGTATTAAAAAACTGCTTATTCTCGTTTCCTTATTTCAGGTGGTTTGAACAGAGGTCTGTGGTGGTCCAGCTCATTGGAAACTTTTGTGCTCAAACCAGGAGGATGCTATGGATAGAGCTAATCTGTGAGTAAGTTTTCTGGAGGCCATGATGTCTCCTACAGTTTTGGGTTTTTTTCTAAAGGAGACATTGCTCTGTATGTGTCTGTGTGTGAGGGAGAGAGAGAAAGATCATTGCCTAGAGGGTTTCAGTTATCACACTGTCTAAATATCCCTTATTTTTAGTTGGAGTCTTCTGAATATGAGATCCCACTACAGGTAGGTGAAGTGACCTCTTCGGTTTTGAATCTGCTCTTCTCTGGCAGATGCAAGGCTGCGGCTTTGAACAAGAACCCCCACCTGCTCCATGCAAAGCTCTTTGAATTGCCCCTGATACGCTTCTAAGGCTCCCCAGTTGCGTGCAAAGCACTTTGAAGATGAATGCCCCGGCATAAGGAAAACATGAAACAAAACTTACTCCCTTATGTCAGAGTGTGCGGCAGATTTCTCAAAGATCTTCAGTACAATGGTTGCTCTTTGGTGGGTGAGAGGAAATAGGCTGGTTCACCAGCTTGTAAAAGCAGAACAAAATTGCACAGGGCTATCCATTGGGTGGTAGATCAGGCAAGAGAAAGGCATTTGGGGGTCTCCACAACATTCAAGTCTGGCAAAACTTATTTCAAATTGACTTCATTGGGTCTTACCCAACAAAGACAAATTTATTATTATTAAGTTTTTCTTCCTCCTGAAGTTTGCTATGTTTTCAAGTTGACAGATATGCCATGTCCTCTTGAGGGGGGATATTTTTCTCTGTCTCCATGAAAATCCTCACAGCCCAGCTCCTTAGGCTATACGTAACGGTCATAATTTTGGACGTGACCAAGAGCCCTGGGAGCTGAAGGGCCCATGGGTCCTTGGGAGAGTGGTAAAACGGTAGGCAGTTTTCTCTTATCTGTGCAATTCTGAATATTTCTGTGATAACTGGCATGAAACTATCTGTTAATGTGTTTTTTAAACCTGATGGATCAGTTGTTCTGGCCCAGGTGAGTGGTCATGTATGACCTTAAAGTTTTCATTACCATCAGATGAATGAACCCATTTCCTTGAGAGGTTAATGGGCTTAAAATGTAAAAAATGGAACTGATGTCCTAGGATAGAGTAGGTGTAGAAACAGGAGGGAAGAGGAACAGTAAAAGAGATTAAAAAAAAAAGAGAGATTGGGTAATAGAGATTAGTGATATTCTTCTCACCTCTTTTGGATGGCTACTACAACGCAGGCGTGTGAACTCCCTGTAAAGTAAATGGAGAAAAGCAGAACCCTCTGGGCCACGATTCTTTTCCACATATGATAGATCCCTCTTCCTTCCAATCAATTAATTGCATCCTAAAAACATCTATTTCTCACCATTGACTTTAAAGGGATTTTAGATGACTAGCTCAGATACAGCTGTCTACACAGTAAGTGATTAAAGTTGGGTTAGATGAGTTGGCAGACTATATGGATTTTTTTTCTTCCTTCGTGCAAACCCTAAATCAAAAGGCATCTCATCAAAGTATTATAAAATGCAGCCTTCAGAGGGATAGTCTTCTACTTCCATATTCTGGCATCTGAAGGGAGGAGGGAGACTCCCATCAATTTAGAGAGAGGTAAAGATTTCCTCTCCCTCTAGAAATCATGCCCATAATGGGAAATTCAGACATTTATGAGATTTGCTTAGCCAAGGCACAGCTGAGCATGTGGATGTGTCTGTTCATCTTTATAGTATTATAGCAAAAGTAGAATAAAGGACTATTTTTAGGGGTCCCCCCCCTTTCTGTTGTGCTAGTGGCCCAACCTGTACCTGGGGGGGGGGCAGATAGAGTCTCCGTGACATTATAAACTGAACTCCTTACCAGCCCTCTCCCTGCGACTGCAAAATAGGGATAAACTGCAGGTGTTTGTTAATGGGAAACCTCAATTTACCAATCCACCAGAGAGGGATTCTCACAAAAACCCCATGCAAGTTGTGCCTGGTTTATGTAAGGTTGTAAGTGATTTAAGCATGACCTACAAATTTCTGGCAATTGGTGAATATTTCCTTTGGGTTTCGAAAGTTGGCAAACCTGATACGTACTATGTATATTTTTTTAAAGTCAATATGAATTTCAAGGACTGCAGAGAGCAAAGCAAGGAATGACTTATTTTAGTTTTAAATCAGAAAGGGACTCACTGTGACACTGTGCATGTATTCGTTTCCTCTAAACGTTAGTTTCTTGACATAATGGGTAAAATATCAAATTATTATTTAAACATACAAATAAAGCGAGTGTCCCTTTTCCTATCTGTAAGTAATGTTCTGCTGCCAAGTGATAGGCATGACTGTATTTTTTCCTAATTGAATCTGCATATCTTTTCCTCTGATAGTCCGCTGCCGAATATTGATGGTTGCAATAATTGGCTCTTTATTGGTATATTTTCTCTGGGATGTTTCAACTTTCTGCAGTAAATCCATTTCAAGTTTTCCTTCTTTTATGGTCTGGTACTTACAGAAGTTGCTAATTCTGGTGGAGCTGTAGGACTGTGAATGAGACTCGGTATTTTGATTTGTTGTGCAGGTCATGTAATGATAGCTGGTATCTCTCCTTTTATCTTTTCTAGTAGAAATACCTCAGTTGTTACTGGCTATATTTAGCAAGCGAACTCAATCTTTCTCCTCTCTCTGTTTCCTTCTATTTGTCCCTAGCTTCAAGGGTTGGTGGCACTCGATGGTGGATAAATGCAAGAAAATCTAATAATGCCTTTCTAATATACCCATTTATCTAGTATCATATTTTATTTTAACTCTTAATGCAACTGTATAATCATTGCTCCATTGTTATAATTGGATTTGGAAGTATATTTGTGCCATTTAATTACATCTATAGCATTTCTATAAGCTTATTCAGAGTAATTAGTAATCTTATAATTTTTAGCGGAATCATATTTTATATCCACTGTGCTCATTTTTCTCTTCAAATTCTTCAGCACATTTGCACCAATTTTGCTTTTTACACTGGAATTTCTGGCATAAATAGTCATTAAGGTTTTTTCTTTTTTCCCCACTGTGAATATGAACAGAGTCTAATCCAGCTTCCATTGAAGTCAACGGTAATCTTTTCATTTACTTCGGTGGAAACTGGATCAAGCTAATAGGTTGCAAATTGCATTCAAGGCAAAGCCACATCTTATCATGGAAATCATTGTGTAGCAAAGCACGGTGTATTGATGGAAGACACAAAATAGCTGACTGTTTCCAGATTTTCTTGCCAGATAATTCATAGATTCTCTTATCCAACTTCATTAATTTTTAGCTCAGAAATTATGGCATTCCAGCAATTTTTAAAATATTAATTTTAAGCTGATCTTTCTGACAAATCAAAAAACCCTTCCAGTTAAGGATTTTTGTAAAAGGGTCTAGAACTTTGCTTTCTAGACACCAAGTGAGCTAACTGTTCATCTCAATTAGGATAGCTTGAAATTGGGCATTTTTTCAGTTTTTAAAAAAATATTTTTTCTTCATTTTTAATTGAAAAACAAACACTTCATAATTTTTTTTACCAGCTCTCTGTTGTGTCACTTCAGAGCTGTGTCAGTTCGTTAATATAATTGGTCCTCTTGCTGCTGAATATGAAAACCTGTAAGTACTTCCATCTAAAAGCGTAATTCTAGCAAATTACATTCCCAAGTAGGCACAGATTTATGATGTTCACTTTTTCCAACATTTTAATTTTGCAACTGCAGGGTGCTAACTATATACGCTAAATCAGATTTTATTTTTTTTTCTTTAAACTATTGCAACTTGCTTGTTAAGGAGTTATTTTTCTCTTCTGCACTGCTCCCGCTCTGTTGATTAGAGGTTTGTTGCTTTGGTAATGCGTCTCTCTCCTTCAGGCAGTTAATGATTACAGACAACTCTCTAGCCTGTAATTTTGGGGGAAGGTTATTGAGAAGGTGATATAACAACAATTGTAATTGTTTCTGTAGCTTAGAAATGTCCTCAGTCTTTGCTGGCCAGGTATCAGTTCCCGGGGTTTAGAGTGGAAGAGGTGCTGGTGTCAGGGATTAAAGACACTTTCCTGTGTTATTTATTCCCAAGTCATGCCAGTTCGTAAGGTTAGAAAGAACGTTGTGAAAGATGGTAAACCGCTATTTAATTCTTAATAAAATGTCCATGCGAATGGTGCCTATTTCATCCCAGGCAGAAGGTGACCTTCCTAGGCTTGAGGACGGAACCCCTTGGACCTCCAGGGAGAGATGCTCAGCCGGTGGAGGGGTGGCCCATAACTCCTGGCATGATTTTAGAGCCTCCGAAGCCTTTGCGAGCGGGGGCATCTTTGGTTTCAGATGGCAGGATAACAATCATTTGTTTGTCCAGCCTTTTGATTGAAAATAGATCAATTGAACAGTTTGTATTGGAGATTTTGTTATTCTTCCAGCATGGAGAAGAGTTGTTTATGAGCCTTAAATGGAAAAAACCCTTAACTTTAGTAATTTCATTACGAATCACTTGAACGGAGCAGCGTGAGCACCCATGCACCTGAAATTCAAATCCTAAATACTGCAGTTATTTGCATACTGTATGTAGGTGCCTTGCCATGGGAGCCGTGTTCCCTCATCACGGGGACACTCCTTGTCGGAGCTTGGATTTTTCCAGTGGATGTATATGAGCAATTTGTACTGAAATTTTGCCAAAAAATGACTAGTGTTTTGCCACTTTAAAACCATGGAAACATCACAATGTTCTTTTAGAAATGACTCCATGAATTAATTGCAAATTACTTATTAATGAAACAAATATTCAGCTGTCACTTGAACTAAACTACACGATATGCTTAATGATTATTTTTTGAGAAAACACTTTTGGGTTTGTTTGATCTGCCTAGTGTTAACAGCGGTAGAAAAAGAGGAAAGCATTTGGTGTCGGAGTGGAAACTTGAAACTGGCAAAAAGAAGAAGGAGAAGAAAAACATCAGCCAATAACTGCAAAATAGGTGAAAAGCCCAAAGAAATAGCAGATCCCTAACAATTATGTTGGAAAGCTGCTCCCCCAGGCAGCCCTAGCTAGGTAATGAGGGTAAAATATGGTGACACAGGTGGGGAAATCTGGCAGCAAAGGTTTTCACAGTAATATTAATTCAGCTGCATTCCATGTCCGTAAAACGAGCATGAAAGAATTCGCCTCATATGGGGTGGGTAAATGTTTGCAAACTGCAGAGGCACTCTCAAACGAGTGCAAAATATCGTCTGCAGTTCTGCAAATTATAATAAAAATAAATGTTGCCAATCAGGGAATGTGGATTCCTCGTGGCTCTGGCGTTGGTCTGGGACAACACCACCGAGCTTCCCTGCCCGGACCTTCTATGTCCCACTTGAACCAGCTGAGCAGCGGTGAGCCCACTGGGACCTTCATGGGTGACCGTGGTGCACCCGGGGGGGGATTTTCCGCAGGCAGCTTGCTGAAGCCGTGCATTTTTTCCCTTCGCTCTCCGTTGCAAGGGGCTGATATAAATAGGTAATAAAGCCTTTACACTCTTTGCTGCGCTACTGACGCTGTTTACAAGAGCAGGAACACGGGGCAGTACATGAGCGAGGTAGGTACGCCTGCATTTTGAACACATCTCAGGTGTCCTTCTGCTGGTGCTGCTAAATTATTTACCACTCAGCAAGCGTGTGCCTGCGTGAGGTACTTAAAGGAGGGAATCTGAGGTGAAACCCCATCAGTTTACCCAGAGCTGACTCTGGAATATTCATTATCACATTAAATCTAACCGCAGTGAAAATGAAGGCTTCCGTTGATTATGTGCTTGCATAAAAGACTTCTTTGGTGGCAAGCCTGAGTGCCAGAGATCCGAATACAAAATCTAGTAAGTGGAAACCATTCTCTTTATGGTAAATTTGCCTTCTTGGAAGTTATGAGACTTGGCAGATTTAAATTAAGTTTTAAACCTGTGGTGGATTGTATGATTTTTCTAACTGGCCACAAGCAATACTAGATGAGCACACATCACACGTGCCCAATCCCAGCCACAGGCATGAGCCAGGATTTCCCATACAAAGAAAAAAATAAAATGCAGATTTGATACCCAGAGAATGGTACATGTTTATCTCGGTATAATGTCAGTTTTGCAGGGTTGGTATGGAGGTCTCCTCTTCTGGAGTGCTGGGGCAAACAGCCCTGTCTGCACACACCTGCCTTTCCTTCTCCCCCTCCATCCCGAGTTCGTGCTGGAGCAGAGTGAGCAGCACAGCTTGGAGAGGTGTTTGAGGAACCCTTTGGACTTGTGATTGTGGAAAAGTTCAGTAAAATGTGTGGGATTGGCCCAAAAAGAGACGCAAGGTATTTCCTCCCTCTCTTCATCCATCCCTTGCTCCCTTCCTGTCCTCCCCCTCCACCAGGCGTCCTGTTGAATTTAAAGATTGAATCAAATCTTCTTCTCTGAGAGGCAGAGAAAATAATAGAAATGATGAGATGAAACATTTTGAAGGGCCAACTCTTCAGCAAGTTGTCCCACCGGGAAACAGGAGGGCTGGTTGTTCTAGTCCGCTTAGGTCTGTAAATGAGCTTCAAAGGAAAATGGCATAGCGAGGGCTGGGTTTGGTGGAGGTGGGCATGTACGGAAATGGGAGAATAAAACCTATTTCTGTTAATGCTAAGAATGATGATTCACTCACAATTAGTAATTTATTCAAATATGCAACTGATTGCATCAGCACAAATAATTAAAAAAAAAAAAATAATCAAGGTTCTCCATCCCATAATACTTACAGCAGACTTTCTACTTTGACAAATGATATGTAAGAAACCACATGATCAGAAGTCAGGCTTCTCTAGTCATAAACAGTGATTGATAAAGCTTGATTTGGAGCGTGGTTGCAATGAAACCATCATCTTCCAGAAAATCAGGAGCTTTTTTCCTCAGAATGTTGGAGATTCTTTATGGCACATTCTTCTCTTTATGCCTCCTGTTTTCATCTGTAGTTGGAAATGTACTTAGTGAGTGAGAATAAAACATAACCATACAGTAGATACAAAAGTGCCAAGCACCTTCAGCTTTCACTGATGCTTGCAGAGAGCATAGACAGAAACAAAATGATCTGTAACTACAATTGAGAGGCAACCCCCCCCCCATGTTTAATCAACATTTAAAGGAGGAATTACATGTGCTGCAAATCCCCTTTAATATTGCACTTAAAATCCCCTTACCTGCCTTTAGTTTTCATGGTTTTTCTTATCTTTAGTGTCACTTAATCATATTTCAACAGGATTTGCTTCCTCACTGCCCATCTGCTCTTCCTTTCTAGTGCCGCGTTAACGCCAGAACACCATCCCAATAGTTTCCTTCTACCACGCTTTGATGTCAGACACCCGGGGATTTGGATTTTTTTCCGTTCAGGTTCAAACAGAAAAGAAAAATACTTGGTTTGTGGGAGTGACAGATACTATTTTCAAATGTAAAGGTCTAGAGCTAGGGCAGGGGAATAACGGGAGGCAAACACGACTCTTGTTTGACTCCTGTTGACATTGAGTGTTGGTCATAGGGGAACAGCATCGGTGGGACCCGATGGCCCTGCCCTGCCCTGCTGCTGGCCATGGCAATGCTTCTCCTGGCCCCACGGAGAGGATGCAGGCAGTGTGCTCTGCATCAAGTCTGCGCTAGCAGGAGGGTCATCCTCTGAGGATAATAAAAATATTAATCAATGAGTGGAGAGGGCAAGGCTGTGTTCTCCTCTGGACACCCACTTCGCTTGTCTGGGTTGCCCAGTTAGATCTGTGTTTACTGAATCGGAGGCATCATTTTGAGAGTCTCCATGTGTTTTATTAATCTTAAAAGTATTGAATTAGTAATCTTTGTATATTTATCTGTCTTATTTTCAGAGGTAAGGAAGTCTTTGTAATATTGTGTCTTACTAGTTTAGGAGCGTAAGGATGTGGATAGGTCTCCTTGAAAAGGGAGAATTTTAGATTTTTTTCTTTCAGTGTTGACAGGAACTCTCCCAAAACAGTCATGTGCTGCCTTCTGCACTTACAAACTTAAAAAAAAAATATTTTTATATAAACCCATTCTAATTCATCATGTAACTGTGAGTTAGTCCTTGGACCACTGATCGGAAGAGGTCTGTGAGTATAGCTGGGGATATTATCGTCTCTCTCACATCATTATCTTTGCTGGGCATTAAGCTCTCATGATAATTCATAAGAAAATGTATTTTTAAAGATATTCGATGTCTGCAGTGGCCAATATTTGAACCTCTGTTCTTGAATTATTTTTTAATTAAACATAAAGTTTTTTTTTTTATAAAAAAGTGCCCCGAAGTGCAGTTAATCCAAATTCTGAGGAGTTTGTGCCAGCAGAAGTCAGTCTTGCTATTTCCAAATAATATTTGCATCAGATCCCACGAAGCAGAGCGCGGAGCTGCCTTGTTACAGGAATCCAGAAGGTTCTCTGTATCACAGTGGTGAGGGTCACAGGCTCAGAAGATGCTCATTCGTGCTCAGTGCTGTAATGGCAAAATACATCAGGAATCAGATCTGCTAAAGCAGCGCTGGAGGCTCACCCGCCAGCGGGGCTCTGCCCTTCCCCTCCTGGAGGATGACTCTTGACTTTCTTCAGTCTGGTGTTGCGTGAGCTGGCTTTGGTGGGAGCAAAGCCAAAGGAGACGGGTACTACCAGAGCACAGGCAGGGGAGGGTGCACAGGGGGCAAGCAGGGGACAGGGCAGAGGGATGCCTGGGACAGACTCTTAAAGGACAGGTTTAGAAAGAGGTGGTTGCTTGGAGGAAGATTAAAGAGGTCTTCTTCAAGACACAGATGTGACAGCAAGAGGGAGGACGTGAGGGAAGGCTGGGAAGAAGGCAGAAGCTGGTGGAGGAAGCTGAAGCAGAGGCTGTTGCTGAGGCTGACAGGTTGAACAATGAGAGGAAAGGGCTTGTTCGATTTTGATTCGGTTCATGCGTATGTGATGAAGAAAGGAATGCACGGGCTGATTGTCTGCGGGGGAAGAGGCTTTAAGAGGAAGCCTGGGGCAGATGTCTGAAGCAGATGAGAAGCCACCACAATGTTGGTCACGGGACCAATGGAGATGAAGGAGTTAGAAAAGGAGAGATGGCTTTAGCAATAGAAACAGGATTTAGCAAGAAAATAGAAAATTAAGAATAGTATGAGCTGTATGGAAAGCATTTATTATTATTATTATTATTATTATTATTATTATTATTATTATTTATTTATTTACTAAAGGCTGGCTTGTTTTGAATCTAATAAATAGCTTCTGTCAGAAAAATAGAAAACAAGTTTTAAATGTTGGCTTTTACTTCTACTTTGTTTATTAGAACAAAGACTGTTAGGTCTGTTTTACTAATATCTTGTAAGTAAACATAGTGTGAAAATTCAGTGTGATAGAGAGAGATGATTAAGATGATTAACCATTGAAATTTGGTTCCACACTGAGCACATAAGAAGGAAGAAAAGGATCACAATTAATACATTACTATAATAGAAACAGTACTAATAGGTAGTAATAATGGTTCTTTATTATTCATGGTTAATTTTGGGAGAGAGAGGGTTCATTTTTGGCCCAAAGCCGCAGACACGAGCACTGAAGGAGGGGAAAAACCTTTTTACTGAGTAGAAATTTAAGTCGTGAGCTGTAAAAGGAAGTTGAGCTGAATATTGAGAAAAATTCAAAAAGATAAAAACAATTTCGGTTTGGTAGTTCTTCACTGGTTCTGCAGTTTGGCAGCTGTCAACATCTCAAAATATCATCTCACCCAAACTGTTGAAAGAAAGAAACCCTTTGATTTTTCCCTTGAGACTCCCAAGCTGAAAATGGACTCTTTGTATTCTCAGCCTCATTTCAGACAGTTTTTTTTTTAAAACATTCTTGCTGGCAGAAACAACTAATTCATAAATAGAGTCTCTGTTAATTAAATAAGTTTCATCATTTTAACTTGCCTTTTAAAATGAAAAAGAAAGTAAATCTCTAACATTTTCTTCTTTATTACAAATCTTAAGGGACTAAGCATCACATTTCTTGCATCATTAATAATGCAAATTAGTTTTTGTTTGGGTTGCACATAAGTTTATAGTTAGAAGTAAATATTTAATGCACAGATCTGGGAAATCAACTCATATATAGCAGAAATTTTATTTTATAGTTATTGAAAGTTAATGTAAGAAAGATGGGAGGCAACTGTGGTTTCTGTTTATTTAACCTTTCTTGCTCTTGCTTTTCTTTCAGTAGAACTCTTTGTAACTTGTCATTAAACACTGTTATATTCCTACAGTATCTGTTTTTACTATCTTTACAGTAGCCACAGCGTTCAGCATTCAATACCATTTTAAAGTAAAGGTTAAACATATATAGCGTACTTAGGGCTATAAGGATTATATTTTTGGTCCTGATTATTGGCAGGAAAACCAGGTGATTATTTACAATAGTATCTAAAAATTTGTTGACTTTGCAGCAGTTTTTCTTAGTGTGCTTAATGAAGCAATAGTCAGATAGCCAAATAAGATTAAACTTCACTCGGGGCCTCTATATCGTGCATAGTAATGCCTCGTGAGGGTAAAATACTTTGACTTGTTTACTTGTTAGCACAGCGGTACTCTGCAGTTAGCGTATGTAGCCTATATTAGGTTTTTCTGCCCTGTGTTTTTACACATTATTCCTGCAAATACTGTTCTTCTGTCCGTGTGAAATGTCTGTAGGAATGATACTATTGCAGGCAAATTACAGATGTTTCACCACGACATCTGCACTTTCTGTAGTGACTCTTTTTTTGTGTGTGTGGTGGATTACAAAATATAATAAGTATCCTGTTATTTGTGCATGAAATCCGATAGTGAAAAAGACACCAGAGAGAATTCTTCAGTGATAAAAATTTAAATAGACCCATTTATCAATATGACAGAGATTTGACCTGAAAGTTAAAGTGTTTGAAAGTTAAGTGGGGTTGTGTAAAGAAAGTTGAGGCTGCAGTACAGATAGACCGTAGGTTTTGTAAGTTATTAAATCAAAATAAAAGGTATTGACAAAACAATAAATTGCCCCATCTAATAGCTTCTGGGAGCACTAAATACATTCTCCACACTAAAGATGTGTGAAGCCCTTCCCTTTCTCATACTTTTGTTCTTCTACTCGAAAACATTTGCACCGTGGTTGGTTTTATAACAGACTTGGCACCAAATTGCGCCTGTGAATGCTTTGCTAGAGAACTGGCTCGGCGCGGCGTCGTGGGGAGCAGGAGTGGTGGCATTGCTCTGCTATCAACAGGATTATTAAACTTTGCAGGTGGGGTCTGAATCACTCTCTTGGGAATTAAAAAAAAGAATAATAATGGCACCAGTATCTTTACCGGGAGAACGGAGAGCACACTGTGGTCCTCTTTGCTCTCCTCGGGAGTCCTCAGCACCATTTCCATGCTGGAAGTCTATGGGATTCAGAGGGGAAGCAGCGTCTGGCAGTCCCCTCGAACAGGGATGTTTTGGGGAGCGAGGAGACGTGAGGCAGTTAATGCCACCTGCTTAATGATGCCGCGTAAACCCTTCGCAGTGACCGTCATCTTCCTTAGAGAGGGGCTGAGTTTGCTTATGGAAGGGGAAGGCAAATGGCTGTGGGCCCCGCCGGGGATGGGGAGGTTGGGGAGCGGGCGGGGGGCAGCTCTTCGACCCCAGATTCATTAGCTGGGAGCTGCTTTTTCCTCTGGCTCCTCTGACTCCACAGGGTTGGAGGGGCATACCCCCTACCTACGGCTTCCCCACCGAGGAGAGAATGAGGCTGGCTCTCTTTGGCTTGAAAACTACACAGATTTGAGACTATTTCCCCTCCTGCAGATTTTTCCATGGAGAGGAGCATAGAAGACATTACTATTTATAGTGCACAGTACGTGTACACAGCGTGACATCCACCGGCTTTTCAAGCAAACATCCTATCAGTTTGGAGGGGGGAGGCTTTCCATCTCGGTGTCCCCGAGATGCCCTGTCCCCTCTCCCGGGGAGGTGGGAAATCACGCAGGGGTAGCACCCATCTCCCCTTGTCTATAGGTTTCTTTCGCTTCTTTTTAGATGAAGATACTTGCCCCCCTGCCGTGGAGCTGATCATGAGGCTCAAAGTCAAAGCAAGTTTTCAGCACAAATAACGTGAGTTTTAAGGGGAGGGAGAGGGACCCAAAGCAATGAAGGTACAAGGGGGTTGCAGAGCATCTGCAGAGTCTGGTTTGGGGATGGACCACTTGTGTGTGCGGGGGGAAATGAAGACAGAAAAGTGTGTTGGTTTAACTAAGGGTTTTGGGGAGTTTTCAAGGGGACGAGTGCCAGGAGTGGGACTCGGGTATCCTCGCTGCCCGCTCCCTGCCTGACCGCTGGGTCGCGTGGCGTCTCATTGTGTTCATGTATGGGTTTGGGAAATCGGAACATCTTCATCTAGGCTCGATTCTCAATAAGGAAAAGATAGCTGACAATGGCAATAAAAATAACAGTAAGCAGTTGGAAAGGCCCAGCTCAAATCATGCTCTGTCAACAGCTTTGCAATCTGTATAAATACGAGCGGAAAGACAAACAACTCTGATTTCTCTTTAAGAATGTGAGTATCCATTGTCGTAGATTTAAATTAGGATGTTTTACTTGTACTGTATGTAAATTCCTTCTTGGCAAATAACCCATGTCCACTAATGTATGTGTATTTTGGGTCTGTATAGTTTTGGTCTCTGCGAAATACAATGAAATTTGATAGCACACAGAAATACTTGCATGGAATGTCAAATTTTTTGTGTGTGCTTCTCACATATCCATAAAAGAGTTTACACATTTCTAATTACTCATTCAAAAAGAGACTTTACAGCACTTTTAAAAGAGAGCCAATTTTTTCCCTACTGTGTTCTGTTTTTACAGCTTGTGGAAAGCTTATTTAACGAAAGTTTAAGTAATCAGCGAAAGTCATTTCTGAGAAAAGACTGACAGATACGAAGCCTCTTTTCACACTTCATAAGAGGTGGAGATAGTAGCCATAAAATTTACAGCTGAATAGTACTCTGTTTAGCTTAAGTTATAGAATTAGTAGTGTTTCAGGCATGTGATAGATTTTAGGGAGGTTAAATATTTTAAATGATTATATATGCTTTGTGTAGCTGAGCTATAAGCGTGCGATACTAATAAAAACCTATCCCTCCAATCCCAACAACCTGCACACTCCCACGGGGCTGATGTTGCGCTAAAAATATGTGTTTGCAGCTGACTTTTAACTTCATGTTATATTAATAAAATACTAGCGATATGTTTCCTTTAGAGAGGCTCACCTCTGGCTATGAAAGTATGAATTCCTGGGCTATGAAAATGAACAGACGGGGCATGTTGGGTAAGAGAGGAGGCACTAGGGAGGTCAGCACCATCAGCATCTCTGTCCCAGCTCCTGCAAAGCAGGGACACGCAAGTTTTACTGTATGAGAGACCTGCTACAGAGTGGTTGAGAATAAGTGACTTCTTCTGCAGCTCGTGACCAGTTATGTGTTGAAAAGAGCTGAATAAAAGAGGAAGAACTTGGCTGTATTATGAGACTGGACAGTTCATGAGAAATCTCGTATAAATAGGCATGCCTTTTAGAGATAGTAATAGGCTTTTGAGCGTGAATCTTTCTGAATATTATGAGATGCCCAGGTGTTATGGCAATGGGTAGCACACACAAATACTTACAGCAACATATAAATAAGCAAACAAAAGCAATTACTAAAGGCATTTAAAAGTTACGCACTCTGTGTCATCCTTTCAACCCATTTTTTTGGTAGTGCTTTAGATGTAACTGCTTACCCAGGAACAAACAGCAGGAAGGCTTTCGTAGTTCTTTAAAATAACATAAATTGTGTGAGCTGGAGCCTAGTCCCACTGCAGTTACTTTGGGGTTTGCCATTGGTTTCGACAGAACAAGAACCAAATCAGGGAGGCATCGTTCCTCCTCATTGGGGCAGCCACGGTATAACATTAACACAACGAAGTGGCTCACCGTACAACTTACATCAATATGCAGTTTAAATACGTCTAGCGTAATGGTTATATTTTTTTTATTCACTTTTATGGGAGCCTAATACATCCAGCCTCATAAAGCTCACTCTTGCACCAGATTAAAGCGGTGTCTTTGTAGCATTTACTGGTTGTTCATAAATCATGGTGGCACTTTGTTACTGTCCACACGCTGGTTTTCGTGCTAAAGGTTTCAATCATTAAGATGTACAGTATTATCTCAGGCATAGTTTTCGTCCTAAAGAAATTATGCTGAGAAGCGCCTTTGTACGTCTGGCATTTGTGGAAAATGTGTGTGTACAGCGTGCCATTTGAAAGCTGATACACACGATAACCATTAGCTGCTGTATTAACAAGCACTTTAACTAAATATACAGAAAATTCTCCTGTGTATTTATGCAATGCAGGAAAAGTACTTATCATACCAGTTTGCAAATTCCCAATGTTTATCTCCGACATCTATTTCATCTCAATTTAAGGTTTTCTGGGCGTCAAACACTTAAATTTCAGGTACGAATCTCAATTACAGGGGAAGTGCCTTGATTTGTCAGACCCTACAGGTTTTCAGCTTTGGTTGTTAATACCAACAGCTCCTAAATCCTATTCAGTTGACTCTGAAGACTGTATTCGGGAGGCGTTCAGTGATCCTGCATTCAAATGGTTAATTTGCACTATGTTCTGTTAAAGAAAAGGAAAACTGTCACCCTGTCATTTTAGAGTCTGACACTAAGCTTGTCAAAAGAGACAGCTGTTAAACTGAATTACTGTTGACATGCAGAGAAACGGCCCTTGCCAGATGTAAAGGACATCTGCGGCAATGAAGTGGTACAGGGTGGCTTTTAAAGTGTGGTCATACTGGTATTTGAATAGAGCGTCTATGGCATTAAAACGTGGCCTTGACTCAGACAGTTTAAGGCAGCGAACCAGAGCCAATGAGAAGCACAAAGAAGTGCTGATCTGTTGCTGTATCCATAACTTATGCATGAATATGAAAACAGTGCAGTGTCAAAGCTATTAAGCTCTTATCTTGTATCCAGGAGGATGTGGGTTTAAAACACAGTAGGAAATATTTTGTATTTCTGGGTCCTTGAATGTGCGGGTAGGTGAGGTGTAAATTCATAAGGTGGATTATGCAGGGAATGAATAGAAATAAGTCTTCTTGTCTTCAGCTAACAACTGCTCAGACAAGAATTGCAAAGGGCATTAAGCTTAGGAAGTGAGGGCTGGATGTGCCTCGCCGGTGTTTCCGATAAGGCTGCCGTCGTGCAGAGCACGTGGGTGGGTGCTGGGGAGGTTGTCCTTCAGAGAGGGGAGCAAATAAAGATGGAAATAGCTGCACGGAGAGGCCTGTAAAATTTTGTCCGTGTATCTTAACGTGATTTACATAAAAAAGTCGGAATACCAAGTTCATTTTGTAAAAAAACGTAGATATTATGAATATTTTATAATGTAGCAATTGAACCAACAGTAGGGAATTCTGCATATTGTATAAGTGTGTGAGTCTTTGATTTGCATGTTTTTAGGGTAGAAATAAAGCTGTTTGAGAAAAAAAAGTATCAGTTAAGCAATTTTGCTAAATGTATGAAAAATGAAATGTTATGAGATGAAGCATGTATTCATTACGAAATGAAATTGATGTTTGAAGCTAAAAAAAAGTATTCAGGCCAAACATCGTTTTGAATATGTTAGCAGATCATATCTTGATGATTTATTTGTATGTTTAGTGGTGGCAGAAACCAAAGAGTTTGCCATCTGTGGGGAAGGCGGCGAACGGTATTTCTAAATCATACAGGCTAAGCTGCTCCTTTCTGCGGGAAAGCAGCAACAACAGCAACAGCAACGATTTGCTCTAGGCAGCAAAAATGCTGGCAGGGGCAGGTGTGAGAGGTGTTTTCTTCTTTGTAAGAGGAAAGTCTGCTTTCCAAGCACATGGGTTTCTCTATGCAGAAAGGCTGATGTCAGGCGAGGTGGACTCGTTCCCCTCCGCTTCCTCTAAGGGTGGTGGAAAGACCAGGGCTCGTTTAGGGCTTGAGGTGATTTGAGCTGGTGCCCAGCATTGCTCTGAGAGCATCCCCTTACCACGGAGAGCATTTCGCATCCTGCGCTGCCCAAACTGCATTGCTATTGTTGCCCACCACCGCAGCACCAAGAGGTGAAGGTCTGTGCCCGTGGTCCAGCTGGATGGCCTCCGGATTGCTGAAGAGATGCGTGGTAGTGCCTGATTTATGGAGGTGACTCTATTCAGCTTGGAGAGCTGCTGGGTAGTGCTGCTGCCAAATCTGACCAAAGGGCCACCTGCACATGTAACCAGCGGTGCTCCCACCAGTCCATATGGCCGTGGTTGGCTGGGTCACAGCAGGAGGCGGCTTTACAACTACAAATATCTGTGATCTAACACAGCCCATCCTGAAACCACATTTATCAACAGCTGCCAGAGGTCTGCCACGTACGAGGGAGGCAGTGAGTAGTGTCAGCATTTAACCACCGTGGCATGTGCAGCAAGCAGAGAGTAGCTGTTGTGCTTGTGCAGTCTCCAGGAGTCAGGGACGTGTGCTTTGTCCCAGTGTCTGCTGGGAGGCTTTCAAGAGGAGCAGTCAGGATGACCATCCTCCCCTGGGGCTGGAGCACATGGGTACATTTTGGGTTTCAGGATGCTGGGACAGTTGGTTCCTCAAGAATAACCTTTTTATGGGGACAACGTAGCTGCTTGACAGCAATTCAAAGGCAAACTAATGCCAGCTAGCACCTGGCTAACTCTGTCCGGCATGTGCTGCAAGCCATGTGTGTGAGGACAACCTTGTTGATGATATGGCCACGTTCATGGTGGCATTGTCAGATGGCTTGTTTCTCAGCCGGTGGCGTTTGGGAAGATCTTGGTGACAAATACAGGAAAGGAAATGTAAATAAAAATGTTTAATTACAAATGTTTTGAATGGTGGTTGCCTGGCAGGACCACCACCATCTCATGTGTGTGCTCTGGGGACCACTGGAAGCCACGAGCCAGCATCCAGGAGCTTCCAGCCTGGTGGAGTAAGGGCAAGACAGACCTAGGAGGAAATTACTTTACAGTGATTTTCTGCCTTCCCGCTTGGCTGCCGTGTGTGCCATTGTCTGCGCTGACCCAGCAACGTCAGTACTGAAGTGTCTGCAAAGGCGGCACCATTTCAAAAACCGTCCCTGTGGCTGTGCTGGGACGGGGCTTGGGTGGTCGTCTTCACCCTGCCAATCTTACAGGAGTTATTTGGACAAAACATCGAATACCTATTCGGAAGGATGTTGTATGCTGCAATAAAGAAGGCTGAAATCTCAATATCCGCTTTTCACTGATTAGGCAGAGCTGCAGCTCAGTGCTGCAGGTTTTATCCAGTGCAGACTCACCTATTTACATAAGTTTAACTATGCTGTAATTATTAACGTTTTACAAACAAGCACAAGATGGGACATTTAAATAAACAGGCACAAGCTTATTATTAGATGGCAGGTTTTTCTGTGATAGCTCTTATAATATCATCGTTAGTTTATTAAAGCTTACCATGAAAAATCTCTTTCTCCTAATCTAAGCTCTTTCATACAGCTTCCGATTTTGACTGACACCAAAATAAAATAACTAACCTATAAATTATAATGTATTATTTAAATGATGTATAAAAGCATTATTTGTAAGGCATTGCAAGGATCATCAGCATACCACATATGCAATTTTAAGAAAATAAAAAATATTTTATCAAGATAATAATAAGGCAGAATGCAGCTCTTTTCGTGAGTATTCTCACCGCCTGCTTGTATTAATTGTAATAATCAAACAAACCTGGAAAAAAAGCCCTGTGCCAACAGCCATTTGAACTTCATCATGTAATCAGTCCCAGGTCAAAAATTAAAATCTATGCAATTCGCCTCAGAAATACACCCCAACTTTGTGAGCTGTCGAACAAGCAAATTTCTGTCATTGAAGTCACCCCAAAATTCAGGTTTGTAAATATGTTCCTACTCACCTGTTTGCTGATGTTGGAAAGGCATCTTTCTCATTTTATTCAAGCCAAGAAATGAAACTTCCCGAGTTTTGGGTGTTGGCTGGGAGATGCTCTCTGCCTGCTGCGTACTGACCCAGCGAGCAGGGCTGAATTACTCCAGCTGAAGATCTACCCCCAAGCTTTAGTTTCCCATTTCAGTATTGCAGACAGCATGGGAACTAGGTCATTGACGAGCAGAAGATAATGCACAATGGTTTGTTATAAGCCATCCCTTTGTTTGGGAAACCGGTGATCTCCGGGAGGGGAAAGGACTCCTTGCTACTTTTTAAATACCGTATTTCAAATCGGGGTTTCTAATTCAGCTTTTACCTAGCCTGATAACTGTTCATTATTGTAAGAAGGATCTCGCACAAATTGAAGTTATTCTATGCAAGATCATGGTGCCGTGGGCTCAGACTTTGCACGGTAAAGCCATCTTATAGCGTTAGTGCTTAGTGAGTACCATTAATGTGCTTTAAATTTGACTGTGCAAGTCCCGTAGTGGAAGACGTGGCTCTTGCCCCTAGAGGTTTGCAGTGTAAAATGAGTTAATAGCGCATTTCGGGCTAGCTCTGAGTGCGTATTATAAAGGACTAATTTATTTCTTGAATTTAACATTTCCCACTGCTTAGATTGTGATTTCTAGGACTATTTTCTTGTATAAAGGTATTCTTTTTTTTCTCTTTCTCTGTGCTGTGAATGGAGGAAATATTTATTTGCAAACCGAGGTGGTTGTTGCCTTTCCTTGCTTGGATGCTCATGGCATGTTTCTGGCGAACATCTAAAATTCAGTTTCCAAGGCTGTAGACAGCAAAGGGCATGTTTTGCAGAGACAAAATGAGACCGATGCAAATAAATATGCTCACAGCATGATGGGAACCCTTCTCGATGTTAAAAACCATCAAAGGAGCTAAGATATGCATGTACGGTCAAAACACAAGGCAACGTTTACTCTGGATTTATACAGTTTAACACTGCAGGGAGTTTGGGATCTTCAAAAACTATAACCCCGTCATCTCCTAAATATTTTCAGTGGTGGAAAATCTTTTGTGATCCAAGCTAGTTCGCAATGTGACTAGTCTCAAGGTAAGGTCATGGGGAATTATATTGTTTCTTTAGTGTAGTTTTCCCCTGTGTGTAATTCTTGAAGGCCAGCTGCAAACTTACTCTTTGCTGACTGACTTGGTAAACGATGTTCTGCATAAATACACTGATATATACCTGATATGACTTAAGCTAAAGAAGAACCAGAGATGTGCCAAGGAGGAAGGTGGCTCCTTTTTCATCTTTGCATTGAGCGTGTTTCTTGTTTCAGTGTCTTCTTCATTAGAATTTAATCTTTTTGGAAGCACGGTGAAAAGCCAGGTAATATCTTTAGACCTGGCCCATGCCCATAAAAGTATTTTAAGATTAATTTCATGGGTACAACCAGCTTCTCCAAACATCAGCCTTGTCTTTTTTTAACCGTAAACATAGGTATTCTACTCTTCCTGATTTGTTTTCTTTTTAGAAATGTTGTTTATTACACTGAACGGAGTGACCATGCATTGAATAGACTTTTTCTCTAAATTAAGTGGAAAAGCCATTTTTTGCATATGTTTTCTCATGTAATTAGCTATCATCTTGTTATGGGTTATCTAATTTCCAACAGAGGAACAGAGTTTGGTTATTTTTGCTTTTTCTATGGGGATTTTTCATATTTTATAAAGCTCTAGGTATAGGTACAGATGAGAAAAGAGGAGCCCAGGTAGTGGTAGCGTTCACTGAGTAGCTGATTTACAGATACGGGAGTCCCCTGGGGCTGACTTGCAACCAGATGACCAACACACTTCGCATTTTATTTATTTATCTGGCTACTTAGCACTTCTTACTGTTTCTCTTATATGAATTAATTTACCCTATAAAGCATTCCTTGCAATAATCAATGACTCATTACACTGAAAACCCACAGGAAAGATTACTTGTATGAAAAGTGTGCAAGAGGAATGTTTAACTTTTGTATTTCCAGTGATCCAGATATTTAGTGCTTTCTTTATGCCGAGTTCTCATAAGTTACAGGAGAGGTTTTTACCTTGAGCCACAGGGAGTTCAGATGGCTTAGAGTGTGGTGATATTTCCTAGTCATACCAAATCCAGTTCATTTATCATCAATATCCACAGGAAATAATAATCTGTTTATACATCACATTTCTCTGAGCTCTGCGAGGTTCTTGTTATGAATTCCTTCCAGCTGCTTTTCTCATTCCCACAGAAGAATTGCATGTGAAGGGTTACTGCTTACCCATCAGTTACTCTAACAATTATTGACTGATAACCACTGGTAATTCCAACTCTCTGACAATCTTTGATAAGGATTTTATCTAGTTATTACGCTCTAAAATGTCGCCCCACCCATAAAGGTCTTGAACTTCAGGCTGGGTAGCTGACACAGCCACCTTTTCTGGATCCTTGAATAGAAAGAGGTTAATAATATGGAACATGGAGCTTTTACAGCTACAGAAATGCCATGTAAAACTGAGAGTCGGTTCGAAACTCCTGCTTTCTGCCCCATGGGAGTGATTGCGTCCTGTAACCTTTGGAGAAGTGATGCCTGCCAGTCAGCTGCAGCTCAGCAGACAGCAATCGAGGTTCCTTTTATTCTGTCTGATGATTTTTGGAGAAAGCAAGTTAAGTAAAGTCATAAATTAAAGCAATTAGAACAAGGTAAACAAAAAAAAGCGGCTATGGCTAAGCTCATTTCCTTGACATTCTTCGCACTGCTGGTTTTGCAGTACACCAGCTTTCAGTTCTGGTTTGTTCCCCCCCACCCCCCAAATCACTGTTCACCTCTATTAATTTCCTTGTATCTATTGTAGATTTATGTTTTCTTTAAGATCAGTGTGTACTTGCGTTCAGGCAGACTTGCACCACAGCGGAGCAGATGAGCTGCTCCCATTCTAGTTTAGCAAGTGATCACATGCAAGCCTGGGAGATTTCCCATCCTGGGAAGGGTCAAGCCACACACACCAGCAATAATTACTTTACTTTTAAAGTAATCGGGGAAAAGAGGGAGAATAAGAAAGAGAGGAATGAATTCTCTCTTCAGTTTTAAGGCAGCAAGAATTGAAGTCAATTTAGCTCAACATGTTAATTAATATGTCCAAAGACCTGTAAAGTGTAATAATTTAGAGGATGAATTCCTTAAAGTGCAGGTGACCAACAGAAATCTGGATGAATACATGACACTGCCTCTACTTTTGGTTGTCAGCTAATAAATTGCATTAAAAATGGTGGCAATGCATTAAAGATTTTTGTAATACTTTGCTCCCAACTGCAAGCAGTTGTAATTGCTGTAGGGATGTTATACCGTGCTGTAGGACAGGGAAGGCTGTAAGAGTAAGTAGGGAAAAAAAGATTTCAATCCCAAATGGATGAAACCTGAGATATAAATGCATGTCTCAACCCCTAACTATGGGGTTTGGGGGAGAAAACAAACTAAATGTTATTAGTACTGTACTGAATCTATTTGTTCTGTGAATCAAAAGCTGGGTATTTTCCTTGCTCCTGTGTAATTTTATTGAAGTAAAATTGTAAAAAGCTTTTGCCTTAATGTTTTGGCCCAATCTTTTCAGTGCTTCAGGGGATTGATATAGGTTACATAGCTGACTTTCAGGCTAGTTTCTCCCTCACCAGCCTTTGCAATTCGGTGTGACTGATGGATTATAGCACTTTGGAAATCAGGCCCTAAATTCTGATGTCTACAAAACATAAAAGAGGTTGAATTGTGTGTATTTTGCCCTCAACATACACTATATTCCTTGAAGACAATAGCAAAAAAATCATATAAAATTGTCTCTTTATTTGGAGGTACTTTAATGTCAGAGGAGACTTGCTTCCAGCTAAGAAAACATTTGTTACAGAACTAAAAATGTTTGATATGCTGTTGTATCAGATAAACTTTGTTAGTGCACAGTAGCACAGTGCTGATAATTCAAGAACTCACAGGATTTTCAGCAGTAAAAGATCCCCAATGAGTGCTAAGCTCAGTGGGAAAATGCGGTACATAAATCTGCAGTGAGAGGAACGGAACAGGAGGGGAGCAGTTCTGCACTCAATTTTGGGAACCCCAAACCACCGTTGAAGGACGTTAGGGAGAAACAAAAGTGAAGAGATGATATCTTGGGGCATAAATGTTAATTTTAAAGAATTTTCATGTTAAATATAATGTTGGGCAAGACCCCATCTAGAAATCCTCAAGTCACTGGAGACTCCTGCTGTCGTTTGGCATAGGGGGAGATAATCTGTTCTAGTGGAGGAATCAGCCTCTAAATGCTGCATGGTCCCAAAGTATATTCTGCAACACACTGTTGTGCATTGCAGTGAGGAGAAGTGGTCACTGGAGGTATCAAGAAAGATGGAGAAAGGTCCAGGCAAGAAAAGCATGGCCAAAGTTGATGGATAAACTGGTTTCATGCGATGGGATGAAGAGCATCAACTTGTAAAGAAGAACTGATGCTTAAGACGAAGGGTTGTTGCTTCCAGAGTCAGCCAGCCCCGGATGATTTCAGAAGTAATTATGAAGTTGAATCTGGGAAGAGCCGGAGAGGGAATAGCAAAGCCACCAGAGAAAGACAGCAGAGGAATTTGACAACAAACTCTGGAGAGAAAACACAGTGCCATGAAGGGGGAGGACGCTCGGGCACCTGTTGTGACAGCTGTGACTAAGCATACAATGACCAGATCAGGGTGAATAATGAGAGAATCTGCTCATTTAAGAGTGTATATACAAACCCAGCAGGGACGTGAAACTGTTTTGCTTTGTTTTACTGATAATGTGTTATTGGAGTCATGTCTCTGACTGTGTCCTAGAGTGGTTCAAAACAATTACTTATATAACACAGGATATATTTAAGTCAGGGAGGACTGGGAAGGGAGAAATGTGTGTATCTCAATTTCTGGTTAAGAAGCAAAATGAAATTGTTTTTCTGAATAGATTTATTGATTTCCGTTTTTCTGACACAGGGATATCCGTCTCAAGGGCTGGATGCCCCTTGCAAAATTTGAACTGTAAAGTAATCGATGAATGAGATTAAGCCCCGTATACATCTCCTGCCAGCTGCTGGTTCATACCCTAACCTGAACTGCATTATTCTAAAAAGTAAACTCCTTAAAAATAAGCTCAGTCATTGCCACCTCCAAAAGTTGGAGCCCACCTCTGAATGGCTCCAGCCTGGTCCATGGTGGCCGGGGCTCGCCGCCGGCTGGGGCAGACAGGCAGTCCCTGGCACAGCCCCTGGCATGCCTTCTTCTTGTAATGCTCTGCTTTAGGAGTAGGCAAGCATCTTCTGGATCAGCTTTGGGGTTAAAGAGCCTGATTTTGAAGTGGCAAATGCACGGCTCTAGCAAAATTTCATCCGCATGTGAAAGAAAATTGTGTTTGCTGCTCACTTACAGAGCAGAGTAATATGCAGGACAACATCAGGGAAAGCAAAAGGAAAAGTAAAACTCAACAGATCAGTTCTTTGGGCACCAAGAAATAGCACGGTCCAACGCAACTGCCCGCACTGCAAACCTGATTCACAAATAATGGCATTCTATGCAAGAATAACCGCTGCTACTTTAATTTAAAATGAAAACCATATTGAGAAACTTTGAATACAAGGACAAGATTTATGGAATGTAAATACCTGGTGGGTGCAGCCAACCAACACGAAATATATTTAGAGGGAGCTGGAGCTCAGTCCCTGCTAGAATGCACTGTGCTTACAGATCATCGTGTACAAGGAATAAATTACAGCAGGGTTTGTCAACTAATTTGGTGGAGGTATGAATTCTTTATCTATTAATCAATGTAGGGAAGCATGAAGCACCTATAAACCATTCATCTCACTTTAGCTTCTTGTTTAAATTTAATTAGAGTTGTTCTGACTTGATTGGAAAAAATGGAAGTACCTTTGAACGTAGAGGTGTCAGATGGAGCATCTTGGATAGCACTTACTGCTGTGAGATCCTCAGGGCAATGGGTCCGGTAGTTCGGACTTTTTTCCAAAATGAACAGCCATAAAAATTGCTTACAGGGTAAGACCCCTCACTCACAAGAAAATAAAAAAGATGCTCATGGTGCCAGCACCTCACCGGCGGTTTGTAACGGTATGAACTAGTTCATTTCTCTCTTATGCCTGCAGCGGTTTTCCCCTCTTTCATCAGTTTCTCCATTCCTTTATTGTTATATATGTATGTACAAGGAGGATATATAATAGGGAAACTTAGTTTCTTCACCTTTGATCCTTATCCTAACTTTTTCTACTGCTGTCAGTGTTAAAAATTTCATTAACTGCAGTAGGAACAGACTCAGATCAATGCTTTTTTAAAAAAAAAAAAAATCCCTCAAAATTGTTTACCTTTTCTTACCATAATTTCCACAGGGATTATAGATAAGGCTGTAACACCTGTACGTAGGTAGGGTATGTTTTATACTGCACATGTAGTATGTGATGCAGATAGTTGCAACTGGAAGCGTAGAAAGCCGTGGTGGGTCACTTGCATTTCATTTCATTTAAGTTTGACTTTAAATCAGTGACATTTGCTTCTTGTTTTTTATAAAAGAATTCTTTAAAATGCTTTTTTAAAATGAAAAGTCATTGCTAAGCCTGAGAGTCCTACATACAAGACTTGAAAACTGCAGCTTCACTAAAACCCATGCACTAAATGTGATATACATTGATGTATGCATATTATGGGTAAGTATTGTTCTCTAGGTAGTGCCTAGAAATTTTAATTAATTTCAGAAACGCCCTATTTTTGTCCGTGTATGCAGATTTCAAATCTGTGCCTTCATTGATTTTGACACTGTGCAATGATGTATCCGAGCTTTCAGATGTCTGGCTCTTAGAGTTGTGAAATGATAAAACAAACAAACCCAACCGTTTCAGCCCTGTCAATCTAGTTCTCAGTGGACAGATGCCCCGGTGCTAGAAAAGCACCATCCCATGCAATACCTCTTGGCAGTGTCTAAAAAAAGCCAGAGATCTTCTAGATGCAAAAGTAAGACGGGCTTCTTGCCTCAAAAGAAGTCGTGTTTATGGCCACGCTGAAGCTCCTGAGTAAGGCTGCATGGGGAAACGTGCATAACCCCTGCGCCTGCTGTGCCTCGTTTGTGCATGGGTAAGTGATTTCTGGTCTCTCAGATAATCCATCTGATCTGCTTCTGGAGTAAGTTGCCTCTGGACAGTGATGGATTAATGGGTGAAGGTCCAGGTTTGTGCACTGAGGTTTCTGGAATGAGCTGGGTTCATTGGTAGAGTTCGTGGATTGCACCATTAATTAATCAAATGATATAATTAATTATGGATTTAAATATTTTATTGGCTGCTTATCCAGTGGGAGTTGACTAAACCTTCTAAGAAAATGGGAGGTTTGGGGTTTATGTTGGCACACCAGTCCAGGTTCAGCTGAGCACCTGGGGATGTGACAGTCTTGGTGGGGCAGAGCTCCAACGCGGCCCAGCCTGGTGAGGCAGTACCTGCCACGGAGCACGGCATCATCCTGAAAGTCTTGCAAGATGGGTCCAAAACCATGCAGAACCCACCGAATTAATCGTATGGACAACTGGCTACAACTGAGAAAGAAGACGGTGAATTGTTTTGGTACAGATGAGGTTTTCTTTTGGCTAATGATTTGTTTTTAATGTCACACATAATATCATGAGAAGTTGCAGCATTCGGGCATTTTTAATGAATTCGTATTGCTTGCATATTAGTAGGAATATTTCCACTGCAGCAAACACCATAAAGAGTTTCCACACTGGGGTATGTTATACTGCCACCAGAATTGGTTCTTCTGATGGTTCATTTCTTTTATGCTGAGAATTCAGGACCAATTCAGCTTGGTTTTATGCATCATTAGAGATTTACAATTACTTTGCTATAGTTTGTTTCTGGAAGCCTATCTCTCATGGTTAATGCTATGGGAGCCCTGTTGTGTAGAGGATGGTATTAGCCACCTTATAGCAATAAAGCGTTTGAGAAGGATTTAGAATTATGAGTGGCTAAATTCTCCTTGCAGCGACTGTAATACTGTTATCCCTTGCTGAGCTTGGGTTGAAACATTTTTTTTTCTTCCCCTCAAATTAGAAAAAAAGGCGTTTCTTCAAGAGGTTTTGAATCATTTACATGTAATTTTTTGTTGAACTGCTGCAGTCAGAAAGGAGGAATTGTGAGAAATTCCATTTGGATTTCTCAATGCTTAAAATACATTTAGATTGTATTAGTATATAATGAAAAGAAGGCCGCCTCATTTTTTATCTCACTTTTAAAAAGTGTAATCATTATTTGGGACTTCCTTTTGATTTTTAGAATTTACGCGTGTTGCTAAAGTCAATAAATGTCACAAGCTTTGCCTTTGGACAATAAGCAGTGGATCTGTATGTGTTATAATCCACATAATTCATGTTTTAGGTAAGTGCATTATTGCACTGAAACAAACATGATATGCAGCGAATAATATAAGCCCGATCTAAAGGCCATTAAAATCAATGAAAAGATTTCAAATTAACTTTTATAGCCTTTAGATCAGGCTCTAAATGGGCAAATTACAGTTATGGAGTTTCCCATTTACATACCTGTGTGCTGCATTTAATATATTTTATGGAATTGAAATTACTTGCTACTCTTTTTCATGCTTTTTTAGGATAAGAATTTGCCACGGGCATCAACAGCAGTTTTCCCAGGCTTCAGCACAAGGATTATATAGTTAACCCACAAATGACTCAAATCTTTGAAAAAATGGACATGGTTATCAGAGAGGCTTTGACGACAGCAAGGACGGGAGCGCTATCTGGCTTATTCCATCAGAGATTCTCGTTCCCTTTCATTAACGTACTCGGGACATCAACACCGGGCATCAGTCCCACGGGAATCACTTAAAACTTTTAAGGGAACATGCACAAAACCTCTGCATTATTTTAAATAGATCAAATCAGGTTTGTCTTGTGTGAGGTTAGAAGAAAGGCTACGGCACGGTAGCATTAGGGGAGAGGTTCAAAGGTTGCAGGGAATTTTCAAATCCATTGTTATAACTTGGTAATCTTTCTTCTTTTGCAGGGTTCTTGAATCCCACCGAGGATGCACAGAGCTGATCTCTAAGTCTGTGATATCTGCTGCCGCTGTAAGTGCGAAAAAGAGATGCCTCTACCTGCTCTTTCTCAGTGCCCTGTAATGAGAAACGCTTTTGGAGCAACACTGGAAATAAGCCATCACGATACCTGATTAAACCTCTTAGGAAACTGTCACTAATCACCTTCTCTGCTCTCGAGGGAATATATTTATGCATTATAAGTATACTTACTATGTGTGTGCGCTCCATAAATCACATTCAGCACTTGTATATGATGTATAAGCATATTCTATAGAATACACACAAATACAGATGCCAAACTCCCACAGAGTTCATCACTGGAAAATGTTTGAAGGATCTGATCCTTAATATTTAATGAGAAAGATGCTATTTCCTTCCTCAGCTTTTATCTCTGGTTTGGCATAGTCATTAAATTTGTTGTTTCCTTGCAAGATTATATAATTTATGACCTAATTTTAGACTTTTGTGTAACCGCACTAAAATACTCGTGGCGTATCCGGATTTCTTCGTACGGAGTGTCTCAGCATTAGACACCAGCTAGAACATGACTGCTCAGCTATGAGCTTCCCATCAGTAAGGAGTTACAAGCATTAAAGGAAAACAGCCCAACAATATTCAGATAGCATTACAGGATTAGATCGTGGGTTTTGTTGTTCCCTGTAAAAATATGATTTAGCAGCATTTCCGAAGCCCGCCATATGCGGCGGTTGGCAGGAATCCCCAGGTAATGCAGTAATCACCCAGCAACTCCTATTACTTAAAATATTTTCATGTAGCAGCTTCCAACTTTCAGACCGTTCTCGGAAAAATTCATGCAGCCTTCGTCGCAGGGAGGGATGTACGGAGCTGGGGAAAGGAGGTGAAGAATGACACTTAGTGCTTTAAAGTGACTATCAGCCCCCTCGCCCTCTGGAAGAAGGCATTTGCTCCGCAGCACCAGGCTGGCTGGGGTGATTTTTTTGCTGCACAAGGTGTTGCCAGATAACTCCTAAATGAATTACGCTAAAGCTGCAGCCGTATTTTTTTTTTTTTTGTCTTCTGTGTGTCCAGGGTAATTCAGTGGTGTCATAAATAGTGCCATGAGTTTCAGGTATTTTGTCAATTTAAACCATATTGTTTGGACCAGTCTTTCATCAAATGTAATATATCGGCTATTGCATTAATGCGTTTTGAGAGCACTTTATTCTGGTGTTTAAGAGGACGAGGTTAGATGCTTGCTTTGTGCCTGCAGTACAGTTATGTGGCTTTTTTCCTCTTTTTCTACCTTACCCCGAGGTGTCTAACACGGCTGACAGAGGTGGGGTGCTGCCTCCTCAGACCAGCACCCGGAGCGATAGGGACCACGTACGTGCAGCTCACTGCACCGCTCTAACGTGGCAACTTAACGCAGCATACGGGGTGAGGGGCGTGCCTACGTGAAAGAAAAATAATCCTTATGAAAAGGTGACATTATTTCTTGGAATAAGAAAGATTGGAGAGTGTATCTGCTTGGCTTTAATGGAGCAGTTCCAGGAAAGCAGCAGCGACCAAAGTGTTTTCAGTATCACATAATTCAAGAGTAAAATCATAAGTCCAATTACCATTTCAGCCATTTCTGGCCTTGGGAAACCTATGCTAATATTTATTATTATATGATTGACCTATGATTTCTTCATCATTTACATTAGCAACTATGATATTCATAGTAACATCCTTTAAATCATATAAGCAGATGTCAACAGTGCATGATGAAGTCACATCCTGCAGATTTTTTATTTACTTAGTTCATTTTTTTCCTGGTAAAATAACATTGTGAGATGCATAATCTCACCTCCACGAGGCCTCTAGGGGCGTATATAATCACAGAATGCATTTTCTATAATCTCACAAAATGAGTCAATTCTATCTGAGGTACAAACAGTTATACAAAGTCAGTATTTCACTTCCATCACCGCCTGACGTCACCTTCCACACAGTGCAAGAAAATATTTACTTAGCTCTTTGACATGAATTGCCACAAAGCCTTCGGAACAAAAAATCAAGGAAAGCAAGGAATTAAAATGGAATAACTTGATTTAAAGAATTTAGCCCCCTTTCTGGGTGCAGGATTTAGATTTGTAACTTTGTGACATGTTTTCTTATAATGTTTGGACTGGCCATAGACACCTCTAATCTCTGTTCTTCAGTGAAGTGCCTATGCACAAATCAATCAGGGAGTTGCCCAGAATATCCAAAGCTGGAAGCTGATCCTCTTTCTTCATCAGCTAAATATTTCCTTTGCACAAGTGAGCATTTCTCTGGGTGAATTAAGGTACTGCATTTATTTTCCGGACAGCTTCCCGAGCCACGTTGTTTCTGATGCTTTTCCGTGCAAAGCGCTGCAGAGCAGGCAATACTCGACAATAATCTCCCTGAAAACAGCTTATTGTTCCATACAGGCATTACCAGCTGTAATTCTTATTGCCTCTAAAAATCACTTTTTATTCTTTCTGCCCCTCCCAGCACAGGGGAGGGCACAGACGGGCTCCTCGGTGTCGGAGTGGTGAATTCCCAGCCCAGCCCCGATATGCGGCGGGGGAGGACAGCCGCTTCTGCACCGTGTAGGTGAGGTGCCAAGGGCAGCCTCGGGCTTCTCACCGCCTTCAAGTAGAGTTGATATAATTGTATTTATCCACAAAGAGACAGTAACATTTTTTTTCAGACTGTTCTGGTGATGTGTCAAAAGGTTCTAGTTCTCCGTTTGTCTCCCGTATTCACCACTCGTCTTCCTGCCTCAGCGCAGCTCCCGCTATTGTTCACCTCCAGAGAGCACAGCCAGGTGTTTTTCAGCATCTCCTCTGGAAATGTGCCACATCTGCGGAGCTCAGGGAAGTGGGATCCGTCAGTGCCCGCCGGAGAGGACTGTCTTCGATTGCCTTCGTCTCTCATCCATCGCTTTTTTACGGAAGTTAAATTCTTCTGAATTCACATTGCCTTAAAGGGTTTACCTGGCTCAGCAGGTGTCAGGTTTAGGATGTTTCAGATGGTTTCTGGGTCATTTTGGACAAATTTTTAAGGTTCGTGGACCTTATACAGGTTGTCAGGCAGGTGGACTCTTTTCTACTCTCTGGGCACGAAACCCTGAAAATGCCCTCTCATTTCTAGCTGCAAGACGGGGTAAAAAGGTCAGAATAGTCCTAGATCGTGTTTCTGAAGATTGGCGGTGTATAATAATTATTAACAGTTTCTGTAATGGTGCAGGTTACAGACACAGGACCAAACACCTGCAGTGAACCTCCTCAGGCGAAATTCTCCTCGGCTTCAATCATGGTTTTTCCGGAGAAGAGACCGCTGGCTGCGCTCAGGGCGATCCGCGTGTTCCTGGCTTAAGAGGCACTTATAATCTACTGCTAAGAGACTTATTAGCAATGTAAAAATGAATTTCAAGCAAGAAAAGTATTCTTCCTAGAAGAAATATATTTTTTGTAAAATTAGTTTTGCTGACAGAAGTAATTGGGCTAACTCCTTGGGACTATGGATGTTATTTGTTGCCCCTTATCTTACCAAAGCAAAGGGTGCCAAATACTTTGAACTTTGTAAATAATTGTTTCCGAAGTGTTTTTTTTCCCCTCTATAAATTCTTTAGAGAAAAGCTGGCTTCTAATCCTTTCTCTTCCAAAGCTTTTACAGCACAGCTTCTTCCCACTCTAGATATCTTTTATTTTCCCTTTTTGGGTTTTAATATTTCTTAGATATTATAAAAGTCTCTTTTAAGGGTAAATCTAGAGCTTTTGCTCAGATTGGAAAAGTCATTCCTAAAGCTTTAATAGATTGGAGAGAGAAACCCCCCCCAAAATGAACTTTATTTTGAACTGCCATAGATGCTGGGGCTGTGGCTTGGAGACGAACATCCAAGAGCCTGACTGGTGCCCAGAGCAGGGGTCCTGGCCATCGGTCTTGCCATTTTTTCTTGCTCCAGATACCCAGCTGGTGCAAACAGCTGGCGGAAGGGTTGGCCCTTTGCTGGTTGTTCATGTCTTCTGGGCTGTACAGGAGCCGGGCGCTGCTCTGCCTGCTCCGTCCCACCCCACCGGTGCTCACTATCCCCTCCTGTGCTGTGGAGAGGAGCACGGTTTTCTTGCAAACACAGTTTTTCTCGGTTTTATTTCACTTTTGCAACCACAGCAACAAATATTAACCCAGAAACAGGACAGAAAGCTCTCCCAGAGTGTGCATTATTAAAGCAGTGTCAGAAGCCTGCAGGAAATCCACGCTTATTATTTGCATAAAACCAAGCAAACTCACGGATGTGGGAAAACTGAAATGCTGGAAAAGCAAGACATGACTTACTCCATCATCCTGGGAAGTTGAACGTGAATGTTTTTACTTGTCTGTCTATCTGCTATCTATCTATGTGTTTACTTATTTTGGCGAAAGACACAAATAATGAGAAGCGTATGTCTCTAACCAGAGCGGTTACCTTGCCTTAGGTTCTCAGAGGTGACAAGGATGGGTATAGTTTGGGCAGACCTGCATAGCCCAGAAAAATAAATGACAGCTTCCCATGCTTGCATTGTCACTGGAGCAGGGGTGGGTGTTAAATCCCAGCCTTCAGCCTAAGGCAGCAACCTAAACCAGGGAGCAGCAAAGCCCAGGCATCCGTGGGGAACTTCTGGAGTCGCAGAGCCTCATAGCAGATCCCAAAGGAAGGATCCTTGTTGAGACACCGTGTTGAATCAGTCTCAAACCAAGCATACAAAAACCCCATGGCCAGCGTAGGGCTCATCAGCCCTTCGTCTAGTCAAGATCCAGCTGCTGTTGAGGGATGCTGACTTGTTTGTGTTGTGGTGCCATTCCCCAGCTGTCCTCCAACACGAAGCGGGGGGAAAGTAATTCCTGTTAAGGCCAGCTGTGAGACTGACTTCTTGAGTCTTCAAGTCAGAACTTGGTGGTAGGGGGCTCCCACCAAGACTGATCTTCCCTCCTTCCCCTCCTCCAAAGCCAGCGGTTTCAGGTCTTAGATGCCACCAGCAGCTCCCTGGGCGCTTGGTTGATGGTTTGCTCCCTGACCCAGCTGAAGTGGGAAGGAATTTAAGATTTCCAGTATTTTTTTTTTCCCAAAAAAAAAGTAGTTTATGATTTTTAAGAAGGCACCTTACAGCAGAGCCCAAATGGGAATGTTTGCGTTTGATACCATCCATCAACGCCAAGACACCGAGGGAGCGGCTCCTCCAGCTCCTCGCGTCGCGGTGGACAGAAGGAGCTGTCAGGGAGCCGCGTGCGGCCGCTGCGTTGAGCGGGGCGGGAGCCGTGCTGGCAGAGATCCCTTCCGCAGAGGGGATTTCTGCACTGACAATTTTTGGCTCCTTTAGGTTACTTTGGAGCTGCACAGAATATGTAATGTTCTGCACTCGCGGAGGGGCTGACAGGGAACTTAAATACAGATTGCAAAGATAGATCATCTCCCAGCATCACTTTGTTTTCTGCTGCTCTAAAATCATTTTACTTGTTCCTGCAGCTCCTATAAAGCCAGAAGAGCTCTCTAGATTTGCTTCCCGGATGCCTTTTTCTCCTCTGCTTACAACTATAAAAGCAGCTTTTCATGCTCCAAATCAGAGATAAAATGAAATCGCTGCTGAAGAAATAAAACACAAGGCTAATCAAATTGTAGCACAGGAAGCAGCCTTCAGCCAGTGCATTTTTTGAGAGCTATTTTTAGAATATATTTTTATTTTGTCACTCCATACGGGAAGTCAAATCCATATGGTTTGGGAGAATGGAAGGTTGTGCTTTTATAGAGATCTCGCAAACCATCCCTGCTCAGCCACGTACTTAAACATGTGCTTAAATCCAATTGTCTGCGATGGGACTGAAGCACATAAACTCCTCGTGACTGGGGCCTCGGGCCCTGTCTGAGGTTGTAACAGTATTACTCCCTCCTGAGATGTAAAACTATTCTATATTCGTTAAACCAGTCTCCAGTTAACTTGGCTCTTCTTAATTATGGCATTTCTCATTCATACACCTTCCTCTTTTTTTTTTTCATTTCTTCATTTCTTCTCCGTCCTTCGGATGCCCCGATGAATGCCTTTGGTCCGGCACCAGCCAGGATGCAAAGCTGAACATCCATAACCATCGCTCTCCTGCTCTTCACAGTAGATGTTGCTACCCTGCAAATGGCAAGATTAATGCGGTGTTGGGGAATGTGACTGTATTCTGCCCACAACACCGCGGCACCCTCTGAGTATGCTGATGAAGCAATAATTGACTAGAAAAGGTATCGTTCTTCTGATAAACTAAATGTATAAAATTAGAAACACGTCCTCTCTGTTAATCCACCAGATGACCCATTTTACTTGTGTTTTAGGTTGTTCTATGGGACTTAACCAAAACCTATGTTTCTTCTAAGGAATTTTGTGAGATGGTTAAAAACGCCGACAGGAAGTTTCTAACCTGGTAAATTCCAGAGGATCATTTTATGAATATTTTCTGTTGTAATCCTGGAGTTCCTTCCTTGTGTAGTTTCTCAGAAGGTGAAATTAAAAAAAAAAAAAAATAAAATGTGTTATTACAATTTGAAAGGCAAAATTTGCCTGAGCCTGTGTTCCTTGTGCTCCCAACTCTACCATTGACTGCGGTATTGAGGTACCATTTTTACAGGCGAGTGGGGATGCCCCTAAAGCAGTAGCACATGTGATAACAGTCATGGGGGGACTTGAGTTTTTCAGGCTTACCAAGTCCTTAGAGGTGTGGGTGGCCGGATCAGCCTGTCGGCTGCTGAATGCCGACATTATAGATGCCCAAATCTATAATTAAAAATCATCTTTGAAACTCAAAAGGCTCCTGAGGTGCTTTGTAGGCAGACTTTCGCTGCCTGGGCTCCCCCCAGGCTGGCAGGCAAGCTGCAGGCAGGAGAAATGCAAATCAGGGAGGGTTTTGTCCTGTGGTTCACCCCAGCTGTATGCACAGAAAGCCAAGCAGCGCTGCGTGACAGGCAAGAGGCAAAGCTAAATTGGACGTAAGTTAGTACAAAGTGCTTAAATAACTCTTTTAATACGTCTGAGATGATAGCTGACTTTGTCTACAAGTGCTCTGCACGGCATAGCAAAATGCAGCTGGATGCTTCTATATGTAGTGTAATGAGCAGAGGCTCAGAAATTTGGGTGGTGTGGATTACACAGGTTCAGCGTAGCAACCACCCTGCAGAACTGCTTCCTGACTGAAGGAGAAGTCATTTTCTGTGTTACTTTTGATTCAGGACTTGTATTTGGCCTCAACGTGAAAGCAGAGCTAATGAAAGAGCAGGGCATTGGCAGTTAATATTTTTAGGCTTTTTTTTTTTCCCTTAGGAAACAATTCTCCACCCTTTTATTTTGGTTAAAGTGTAATGGGATTAGGACTGCACAGTGGAGAATTCAGCATGGCAGAAGGATGGGAAGCACAGAGATTTCTGAGATGGTTTGGATGCTGCTTCCACCAAGTAGAAGGGATGTTGTACTAAAATTGTTGATCAAAACTGAGACCTCACATGGATTATTTTATTGGAAAGCCGAGAAAAAAACCACCGATTTTTTCCCCCACAAATATAAAGCAGAGATCTTGTGTAAGAGGAGAGAATGTTAAAATAACCAAGCACCAGAAGGGGCTGCAAGGAAAAGCCTGAGAAAGAAACTGTCAAAAGTTTTAAAAGAAATTTTATGAAGCCATATTTAGAACCACAGAATCATAGAATCATTTAGGTTGGAAAAGACCTTTAAGATCATCGAGTCCAACAGTAGGTCTTTATATTCCAAATCTATGACCATTTTGAAATCAAAATAACTACTGTTAAATTATTTGCTCAAAGTAGCTTTATAGTCAGGAAACCCCCATCATTTGTATCCCACTTTAAAATATATATTCTATATCATTCTGAAATCCCAAAAGACAATAAAAAATACCTGGACTTATGATGTTTAGATGTGTTGGAATTAGATGCAAGTTGCTGGGTTTTCCCAGAAATGTTATTCTGGAATATTTGAATAACTCAGCTTTTGGACCAGGTGCTTGGGTTGTGCGTGTGACGTGGGTACGTGGTCACTATGCAGTAGACTCGTGATGTCGCTGCGTCTCCTGTACATCACTTAGCACAGCTGAACATCATGGCCCCAGTAAAGCCAACCAAGAGTTTGCCGGTGACTTCAATGGAGCCAGAATTTCATCCCAGGCCAGGAGCAGCTGATGAAGAGTGCCACGGGCTGGTGACCTGAAGCAATTTCAAGTCAGTGATGTAGAAGTGAAAAAAATTCCTTGTCACATAACTGATCTCATCAGCAACCCAGGGTACCCAAATTTCACTTTGGATTTTCTACCGGGTCTCCATTCACATTGCAACTATGTAGATAATATGTTAAGGCATTATTCTTAAAAAAGTAAAGAATTAATTTCTTTAAGAGGTGGGCGATTTGTAGAAGACATTTGTGTAAGTTTGCATTCTAAATGTGATTTATATTTATAAATAAATTTGCATAAAATCTCCAGCTCTCGATGTCATAGTTCTATTTTATCTTTAATTCAGGTGCTCAAGAAATGTAAATTATTTTTACAGCTAAATAAAAGCTATACAAAACTGCCAAGAAAGAATAATGAGATACACATTGTGCCATGCAGCCATGATAAATCCAGCAGCACCATGGTTACAGTCAAAATGTGAGGCCATCAGCAACGAGGGAATATCAGCACATATAGATTCCTCTGACGAGATTTAGCAAACTAATCTTAACTGGGGAAGCTCATGACACTAGGTCAGCAAGAGAAAATATTTACCTGAAAGACAGACAGGCACCTAAAATGAGGAGGAACAGTTGGTTTATATGACAAGGGTTTATTATAGATTAAAACCACCAGCTGTAGCTGGGCCAGGCTCTGCATACGTGCTTTGCAGAAATAAAGATATCAGCATTCCTGTAACATGGCGAGGTTTGCAAATTATTGGTGGGTTTGCTAATGACAGTATGCGCTTATAAAATACAGCTTGGTCATGAGGATGGCACCAGTGAGAAGGTATATTTGCACCCCCTTAGTCATTGTGGTAAAAGGCTCCAGTGCTACGGCTCTGGAATGACTAATAGACTAAGACATGGGATCCCCTCATTAGAAATTAACTCAAACATGAGGAGATAATTAGACCAAACGAGGGTGTGAAGAACCTCAGCTGACAGTAGTCAAAGGAAAGTAAATAAAAGGTGCACCGAGTCTATCTGCCCTCTTCCTGGTGAGGAGGCTTAAGGGATAGGTTGCCTGGATTTTCAAGAGGACAAACCTTGCTTTCCATGACTCGTCTGTGACTGAATGTAGGTAGGTCCCATCGTTCTCTGTTTTTTGTCTCGTCTCTGGCTATGTTTCCCAGTAATACTTGTTTTTCTGGTGTGCGTTTTTGCTGTTTGTTTGCTGCTGGAAGTGTCTTAATCCACCTTGCTCTTTAAAGTTTACATAAAATGAACTAAAGCTGATATGCACAGCACTGCTGACTAGTTGCTATTCCCTGTTTGCTGAATTACAGTGGTCTTGCTTTAATTAAACTCAGTATCGAGGTCAAACAGCTCCAAGAGCGGCTTGCCAGGAGCTAGGTGACTGCTCCAAGGCTCTTTGCAGGAGGAGGCATACAGAAGACCGGGCAGTGATGAAGGGGTGCATTCAGTGTTTTCTGGGTGACCAGCTATGTAGGATGTTTAGAGGAAGCAGCTGTGATGAGCTCTCCTGTAGTGCCTAAATTTTGTAGAATCTCTTTGCTTTAGAGCTGTCACTATCAAATTTTATTTTGTGGCAAAGTGTATGGGGTGTATAGCAAACCTTGTGTTTTGGAGTCTGCCGCTCTTCCCCTTTGGGTTTCCTCTTCCAGTCAAAAAAGAAGCAGCAGTTTTGCGATAAGCTTTATACTGGCACCAGACAGGACACTGCATGATGCTGAGCACCTCGTCAAGGAAGTGCTGAGCCTTTTGAGCCCTGTGGGTTTAAGGGCCGCTGGGTCCGCAGCATCCTGAAGAACTGAACCCTGTGATGCTCAGTTTTCCCAAGCGCGTGGACAACAGTTTGCAGTGAATAGGGACAGCCTAAAACTTGTGTCAAAAGAAATGCTTTGTTTTGCTGAATCAGGGCGGTGAATGCATGTGCATCTCGGAGAGTGCGGACAGGCCTGTTGACTCCTAAGGACCACTCATGTGCCTTAATTGAGTATGTGCATGAATGCTTAACTGGGTGGGATCAACATAAACATCCCTGAATGTCAAGCTCTCTTCTGTGTCTATTTTGTAAAGCTAATGACCACCAGGCATTGAAAACCTGGTTCTGGTCTTTGGAGATGCTGAGGCATCTTATTTCGTATTTTTAAAGGTGAATGCCTTCACCTTAAAATAAAATGTCTTTATTTCAGAGACGTTGGAGCATAGAAAAATGGAGAGCTGTAAACTTAACGTCCTTGGAAGTTTAAGATTTTTTTTAAATGTCCATAACTTAAAAAAGGAGCCAAATAATGCTGCTTAGAAACATTTAAAAACAAAAAATCATGCTCAGCAGACAGCTCTTACGACAAGGCTCTGCCCAGAGCGAATTTTTATGCTTGAGTTATAAACCCTTGAAAAATGGGGATCCTAATGCAAAAGCTGACACAGCTTTAACTACAGCAGCTCTAGTAAGTGCTGCTATAATTATTTGCTCATTAATTACAAATTTTGCAAGACACGAGAGTAACACAAATTGGAAAATAGGAATAATTATCAGTAATAATGCCACAGAAGCTGGGCACATTGAAAGTATATTCCTCTTTAAATTTAATAATAGCAAGACAGCTAGGAAACTAATAAGAAATACATAATTGAAAATTAACCTTGCAAATCTGCTGTTAATAAACCATGGTACTCTTGCGTTACAATAATTTTACAGAGCCCTTAATTTGCATTTGAAGTGTTATTCCAGGTAATACTTTGTGTGTTCACAACAATTAGTATGTCTTTGAATTAAAACAAAAATGCGAAGGTAGGATTTAGTATAGCTGAAGAGTACGGAATAGTATATGCTGTAGTTTTTAGTAGCTCAGAGCTTGAATGATTGGAAACCAAACGTACAATGGTGATTTTTGTGCCTGCTGTTATGCCTGAATGCTGTTTTGTTGTTGTTGAATTCGAGTATTGTGGTGTTCTGTGCTTTCATCCTTAGCTTGTGTAAATACACCAGTTGGGCTGTTGGATCGCTCTCATCCTCTGAGGTGCGAAGCTTGGTTACTTAGGGGTGCGCAAATGCATCGATAACAGGTAGTGTGTGGCCTTTGAAATACTCTGCTACAGGGCGTGCTCTTACTGTTGTGTTTGAGTAGTTTTAACTATTCTAATCGGGGCAGGCTGCTGGAGGCGCTGGGGTTTGAGCAGGGTAAGTCGGCGTAGCCTGAGGTTTAACGGAAAGGTGCTGCTTTACTGGAGGCTGGCACCTTGTGCCTGTGGTCCTCCATTCAAAGGGAAACGGTACTTCCTTACGGATGCTTTATATCTGTTGCCAACCGACAGAAGTCTACAAAAATCTGTTAAATCAATCAATTTGCAAGTAAGGATGAAGAGAATTGTTATTCAAAACTCGGGCTGAGTCAACTGCTCTTGCTAAATATCTCCCACTCATAAAATAAACCCGATGCATATTGCTGCCTGCTCCTTGCGTTCAGTCACAGAAAACTTGCACATTTGTAGCCGAGAAGTGTTTAATAATTTCGGTGCTCATATCTACCGAGCTCTGAGTGCTCAGCGGAAGAAAGAGGATGGACTGTAACAAAGAGGAATGTCCCTGACTGCAGGCTTGTACTTATATCGCAGTGTTAATGGCAGTGGAGGTATATACAGGGTTTCAAAGTTGTGTATGGCCGAGCAGCTTAAAAAAAAATAAAAAAAATAACCCGGAGACCTACAGTGTTTGGCATCAGAGAGGAGGAACATTGTACACAAACAATTGGGTTAAGAGTGTGCACTCCAAACAGCGTTTCTGCACAATTCCAAACTCCATCGAGGGCTGCATGTAAAATGTTGGCTTCTTTGTGCAAACCCACAAATCCTAGGGAAAAGGCCATTAGGGGTCAGCAATTCAGCTGTTTGTCTGCTCACTTTATGTAAGAGGTTAGCAGCAGTATGCTTTTTGTCCAAAGCCAGCAATAGCAGGAACAGCTTGTTTCTGAAAGGGCTGTGGCTCCCCTAGTAGTGATAGAAGAAGGGGTCTTGAAATAAACCTTGAACGTGGATAGTCTTTGATTTGACCTTTTGTCCATTTATTTGGCTATAAGCGTATGCTTAGCGCAGCATTTGACTCCTGTCACTCCCTTCCCTAACAGCCTATATAGCTCAAGCTCCACCAGCGCAGACATTTTTCCTCCATTTTGGTCTGTTTCAGGGAATTTGGAAAACATTGCAGTGTGGGACAATAAGGCATTTTGGTTGCCCAAGCTCTTCCTCCGGAGGAGCTCAGGATGTTGTATGGAAAAGCAAACCTCCCAACCCCTCGCACCCTCTGGGTGAAGTCCCAACAGCATCGCAAATCTCAGTGGCTTCAGCCCACGGGAGCAGAGGATGGCGATGTCCCCCCTCCAGATGCCTTTGAAATCAGTTTTCATTTCTGTATTTTTTTAAGATGTAAACTGACTGTAAAGTCTCTTCTGCTTTGGGGGCAAACCATGGAAAGCTCCCAAAGTAGTGGAGTGGGGCTTATTTGCGTGAACTCAGTGTGGCTGTGTCTGACTTGAAATGTGCTGATGTGAGGAGAGCTTCGCTTGATCCATGAAGCTTTGTTTTGGAAATGGAGCAGAGTGAGGACGGGTGTTCCTCAGCCTGGTGAGGATGTAACCATTGCATTTGTGAATGCAAGATTGAATAGCGTGGAGTTGAGATGACCCCGTGAAGGACTGCTGAAGACTGGTTAGATGCAGCTTCCCTCCCATGTGTGTCTGTAGCTCCTGTTAGCAGTTCCCTGCAAGCGCTGGGGCTGTACTGGATTTCCTGCGGAAGCTCAGAAGCTCTGCCAGCTTCCCAGCCCGAGAGAGGCACTGAGCAGAGCTTTCGGTGCGAGCAGAGGTGAGTGTCGGGTGGAGAAGGCTTTGAGAGCTGAATGGATGAAGAGGAGCGGAGACCAGGCAGTCACTGCTTCAACCTTGAGAAAAAGGAAACGGAAAATACCCTCTCCTCCACCAGAAAAAACAAGAGGCTCTAGGAGAAATGTGCCTCTTAATGATGCTCCTGAGGCAGCCTCTGATCAGTGATTCCCGATCAGTATTCTGTTCATCACCGCTTTCTCAAGGAAAGACATAAAGGAACAACTTAGCCAAAAGGAATCTATTTTTAGAAGATGGAGAGATGATTTTTTTCTAACCATTCTGCTGTTGTTTATACTGCGTAGTTCTTGAGTTATTTATTTCAGTGGGAGTTGATGCAAAGTGGGACGGTGTTTAATGTGTGGAAGGATGGTGAAATCCATCCTACAGCTGTCCTTGCTATTTCAGGGCTGGGCTTTGATAGTCTTTCCAACCTGCAAATTGGATGGTGCTTCTTGGACACTGTCAAAGTGCGGCTGATTGCGAGGCGTGTTTGTCGTCTCCAGTCCCTTTGGCTTCCAGCGCACTGACCATGCTTCTGCAGTTTGTCACTGCGGTATGTTTTAACCCGCCGCCTTAACTCGCCCATATGCATTTTTAAAACACTAAAAAGCAACTGATAATTCAAAGTGCGCTCCAAGGTAAAAATAAAAAATGTTAATACTTTTCATCGATCGAAGCTAATTTATGCGAACTGGGCTCTGCTCGCAACTGCAGCAAGGTATAAATGGTGACATCATTGAGCATGAGCTCTGCCAACCTGAGTTAGTGTTGGAATGACAAAGGAGTGATTTAAGTATTATGATCTCACTTAATATTTCATACTTAAAATGCAGCCCAACCTGTAATCCGGGGTTATATGAAGTACACATTGTAGAGCTGTTTCAGAACAGATTTTGACACAAACTTTGCAGTTAAAGGAAATGTTTGAGTGACATACGTACTACATATGCTGTTACTTTGCAAGGCTGGTGGAAATCTCTTCAGAAAGGAAAATTTACTGTGGAATGTTTTCTATTTTATATATATGTGTGCATGTATATAGACACATGCACACAAAAGGGGGGAAAAATCTGGAATGTTGTCTTAAGCTTTCTGATATGAAATCATCACAGGAGAAGAAAATCACTTGGATCAAACAAATATAGCTGCAGTTTTTAGATCCCAAACCCCATCATCCTCACAACTATGACAACAACAAAATACCATAGACATGATGGGTGATGAGTTAGAACTTTTAACACCAATTTTAGTTTCCAGCCTCTTTTACAGAAACAGTGCTAAAGTGACCTCACGTTCAGTGAGGGAGGTATTGAAGCTGGTCTGAAAAAGCATCAAGTAAAGCAGCAGGAAAAGGAAAGCTTGTTTTACTTGATGCTTTGGCTCCCCAGGTGTGTGGTTGATGGGGGAGGATGTGCTTCCCCTCTCCATGCCTCAGTGCCAGGCTCTGCAGGTGGAAGTCTTCAGTTGGTTTGCTCATCTAAGTTTTTTTTTAATCTGTATGAGAATTGGAATAACAAGGCTTTCCTAGTTTAGTGCATGGTGAGGAGAGGCAGAGCTTAGGCTGAGTGTGATGGTGGAGAACAGTATCTAAGCTAACAAAGCCTGAACTATAGGACAGTCTGACAAAAGAGCAAGTGGTGAGTGGTAGCCTTCCAGTCAAAACTGTGTAGGCAAGATACTTGCATTTCTTTAGGATGAAACTCAGTGGACATAGGAGGGATTAGTTGCTAACCTTGGCCACTGCAGTAGGAGGTTGGGGCAGATAAGCCATGAAAATCTTTTCCTGTTTGTGTGGGTTTAGCCAGTCTTCTGGCCCTGGCACCATACCTAAGAGATCTATGGCTCTGTAGACATGAGATGGCTGTGGGGATGACACCAAACTGGGGGAAGCAGTCAATAAGTCGAAGGACAGGACTGCCCTCTAACACAGTCTTGGCAGGCTGGAGAAATGAGCTGACAACCCTCATGAAGGCCATCATAGACAATGCAAAGTCCTGCACCTGGTTTGGAGTAACTCCGTACAACCATACAGGCTGGAGACTGGCTGAGGAGCAGCTTTGTGGGCGAAGACCTGGGGGGCCTCGTGGAAAAGCTGCACAGGAGTCACCAGTGTGTCCTTGCAGTGAAGAGGTAAAGACTCAAAGCTTAAATGGCAGAGGCTCCACCTTTGAAGTTGGCCCTGTTTTCAACAAGGGGTCCAACCAGAGAGCCTTCTGAAACCCCTTCCAAACAAAATTATTCCATGATTAGTTAACAGAGCCCCTTTGCAACTGCCTTTAAAGGATAGGAAGGAATAATTTTGGGGGTAAGTTTTTTCTCTAGGAATGTGGTATTGTTTGCACCTGCAGTTTAATTAAGTCTAAGATTTGCAAAGATTCATTCTTCTTAACCTTAAGGGTCAGTGTTGCTGCTCCTTTCTGTAGAGGAAAAAAGGACAATGAGTATCCCAGAAAGAATGTGGTCAAGCCTTGAATCTGCAAACTGCCCCGTTGTCTGGGAAAATGGCCTTTTTTTCCCCTCTAAGACTGTCATGTTCTGTGTCATGAAGCCAGGTCTGGTTGCTCATTGCTGGCCACCAGCAGCCCATATTTGAAAGCACATTTCGGTGGTTACTCAGCATGTCTGAGGCTGAGACGTTTTGTACTTAGGGAGGGAGGGTGGATTTCATTGGGTAAAGTCTTTTGCACCCATGTTTGCAAATGTTTTGCAAAGACCTTTTCCATACCAGTGGAACGACCTTGTCACTGCTATAAATATTATCAAAAGCAATCATTATTAGTTCAAGTGTTTAAAATATATTGATGAATGCTCCTTATGTCACTATGAGTCTTTCAGTTGAATTAGGATAAGAAAAGGAGGGGGAGTGTGTGCAAATCCAGAATTCTGGAATTTTTACTTTATTTAAATGCTACTTTAGGATTTTTTCAGTCCAGAATGAATTTCCAGTGTTCCTTACAGCTAATAGAAAATGTTATGGCTTTTCAATCGGAATTAGTTTAAGCTACTAGAAAACATCCTTTGTTCCTATATTGATAGAAACCCAGTATTCTCCTTTCTTCCTGTTTGGCCTCCCCTGCCCTGGATGCAATGGGAGTAAACACAGTAGAAGGATTTGTATTACCAGCAAAGAAGAACAATTGCAGCAGTGTTTAAATTCACAAGGTTTGAGGATTGTAATTGGAGTTTATTGGGGGTGGGTGGGGAAATGTTTATCCCACTTATCCTTTTTAGAGGCTCTCCATTTGCGTTATCCGTGCTTATCGCAAACGGACAAACGTTTTGCCATATAACAGAAATATTTCTGATTCTATTCCAAAAATAGCCTAGAAGCCATGAGATCCCAGGAATAGGTTTCTCCCTCTAGTGGCAGCAGAAGGGAAGATACAGAGCTCTCAGACCAGGTAGCTTCACTTTTTTAAAAAAGCATATGAAGTAAAAGACCTGCTGTCTGTTTACAACTTCCAAGATTCATATGGCACGAAATAGCTGCAACTTCATGGTTCTCTTTAGTCATTGAAATACTTGTAAAACCAAGATACCGAAACAAGGATGTTTCTTTAGTTTTTAAAATGACCTTGAGGCTCAAAGTACGACCGAAGCAACTTGATAAACACAAATGCTAATGAGTTTGGTGTCCTACTCTCTCCTGTTGGGAGAATCACGGAGCAGGCACTGTACTTGGGAGTAACTGCTGGAGCTCGCTCAGCATCCACCCCTGCAAATAATGCCTAGCACTGGGCAGCCAGCAGAGAGGGAGGGATGGGTGATCTTCAGAGAATTGCCTTGGTGAGAGTTTGAATCACATTGGAGGCTACTGTGCTAGCTTGACATGTAAAATGTGAACCCATGCGTTCTCACTGACTGAATTACCCCTTGTGCCTTTACAGGAAAGGGAAAAACATGTTGTATCCATAGGCAGAAGAGCCTGACCACCACCTATAAGTCAAATAATAAGCACAGTGAACCAAATCTACCACCTCTGTCATATTTCTGACTTCCACCTCCTGTTGCTGCCTTTACTACCTGAGAAGAGCATAAAACCCCTAATACTTGTTTTAGACTTGGGCAGCAAGGTTGATCTGTGGAGGGAGGCTGGCTGAAATGCTTGACCTCCGGTTGGCTTCTGAATCTTTGTCAGTGTTTTAGTCTCCATGACTCAGTCACTGCTTCTGGTGAGTCTTTCAGTGAAGGGTTACTTTAACAGAAGAGATTATGTGAATGAAAGGAAAGGTTGAAACAGCATCTTAAATTCAGAGAGAATATGTCCTTCAAGCTCTATAGTACTGAAAATGCTGTTCAACTAAAGGGTGTGAGCTGTTTTCAAAAGAAAACACGGTAAGATACCCCCACTCCCCCTGTGGCTGGGGTGCAGCTGATGGCAGACACCAGGCGGCGGAGGTTACCTTTGTCTGATGTGGGGCAGTAGCAGAGGTGCCCCTTGCCAGGTTGGGGGTGGCATGTGTGCAAGCTTGCCTGCCTTCTCGGTGAGCTCCACCTGGGCTCTGGGAGAGAAGAGAAGGCCCAAGGAGGAAAATATGACCAGTGTCTGTAGTGCACCTTATTACATGCATGGTGTCCCCTGGGACACAGGGAACATCTACCTGACCTGTAAGGTCATGTGCATTAGTCCGTGAATTTGGAAGTCTTCCATCAGGGAGAAACTTAGCGACTTGAGAGCGAAATGCAAACTCCATTCCTTCCAGTTGGGGTTGTGAATTAGCAAGGCAGTCTAATTGCAGCTTCCTTCTGTGAAAGTTATCAGTATCTGTTTTGCCTTTTCTAAAGGCTGTTGCTTTGGAGCCTGTTTCATGTTAGGATTTCCTGAGGAAAGGACTTACTATAGGAAGTCTTGATTCTGGCAGGCCTGTGTGTGTGCCTGCTGGATGGTTGTGGCTGCCTGAGCTTGCTGAGGTTAGGAGACCCCTTGGCAGAGGGTCATGTTTGCCTGTCACCTTGTCCTCAGGACCAGGTCAGCTTGTTGCAGATGTTTGCCCAGCAGCCATCGTGCTGCCTGGAAGGTTCCTTAGGACATTAATTAATAGCAGTACAGAAAACACACTGGGACTTATTTCTTCCACGCTGTCTTCTGTGAGAAGTTTTAAATCTTAGTTACTTTCTGAACCACAAAGCAATAATTTGGTCTTTTAACATGGTCGCTGCTTTGGATAAGATCTTGCCCTTGCTCTGGCAGATACCTGGACTGCTTCTCCAGCCTCTTGTTTCTGCACTGTACCTGAAAACTGTTCTAATTTTATTTTACCTCCCTGTAAAGTTTCCTTTCATTTGGTGCCTTTGCTTTTCTTATCACTTTTTATGCTCTCAACTTCATTATGCAATTGTTCCAATCCTGCTCTGTATTTGATGTTTTATAACTCGTGTCTGCCTTTTTTCCCCACTGTTGATTACTTTTACATTTCTCTGTTCCTTCACGCTGGCTTTAAAAATAAAATAGAAAAAACAACTTGAACATTCCCTGTGCAATTACTGCGAGGTGGTACGCATAACCCTTGGGCATACATTAATTTATCTTTGAATGCTTTCTATTTCCTCAGTGTCCTTTCTCTCCCCAGATTTATCATGTTGAATTTCACCCTGCGCTTAGTCTCCCAACTTTGCTCTGCTAAATTCTAATCTACTTGTTTTCTAAGTTTTAGTTGAACATTAATCCTAGTGAAATCCTTAAAGACTGCAGTCCTGATTCTCCCCCACACCTGCATCACCAGTCATAATTGCTGTTACAGAAGACTTGCTCAAGAATTACTCCTTACAAAAGCCATCATCTTTCCATACTTCAGGTGATGAAAATACCTGCAGCCAGGACCCGTTGTAGGACTGTGCACAGTAAGGAAATATTTTTTTTCACAACATCCACGAGTGTTGCTCAAACTTCTTCCCCTCTCCAAATTTTAGCCTTTCACTTTGACATTGTCTCAGCTGACCACTTAAGTATCTGCCTAATTTTGAGCAACTGAGCAATCTGTCACAACTATATCTTCCTTCCATTAGGAGTGTTGCTCTTGCCCTTTGGGCTACAGCTGTACTCTTTCTCTGAGCTGGTGTCCAGACCTAAGTGGATGAATTCAATGGAAAAATGATGGGGGCAAGAGCAGAGTAGGTGCAGCACTGGCGGTCTCTTGCTGAGCGTGGAGGATCTACGCAGCAGGAACACTGGGAGATTCCCACCACTGCCACCGACCCTGGGGCACAGTGCTTCCTGTGAAAGGTTTTTGCAGCTCATGCCATGGAACAGACGTGATCATGGGCCGTGTTCCCGGGAAAGGAGTGAGCAGAGCGTTTAGTTGGACCATGCTGGAGTGGAATTAAAAAATAAAATTGCATCAGCCCATCTAACTCATTGTTTTGGGAACCAGCTGGACCAGGGTTTGACTTTGCAGCAGTATGTGAGTTGCACAGGAAGCACTTTAACAGATAAATTAGCAATAAAGGGTCACTTCCATCCTGTGAACAAGGACTCATCTGTCGGGCAATGTGTGGCTCAGCAAACACAGTGACAATCTGATGGGTCCAGTGAGACTTGTGCTAAAGAGGAGACACTCAACTGCTGGTCAGGGTGTTCAGTGGGTGATGCTCTGCAGAATGAGTATAGTGTCCAGCTTTTCTTCAGTGCAGAGAAGGGAACAGATACGTATACTACAGACCTGAGAAAACAGCCTTTTGCATATGACTTCAGATTTACTGTGTCGTGGCTTAACCTCAGTCGGCAACTGAGCACCACGCAGCCGCTCGCTCACTCCCCCCACCCGGTGGGATGGGGGAGAGAATTGGAAGAGCACAAGTGAGAAACTTGTGGGTTGAGATAAAAACAGTTTAATAATTGAAATAAAATGATGATAATATGATAATACACAAAGCAAGTGATGCACAGTACAATTGCTCACCACCTGCCAACCGATGCCCAGCCAGTCCCCGAGCAGCGGCTCCCCCGGCCAGCTTTCCCCAGTTTATGTACTGAGCATGACGTCCCATGGTATGGAATGTCCCTTTGGCCAGTTTGGCTGTGCCCCCTCCCAGCTTCTTGTGCACCTCCAGCCTTCTCAGTCGGTAGAGCATGGGAAACTAAAAAGTCCTTGGCTAGTGTAAGCATTACCTAGCAACAACTAAAACATCGGTGCGTTATCAACTTTGTTCTCACCCTAAATCCAAAACACAGCACTGTACCAGCTACTAGGAAGGAAATTAACTCTATCCCTGCCGAAACCCGGACATACTGGTAAGACAGTCTTCTGGAAAGTGATTTCAGCAGATAGCTGTAGTCTAAGAAATACCTTTGAGCAGTGGGGAGAGCCAGCCTGGCCATGGCAATGTCCATATGAGTCTCTGGTGAAATGTACCTACATTGGATTGTGCTGGGGTCACTCAGGGCTGCAGCAGGCACAGAATGATGGAAAATGTGTCATCAGGATCCATGAGAAGGACTATGCAGAGAAAGTCACACCAGCAGCAGAAGAAAACTGCCTAGAGATGGGTGGTAGTGCAAGGAATGAAGATGATTTTATGTCCATAAGGTGTAGCTGTACCTGGAAGAAAGACAGTAGCACGTGCTGTGGGTAGGAACAGCAGCTGGCAAAGGAAGGGAGACTAGCTGCTACAAGACTTCTTTGGACCTAAAGTCCTTCTGCGTGTGGCCAAGCACTCCACTTCTGGGACTTGAATAAAGCCATGGATGAGGTGCCTTCAGGTGGATTGTGAAGACAGCTCTGGCCCAGCAGCAATCACCAGAAACATCATATTTTTGAGGAGTGGCTTTCCTACCAGACATCTGTGGGCTGGCAGGAGAGAACAGTGGCTTGTGGCAGGTTAGTCACTGCTGGTCAGCCACATCTGTGGTGCTGACCCTGGAGCAGGTGAGCAGCAACGCCGCAAGCACCCATGGCGGGGGGAAGGCAGCGCTTGCCAAAGGCATTGGGACATGGGTCTCAACACAAATGCTGCAGTTCTGACACTTCCATAAATTTCCTTAAAGAACCAACTTGGATTGATAAGCATAAAGTCTACATGTTAATCAACACAAAGGTCTTGAAATGGACTCCAGATGAGCCCTGGACTTTTCTAGACCTGTAAAACTATTTCCTGAAAATTCCCAATGGCTACTTCCATTAAATGTACTACTTTGTAACCACGTAAAATCAATTACCCATGCATATAAAATAGTATCAGTGTTGAAAGTTTCTGAATGTATTTGTCTTGTTCTTCCACATCTTCATCTAGTCCTTTGTGTTATCATATGTAATTAACACATCTAATAAAATATTGACTCTAAGTGACCTCATCAATGTCATGGCTTATTAAGTTTTGTTTTTTCATGTAATGTTCCTTTCCCTCTCTATTGAATGGTTACGTTCATTTGTTTATCATAATTTCTGAGTACATACATTTTGGAAAATAAAACTGAAATGCCAAGTGCTTTCAAGAAACACTTTCAAGCACAGTAAATGATGTATCTGACTTTATTTAATTTTTTATAAAGTGCAACATGAAAACATGTCTTTACCTTCATTGCTTTTTCTTTTCTATCTTCCACCTACAGCATTTTTCCCCAGAAAGGCAGCAGACAAAAAGAAGAATGAAGATTTCTGTGTTAAACAAAAACAACTTAAACCTCTTTTTTTCTTTGGCATTTAATTGCAAGTGAAAATTTGCAATCGGAACGCATGCTTTCAGTTCAAATTGAAAAAGTATTCTTCACAAATAAGTATTTGTTTGGAGGGGGAGAAAGCTCTAATTGTAAACGTTGATTCTCACAATAAATATTTCTGTAGTGTATTTGAATTGATTAACCTGACACTTTTTTCAGTAAAGTGCAAAATCGGATCAACCCACATCTTATTTACGTGGCCAGATTTAATTTATCATTAGTTATATTGAGTACTAAAGCTTTTAGTGCAAAAGATCCCTCTTTCACTTAATGGATAATCATTTAGTGGAATATAATTTAAAAAAATTTATATGGTATCTCTGCCATGGCTGTAACCTAAGCTCAACATGACAAACTTTCTCCAGTAGAAGGATTAGCACTTTCTGGTGGCTTTTGCCTGGGTATTGGTTTAGTCATTAGTTCAACATCCACCTTAGCCAAAGTATGCTGTGATCTGACACAGTAAAAATTTCTGGTTTTGGCTGTACTTTCCATTAGACCACTCTGTGTCAGGTAACTCAACAGGATTTCAATCCAGATCACTGCATCTTTTTAATTAGAAGATAAGAGCAAACAATTCAAGGCAGAGTCTGAGAGAACTGGAGAGGCTGCGTGTAAGACAAGGGGACAGAAACTGTGCCTGGAAAAAAGTAAATGAAAAAACGTTCTTGAGCAAATTATGGGAAGAGTCTGGACAGATCACAATAAGAAATTTTATTTTGAATTGTAGCAAAGGGCCATGGGGAAAGAGCTGATTTTTCTCAGCAGTTACTTTTCTGGGGACCAGAGCTGTATCTCCCCAGCCTCTGAAGCACAGAGGGGTGGGAGCCTGAGCCTTTTCACAAAGAAGCACTCTTAATTAGGGATACAATTTTGCAATAACTTTTTATGCTTAGGTAACTTCAAGTGATGAAGAAATCTGACTTCAACCTGTTTTCCTCCTTCCCCAATGGCCTTACACTTGCTGAGCCGCAGCAGTCCTGCGAGGTGGCAACAGTGGCACTGCCATGTTATGCACGCTGAAATCGGAGCAATCGATCTTAACGCTATTCCAGCACAGGGCAGCGTAGGTGGTGGGACAGGTTGAGTTTGTGTTAAGGGGCGAGGGTTTCCTCCAGGAAAACCCACGGGAAGGAGCTGAGAGGAGTGCTGTGTAGGTTGAAGTGTGTATCAAAGCCTTTTTTTGTCAGCGTGCGTGTGAGGATATTTTCAATGGTGTTTGGACTGAGACGCTGGGACAGTGACTGACAGCAGTTTAGTGAGGAAGCCTATGCTGAAAGCTGGACCTGAACTGACCCAACTAAGGTTTAGGGACAAAAGCTTTGAATTAATGCATCGCTCAAAACTGAATGAGTGCAATGCTCATCAGCAGTATGGGTGGACTTTCCTTTTTGTGCTAAATGTGGAAAAACTAGGCTTCCCATGGCTTTAATTGGGTTTTGCTTCAGCTAGCCTGTGTCCACCTGGGTTTCAGAGCTGTCGTCACTATGGAGTAGGATCTCCTATCCAGCTCCTGGTGAAGCTCAGTGTCACTTACGAGGGCATGGCCAAGGTCGATCATGGAGGTGACGGGAGGGTTTTGATTTTTAACCAGCTGCTTTCCTCTAGCTCTTCTTTCCAAAGCCCAGAGTGGATTTCCTACCTGCACTCCTGAGCTCTGATGCTGCTTCAGATTTGTTTCTTGGCATGGAGAAGCATATTGCACGTGTCTCTTCCTCTTTCTGCTAAAAAAGAACACTCTAAAAAAAAAAAACCAAACAAACCACAAAACCTAAAAAACCACCCCCCCCCCCCAGGTTGCATTTTTAATGATCTCTTTTATACGTGTGTAATAATCCAAAGCACTATCTAGAAGCCTCATTTTGGAAGGGATTCACAAAGACTGTTTTAATATCTTTCGTGTAGTGTAGAGACTGCTGGAAAGAAAAATAATGATCCAGAGGCAGTTATGTTTTCACTGATGCCCAGAATTGAAATGCTGGTTGATTTTTTTTTTTTGGCAACTTTTCTTCTTGAGGAAAGAACTTCTGAGTGCAATCAATTAAAGAAAGGATCTGATTTGCTTTGTAATTGTTTTTCTGTCTGTATGAATGATGTAAGGGCATATTGGAAGAATTCACTTCACTACTCTGTCTTTTCTAAAATAACAGGTTTACTGGTTGATTTATGGGTTGTTTGTTTTGTTTTTGTTGTTCTGTCTGTAGGTGAGAAAAAGGTTAATTTGCTTGAGAAATCATGTCTATGCCAGAGAAGGTCAACTTGTTCCATCATCGTGTACTGCCATTGGAGGCTGACCTGAACCTAAACACGGTGGTTTAAGGGAAGAATTAAGCATCTTGTTTTTCTGCATGCTTTTCCCAGCATTTGTTTTCTCCTCTTTTTTTCATCGTTTCTCAGAAAATGCAGGAGGGTGTGACTCAGCGGTTAGTTGCTTATATCCTCCCCGGAACTGATTCTATTCCCTGTAAAGTCATATTTTTGACATTCTGCTTCAAAAACGTCAAACTTTGCTGTGGCTGTGCCAAGCTCGTGGCACCTCTCATCCTCTGACTAAAAGCCAAAATACCAAGAAGTCCATTTGTGAATTGTGTTAAAAGCAGTGTAGAAATGTGCAAGTATAACAACTGGAAAAGACAGGGAGCATTAAATTTGTCCAAGAGCTGCCTGTAAACATAAGAACGTGGTGGCCAGCGTGGTTCCTGGGGATGTCCCCAGCTCCTCTTCCTTGGCTGCTTCGCTGAATTATTTCTGTGGATGTGGACCACAAATGATGAAGGACCAAGGCATTGTTGGAGTTTAAACCTTTTGCAATGCCATAAAAGCTAATTAAAATGAAGGGGTTCCATGTTGTGTGTTTTTTCTAGTAGAACAAGTTTAATATTAATGTAAAGGAACTGGGTGTCTGGTTCCCTGCTTTATCACCCATTGCTCGCTGCAGCTCAATGCGAAACATCAAAGTGTTTGAGTCTCTTCTGTTTTATTTGGGGTTTTTCTGCTCCTTTTTTCTTTTCCTTCATATGTTTAAGTTCACGTACATAACACGTATTTTCAATATGTCTGTTCGTCGTGTGTCGGAAAGCAGAGTGGTGGTGGTGGAATATTTTTAGGGCGATAATTTCAGAGAAATGTTAGGTCTTATAGAAACAATTTTGTTTCTATTTTCCAGATATGTGGTGAGATTAAAAGCTGGTTATTGGACTTGCTCTGCATATTTTGCCCATGTTCATTTTATAAGGTTATTTAAGTATTATGTTTTGATCTCAGTATGATTCCCCCCCTCATTTTATATACCTAATTGTAGTAATTCTGTAACCTGATTTTTGTAGAGTAATTTGCTTGTTTTTAGTTTTGGAGAACTGTGCTCCTAGGTTTAAACAGAGTAAATAAACTCTCGGGGCACAGCTGTCGTGCCCAGAGAGTGCATGTCAGTTTGAAAGGTTGGGTCTAAGGAGTCTAATTTAGGAAGGGAAAATAAAACCTGCAGTATTGTTAAACTAAGTTTGCCACAGTATTAATTGCCTTTGTATATATTTGACTACAGTTCATGTGGATTTGGGGTGTTAGCCTGTGTGTTAAGTGCTGCTTGTTCAGATCCCACAGGCCAAAGTGCCAGTGGGCTCAAACAGACCCCACATGCTGCGCCCCTGCTGCAACCATCCTGCAGCTGCGGAGCAATGCTGGGAGCATCCAGGTCCTGCTCCTTAGAGCAGCGGGGCTGCAGAGCCTGTTTTCAACTTCTGTCAAGGGGAAACGCTCTGGGAGGTGATCAGGAAAGATGAAGCAATCCTCCCAATAGTGTCTTAGCCACAGCGTTTAGTGGAGGTGTTGGAGGAAATGTTTAATTAGTCTGTAGGTTTCACTTGCGCTCTGGTTTGGATGTATGGGGATTCATGTTAGCATCTGCCTCTTTTCCTTTCTTGTTCAAAAGTCAGTGTTTCACCTAAAGTATTGTACATCTCACACTGATGGTTTAAATCTGGCTGGCTGGCTTGGGGAAGTCATTCAGCTCCTGATTCTGCGATGTAAATAGCTGGTTAGATTTGGGGAGAGGAAAAGGGGTAGCACAGGGGAGTAAGAGCAGAGCAGGGGATTGGGTTCAGCTGGGAAGAGGACAGGGACATGGCACTGTCAGAGGGGAGAGCAAAGAAAAGCAGTGTGGTCGCCGAAGCTGGGACAGAATTGCAAGAAGAGATGTAGATGATGAACGGATCAGTGCTGTCTTCTCCAGGCACGTCTGCTCCTTCCGTGAGCTTTTTGCATGGACCACTGTTGTTTTCTGACTTGTGGGCTCCTGGGGAAATCCTGTCTGACCAGAAGTGTGCTTTCTTGGCAGTGGCCAGCCAGTCTCCACCGGTGTGAGAAAGTGGACATTGTGTAAAGTTTCTATTTCGTACGGCCATGAGAGGGGCTCCTTTGCTCCTCAGTCTCTAGCCAGCCTTGTACTCCAAGGCTGAGAAAAGGCAGACCTACTCGAGCTTGTCAAGACAAGAAAAGCTGTGGCCTCTCTCGCTGCTGCCTTTGCGAGGGCTGGAAGACGAGGCAAAGGTCCAAGTTCTTCTGCTGGTGCTGTCCTCTCTGCTGTTGAACTGCAAAAGCCAGGGAAGGGACTGCTGATGGTGGACCTTGGCTTGGGTGGAGGTGCTTCGTGGTGGAGTTACAGGGAAGGAACAGGAGGATGGTGATTCTTCAGGGAGCTGGGTATGCAGGGTCAGAAGCAAAAGGGGATTAGGAGAGGCACATCTGATTTGGGTAGTTCTGCTATTACTTGTAAAGCTAATGGAGTTCATGCGTAAAAGCAGAATTATTTGGGCAGATCATAAATTAGGGAACAACATAGTCATAGGTGTAAGTTATCATTGAGGGGGAATATGAACTTTTTTGTGAGGAAGGGACATGCAGTCTACTGTATTAATTGAAAGGGGCTGGATGTAGTGCTTTTGGGAAATTGTAATTTCGACTAATTTAGTGGCAACTGAATGATAATTCAGTGGTGATGGGGGTATGTTGGTAGTGTATGAATTTGAAATGCATGTCAGCAGGGGCCCCCTTTCTGTGTGTGTATTCTTGGTGCGTTCTATGTTGTTTCCTGCAAGACTCACAGGAAAAAAAAAGGCAATTCAAGAAATCTCAAGGTTTTTTCTAGCTAGTATCATTCCTGGGGTCCTGCTTTGTGCTTTTGTGGATGTGCAATTGGTATTAAGGTACAAGGCATGCTGCAGTGGAGACTGGAAAGCAAATTAAGACTTTTTTTTCCTCCTTTTGCTGGAAAAGTATGTAAATTATGATTGGACTTTGTCAGTATGGAAACAAATGTCTCAATTTACTTGCAAGGGCTCTCAAGACTTCAGGATCTTCAACCTTTTCAGGTATAAAATCCCCTGCAGTAAGAAATGCGTTTACAAGATTTTACATAATTTACTATTTTTGATGAAAAATAGTATCAAAGTGACACCCGAGGCACCACATCCATTATCCTTTGCGAAGAGATGGAAGTTGGTCAGTCCTGTTCTTGTCATTTATTAGTACTGATTCACAGAGCAAAGAAATGGCAGCTGGAAGAGTTCGTTATACAGTAACTTCTGAACTATAGTGGCATAACTGGTATAAAAGACTCTCTGGTTTCCTTCAGGCTTCCTGTACATCAATACACAACCGTGGTGGTCTCTTCAGAAACTTGCAAGTCAAAACACTTGCTGTTTCTTCCTTTTTGGTAGTTTCTTATGTGATTTTTTTTTTTTAAAATTCTTTTTCTTGAAGTAGTTCTTAAAACACTTTCAGAATAAGTGATTGATTTAAAAAATATTTATATTTGCACATCCACTTAAAATTTTGGGGATATATAGCACAATACACAATAGTTCCTATTATGGCTTTTAACAACCTGCAGAATTGCTTTCTGCTTTTCCCTCCTCTGGGCAGATCATATATCGCGCCCTGTTTAACTCCTTCAAGATGCACATGAAGAAATTTCACGTATGCAGAGGCAATCAGGTCTCCCCCCCGTCCTTGAGCCTTCACGGAAAGGATGTATGAGTTGGAATTTTCAACTACATATTATGGAGTTTATTGCCAGTGGAGTATGCATAGATCAATATTCAATATAGCTGTAAACATACGTCCTTCAGACATATGCTAGATGCCCTTCGTTGCACACAGCCTGGCCGGCAGCTCCCTGAAATACCAGCTTACAGCAGCCCAGCAATAACGATAACCTTTTTCTGGCTGCCCCAGCCCAGGGTTTATTAAAGCAGATGCTCACAGGTGAGCCTTGGCACACCTGAGTCATAATGTTCCACCTGCTATTTGGGTTTTTTAGGGTAAAATATTTAGGAGAGGGTCTTTCCCCAACTTTTGCATTACTGGCATTTATTAGCAGCTGGTGTTTTCTGTTTGTTGGAGGAAAAAGCCAGCTAGGGTGCTATGTGTAGATCTTTTTGCTGTGCTAATAGAGACAGCCCACGGATAACCAGTGTGCAAGGTCAGCTGGGGCCACGGGTATCGCTCTGCTTATTAGCATCTTCCAAGAAAGCTACCCGAAGTCTGAACTTTCCCATTTAATAAACTACAATTAAATAATGCCGTATCTTTGGGAGAAAGGTTCTCCCAACCCCAAAAAGGTCTTTATCTTGCCTCTAAGTTGGAGGTTACAAACACCTTCCATATAAAACCGAGGGGGGAAAATTGTGGTTGGTTATTAAAATTGTTAAGGTTAAACTGCTGTGTATGGGACTTTTTTTTTGTGTTGCTGTATGATCTCTTGTTCAGTTTAAGATTGCTTTAGATTGGACAGGGGGTGTTTGTAGGGGTGTGAGGGCTGTCAGTGCTGTGAATGTTTTTCTTCTTATGGAAAAAAGGCTTTATCCAAGTGCTTATGTGCTAGAAGGGCTGTGCACGAGAAATAATTGCCAGGGAATAAAACTGCTGGCAGTTCTCATTTAACCCACTTCCATGGCACATACTTCAAGTGCCATACAAGCTTAAACAAGACTCAAAATAAAACAGGGATTTGTTTCCTTCTGTGTGAATTTCCCGGTTTGAGATGTCTTGTCAGGCAGGCAGAAATAATTATTACTGGGAGAAGATGGGAATTCTTCCCTCAAAGATATTCATTCATTCATTCACCAGGAGAACAATTAATGACAACTCACTAATGGCTGCCACATTTTATTTTCTATTTCCAGTGGTATGCGCAGACCCAGGCTTCCGAGTGCCTGGGTACTCCCTGCCTGGCCCCAATTACTTTGGCAGGGAGGCACGGTATGCTGCAGGGACCGGCGCTTCCCCCGGCAAGCCGATTCCCAGCCAAGAATAGGTTTGAGCTTTTGGCATTGAAGTAATGCATGTGAGTAGCACTGGGTAGCAGAAATCGCTGATTGTTTCCAGCAAAGGAGTGGCAGTTGTGTTTTAACTATGTAACTAATTACCGCAGATTTGGAGGGGGGGGCGAAGAGGGGAGAGTATTTGGGTTTCAGGGCTGAGCAGAAGTCTGGGAGACTTCCTAATTGAGCAAACATTTCCCTGCAAGATAAAACCAAGATGAAACATGCAAGGAAACAGAAGGATCTTAAAAACAAATCTTCAAGAAAATAAAAATAAAACCTAAATCTAGTTTCCCTGTCAAGGCTTTTGCCCTGAGCCTGTGGGTAGATCGTTGGCTGTCGGACGGTCAATCTCCCAGTGTTTAGCTTTTACCACTTTTGAAGTGACTTTACGCAGCTGTACATGCCCACATGAGACGTTTGGTCAAGCAAAGGACAGGGAGGCTGTCTGAGGGGGGGTGAAACAGGGGTCTGCAACTGTGCGTGTCATGCCTACGCAAAAGGAAGAATGCACGTGCTGTGTCTAGTACTTCAGTACAGGGTACCAGCCTATAACCTACGGCTGGGAGAGACCGATGTCCCTTGGTCTGTTTTACTGACCTGGTGGCCCAAGGAGGCTGCAGACCTGGGTTTGAAAACAGCTACTTGGTCAGCCTGGAGCCTTGTCTCCTGGGACATCCACCGACCCCATCACCAGGGAAGGGGGAATTAAACAACATAACTCTGAGCCTGCCTCTATACTGCTGGTGTGGTGCAGCAGTGAGAAACCCGGTGACTCGGTTGGCGGCAGCCGTAAGCGTGTCCAAACCTTCCTGATCACTGGGTTGTTGCAAAAGTGGCTAAGAATCATGTCCAAGCTGTTTAAAGGAAATCCTGCTGGATAAATTCATAGCTTAATAACAGAGATGTCAATGGAGTCTGGGAGCTTAAGTCTTTCACATCCGTTGAAAATGTTACTTTTAATGCGTTACCTCTTCAGACTTGAAAGGCGAAAAACCCAACGCTAGCTAATAATGAAGTGATTAACTGTAATAATATGCTGTGCATTTTGAAGTGAGCAGTATAGGTGCAGACAAATCGGGAATGAATTTATACATTAATACATATACAAAAGTATGGTTTATGATTTAATTACAGTTCTAAAAGGAGCAACCCAGAGAAGTAACATAATGCCCTGATGCTTGCATTACTCTTGCACAAGGAAACATCCAAAGTTGGCTTGTAACCTACATTAATTAATGGTTTCTGTGTAATTTATTTGTTTCTGCACTGCCTTTTCGATTACGCTGCTATGGCTGATCTTGGGAAGTGAAGGAGAGAGCCTGAGTTCAGGAAGGAATCGCTCCTCATCCAAAAAGTGCTGCTGTAGCAGAAGCAGCCTTTGATCCCAGAGAGATGGTTGTGAGATTTAGGACTTGCAGCGTTCCCGTTGCTGAATATGTAATTTAGGTCACTGAACTATGTTTTGGTGGAAGATACTTATCTATTCCACTTCTTGCTGATGTCATGTGCTGGGAAATCAGATGTTAGAGTGCAAAAATACATGAGAGGCCAGACTTAAAATAGCATAAAATATAAATGGCTGGGTGACTGACTGCTTGCAGTTTGCAATAGTGGTTGTAGGGGATGAGGGTCACAGCACTTCTTCTGTACTTCATTGCCCTGCTCTATCCAAACTCTGATAAAAATAAAACAACCCAGCTTATCTCTGCCTTTGATTTTTAGCCTCTATATGTGCAGAAGGTGAGCAGAAGACCTGGAGGAAATACTGTCTCCTACTTGCTACATAGAACTTATCTCTCCGTGGTAACACCTCTGTTTGATTTAGGGAAGCTGAGAGGGTGTTAAATTCAGGTGGTTTCCCATGTCTCCTACAGAGATGTTCGCTACCAGCAAGAAAGGTTAATTCAACCCGAAACAGTCCTCCTAAAGAGAACGGACTTCTAGATGCATGATAGTGGGACTTCAACAAGAAAGCGATGGAAGAGCCGAGTATTGCTCAGGTGGCTGTCTGCACAAGTCAGGTTTCTTTAGCCTTCAGGATACCTTATTCTGGAAAGTGTTAGTTAAATTATTTCATCGTTTAACGCAGCCATCGGCTGTTGGCAAGCGCTCAGCAGCGTGGGGAAGCGCCTCACAGTGTCGGTCTGTAGGTGAGCTCTCCTCTCCCGAGCTTTGCTCGGTCAGCTACAAAGAAACTGGAGGTTGACTGACTTGCTAGAAAAGTCTACCTGGATTTATGTAGTTTTCTGAACTGTTTTCTCTTTTTTTTTTTTTATTTTCCTCTTGAACCTGCTAATTTTTTGCTTAGGGGAAACTGTTAACAGGGAGCAAACTTGCAGGAAGATACGTAGGTGCTTATCTTAGTTGCAAAGGTACTCAGAAGTTCAACTGATAATAGCATTGCAGATTTAAATAAGTAATAAAAAAACCCCCCAAAACCTCACCCTTGGGTAACAAAAGGAAAATATCTCTCCTAGGTAATTCATCAGGCAATGCTCAGAAAACGGCAAGATAATTTTTATTTCCTAAGTCTCTCATGGCACAAGAAAAAACAAGCGTTTTTCCTCTTCCCTCTACAAAATTTCAACAAATAGTGATCAGTAATGCAGCTGTGAGAAACATCAATTACTTTTGGTAGCTAGTATTAGAAAACCCCTAATTTACAACAGCAGCCAATGCCAAGACGGCAATCTGGATTTTGCAAATCAATCTTCGGGTTTGTAGTTGCTGAGATCTGAAGTGTCAGAAATACTAAGTTCACATTTTCTGCAGGTTTTTTTTAAAATCAGATCCCAACCTAACTGTATCTATAAAAGCAATCAGCTTTCTAGTATTGTGGCTTTGGATGACATACTGAACAATATAATTCAGTATACCTACAAATCAATAGTTCACATTTTCAGTGAAACCTTGAGATTTTAACAAGTTAGGAACAAGATTTTCCTTTTTTGTGATCTTCCCCCCCATTCCTCACAGAATTCTTACATACTGTAAGAATGTTTGTGTAAATAATATGTATCTATAAGCATTATATACAAATGCATATATTTATTATTACTTGAATGTATTTATTTGTGCTTCCTAATGGCTAATTAATTTAGCAAAAGCTCACAAAGCTAATGGTGTATATTGCATTAAACTGCATGCTAAATCAAAGATATCATCCTAGAATTTACTGTGAGATGTTAATTGCTGAGGTTATCGTCAAGTAGAAGGTATATGCAGCTTGGTGTAATCTGTCATTTATAACAACTCTGCTCTTACTAAAAGTTACAGGATTTACAGATGAGTTGATCCAGATCACCTTTGTACAGCCGTTAATTATTAGCTCCTGGGCTACCAGCTTTTGCTTTAAAATTACCTTCTTACCTTGCTTTTAAAAACAGTCTAAGATTATGGAATATATTTGCCACCGAGGCTGCTGCGTTTGTCTTAGGCATTGGTGACTTAAACTCTACGCTAGACGCTTTCAACATACCTCAGAGTGAAGCTGTCGCTCTGAATTTCTCTCTCTCAAGAACTGATTAAAGTGATAATTCTTTAGCAGTTGTGGCATAAATACTGCTGGTAATCTCCCTGACGGACAAAAGGCACGAATAACCACTGATTTCAAATAAATTTGCAGAGTTTCCCTTTTCTTCATTAGGCTTGCCATTCTGAAATAAAAAATCATGTCCAAAATAATTAGCAACTGTCAGGAAGATTTCCCGTATCTGTAAGAACGCTGCAGAAGTCAAACAGCAATTCAAAATGTCCCTGCAACTCTTTAAACACGCTTCTGGCTGCGTGCAGCCTTTCTGCATAAACACCGGTACAGTGGGGTGGAAAATAAACACTTGAGATTATTCACCAAAAAAAAAAAAAAAAAAATTAAGCTCATATTCAATGAAATGAGGGTGTAATTTTCCTGCCGGGGTGGGAGGAGGTGGGGAGGGAGAGCAGGCACGTCCGAAGATTTTTCTGTTTAGCACTGCAACTACATTTCTAAGTTGAACATATATCTGGTATCTTGCAAAGAAAATGTATTTTGGAATACCTTCTCTCAATCAGTTTTTGTGATTTTTCCCAGATTATGGTAACTTTTTGTTTGCCGGTAGTTAGTTACTTTAACAAGTGAGATATATTGAGACATAATTCAAAATGACAGGAAAGGAGTAAGCAGTATATGGTGCACAAATGACTCCCTGTTAACATGTCACGTATTACATCCTTTATTAAAACCAGCCCCTGCTCCGTGTTGGCAAACAGCGCTTACAACCATCACCCCAGCTCGGCTTTATGACGGATTGTCTTAAAGCTTACCAGTATGTGGAGTAAAATATTAGCATCAATAGAAACATACAATATTGTTTATTTTTTCCTTTATATTGTCTTCATGGGGATTTACATTCAAACAACCTTTTTAATCACAGCTCGTAGTTTTAAATAGGCTTCCCAAGGCAGCCTGGATTCCAAACCTTAGAGGTATTTCAGCATCCATCTTCTGCAAAAATCAATTAATTTGAGGGTTAGGGCATACCTGACAAGGTGGTGTCCGTCTGTCTGCCTCAGGTCCGCGACTTCCTTGCATTCCTCTGACTACCCTAAGTTTTCATACAGCTGCCCTTGTACCTGGGATAGTAACTTTTCAAATAACATTTTTTTTCTTTATTATGACATTTATCACCCAACTTTTCTTTTTTTTTTAAATAAATTTTGAAGCTGTGCACAAATCCTGAATTGATATATAAAGGATTCAGATTTCCCACATGCTCTGCTCAGTTTTACCCTCCGTACCCCACTCTGTTTTTCTTTGTGCTGAAACTGGAAAATCCTGACTCCATCCCGGTGTCAGTGCAACAGATGTCCCGGAGTCCTGTCCTCAGCGAACTTTCCTGAAGCAGCCAGTGGGTAGACGTACCGTTACTGCCGAATAAGGGAGGACTAAGAAATACATGGTTTTTCAAGCCCTGTGTATATATTTCTGGTGTCTGCATGTTTACACGCAGATGCCAGGCATTGTTTTAAAACTGGCTGCTAGTATAAACAAGCGTACGTGCTATTATTTATTGATTATGATAGTGCCCTTTACGCATCACGAAAGCTTTCATCAGAGAATAGGTTTTGTAGGGCATAATCTTTACAAACATTCAATGCTCAAAAAAAAAAAAACCCCCAACCCCCCGAGGGGTCTGTGAGTGTGGCGAAGAGGATGGGAGGGAAAGAGCAGACCCAGCGCTGCAGACCGGCTGCGGGTTCGGATGCTGGCAGCGTCTGTGAGGGAAGCCCACCCTCGGGTATATCGCTGGCAGTTTTCCATCACGCGGCAATGCCAGCACGCTGAAAAAATGCCACGTTCTCTTGGTGAGAAAGGTGATGGTATGTTTATCGCGCGGTGAAGAAATAAATGGTAGCCATTACAAAGGTGTATAATTCAGCAATTACAGTTATTTGTTTTTTCTGACACCCCCCTGCAAACAGTTATTGCATCAGTCAAACATAATTTGATTATCTTTTTTTTTTTCTTTTTCCCGGTACTGTATATTAGCAGGGCAAATAAAAGGGAAAATAGTGCAGTCCCTTGTAATAAAGAAAACAGCAGCAAACTATTAATGCTCTTTGAAAAGAGTAGTTTTAACAAAGTAAGCAAGAATCATTTTCTTTGGTTGAGTGTTGATTCCCTAGTGTGCTCTCAGTAAGTAATTAGAATGGCCCAGTGAATGTCAGCATCAGCTTGTTTATTCTCATTATTTTATCATTTTAAAAACCCTCTAGGTGATGAGACATGCAGTATAGAACATAATTACCATTATTAGCATACTAATTGGACACAAAAATAGGCCAACTACAAGGTAGCCAACTGAATAATTTCACATTAATCAAACACCATAGTGAATAAGCCTATTGTTAAATTGACAGCTACAATAATTGGCAATATTTCGCTGCGAAATATAAGAAATTCCTTGTAATATCTCTGCAATGTTATATAATTCAGTCATTTCCCATATTTCCAGCCTTAACTTTGTACACCTGGTTCAAGTTCAAGAAAACATCATGATAAGATTATTAGTCTATTATCAAGTGGACAAAGTATATAAAGACCTGCTTGTTAGCATTCAGGAATAGATTTGCACGATAAGAAAACAAAAAGGCTACCAATTTAGTTACTTGTTGCTTCAGCATTGAATACGTACAAAGGTTCACGATAAGATTTTTTTTTTTTAACTGCATATTAGAGTCCAACTTGCATCTTCAAGAAGAACAGAAAATGGTAAAGAAATTAAAAAAAGCAAGTGCTAAAATACAAAAAAAAACCCCAAACCAAAACAAAAAAACAACCCAGTAGGAACTGCGACTTTCATCCTCTAGGATAATTTTCTGGCTGAGGCTGTTGGCTTTTCAGTTGTGCGTTTGTCTGGTGCCGTCCCTGTCTCGTTTAACAGCGAGCTAGAAAGTTGCAAAGCCACCACCAGAAGCGAGAATTCACGACATGCTCGCTTAGTAGCAGGCAGGAAGGGAAAACTGGCCCTAGCTGGGTGTTTCGCTTTGAAAACCTTGGGGGAAATAGGACAGGAAAGGAGCGAGCGGAAAGGCGAGGAGAAACAAGGATGGGGACGGTGTAAGCGGGGGGAAAATGAGAGTTGTGGCGGAGGGTAGGAAGACCGATAAGGAGAACAGAACCAGATGGTGAAACAAGAGGAGCAGAGCTAGGAGAAGAAAAGAAGAAAGAAAAACAGTGAGGAAGAAAGAAAATAGTCATCAAGAAAAGGGAGGAAGAGAAGGTAAGGTGAGAGTCGGGGAAGGGAGAGCAGATTTGGAAGAGTATGAAACAATATTCTTTTAAGAATTCAAAGGCGAGGGGAAATAAGTATCTTGCTGAAAGAAACGTTTCCTTCCCACTCCCCGGGCTTTCGGAGATGTGGAGACTGGGAAGAAAGACAGAAAGGATTCACTTTTAAGTTTCTGTTTATTTCGATAAGGAAAACATTTTTGAAAAATTCGTGTAAAAACTATATTTCATAAGGTCGCTCACGTGGGCGCTCATTAAGCACGGGGCACGTGGCAATAGTACCGGTTCTGAGCCCCCCAAATATTTCCGGATGGCTTCTTTGTTATAAGCGCGTTGATGAAAGCCAAAACCATGTAGGTAAACTTGACTGATGGCATATAACTTTAAAGAAATGAAAGGAAAGGAAGGTCAGAAAGAGAAATAAGATGTTGGCATAGCTTTTGCGAAGTGCCTGTTTTCGCAGAACCAGACCTGGCACCCACCGCCGTCGCTGCAAGCCTTTATGTCGGCACCAGGTCTGGCCTTTCTTGCAGCATTTGGAGAAGGGAGACTGCATTGAGCACAGGCCAGGAACCGCCTGAAATATCATTATTTCAGTTAAATAATTGAATTGTTTCAATTTCAGTTGCCAAAGAGGCAATTTTGGCCACTGAGTGGTTCTGGTAGGGGTGGCTTTTGAGACTCTCTGCTGATCTAATTAAAGGCAGAAGAAGCTTTCTGTAAGAAGTGACCTCTAAGTTTATGTTGAAATTTGGCTGCCTTATTTTGAATGAAGCTGTAAGAAATAAAGCACTGCCTTACAAGCAATGACAACATATTTTTTCCAGCTGTTCTTTGCTTATTAATCTGATAATGGGTAATTCTCTGCTAATGATTGGGGATGCCTGTTAATATATCACAATCCCAGTTTATTGATTACCTGTTTTATTTCCCTTTGTATAGCCAGTCTCTTCGGTAACAAACCCACGGTAAAAAATACATAAGACTGTACTTCAGATATCTCTTGGTGTAGAGAGGAACTGCCATGGGAAACGTCAGAGGGTGCTAAAGTCAGTTAATAAGTGCAGTACGTGCTCAACTTTGTTTTAAGTATGAGTGTACAAGATACGGCTTTGATTTACTCACTGAACTCGAGAAATACATCTCTGGGCGCTCATTGCCGGGAAGTCTCTTTCCTTTAGCTAACTCCGTATCTATAAATGACTGTAATACATGAGTCGAGGGGTCTTGAAAGGTCTCTTAAAGTGATATAATCCACCTTTTATAGAGGGAAAACTTACCGCAGGAAAAGGAAGTGTCCTGTGCCAGGTTTGCAGCAGAGTTAAGGATAACAGCCAAGGCCATATTTTTGCTAATACATTAGGGTGGCTCTGAAATGTGCCAACCCTGTAGCTTGGAATAAAGCAAACGACAAAACTGAAAATATCCTTGACAAGACATCTCTCTTAACACATTAAGAGGCTGTCCAAACTGCGAAAAAAATCCTCAGCAGTTCCTCTCCTTCTGTCACAGAGTCTGTGCTTTGGTAGTTGAAGTTGCAGGGCTCCGCCGAAATGCTGCACGTTAGATTGTATGTGAGTAACAGCTCGTGGACAGCATGTTTAACATACATCATGTCTCACCTGCTCCTTTATACGCCAGCCACCGAGGGCGCTGCAAAATCCTGAAAAACATCCTGGTTAACACACCAGCTAGGTCTGGGCAGGACGTTTGCCGTAGGCACACACATCCTAACTGTATCTGTTATAAAGACATTGCAAATCCGATGTTTTCTCATCCCTTAAATACACCTGGATGATTAATGAAAGCAATCCCCCACCACCTACCCCCCAAAAACCCCAAATCAAACCCCACAGCTCAAAGTGAAAGGCAAAAAGGATATTGTGCACATTCAGGCACAATAAACACAGAAGAAAAACACTGCGAAGGATAGTTGTTTGAATACATTTGAATAACAAATACATTTGAGGAAATCCCAGTCTGCTTGGGGACAGAGAAAAGGAAAATAAATTCATCACATTATTCATTGGAAATTATTTGTTCAGCTCTGCTCCTTAATGTGTCAGCTAAAGATGATTTCTAAGAGTGAAGATTTTCTTTTTTTGCTCAAAATGACTCAAAAAGAAATGAATATTCCAGCCACCAAGTGAGGTTAATATATGAGTCTCATAGCCATTTACTCAACGCTGCTGTTCCCTGCAGAGTAATGGCGCTGAGATGCATTCTGGGATTGCCAGGGGTGAAACCGTAGTAGATGTTCTTGAATAATTTAGCAATGTATGAAAGCTTATTTCATCATCATCAACACAGTAATACCTTGCACCAATGGAGTGCTTTACATTTCTGGTCTCCAAAGCTGTGCGAGTATTCTCATTCCCATTTTTCAGCTATAGAAACTTGAGAATAGAGAGGCAAAAATCACTTTCCAGAGGGGGTGAAGGCTGTGGCAGACCTGGGATAAAGATTCAGGTCCCCAGGAAGAGGCATCCGTAACGTTTGGGTTGAAATCTGTGTGGGTGAAGATGCTGCAGTTTAGACCTGTTTATGCTTAGTGAAAGAGGAGAGAGAGATCTAAACAAAAGTATTTTTCCTCCTCTCTCTCTTTTCTGGTAAAGTAAGAATTAAAAGAAGAATTAAATTTCCAGAGTAAGTTAAATTTAAATATATTGTTAATATCTGTGCACTGGTTATTCTGAAGTGGCAGAGCAGATTCATGTCCAATTCTTGCAATGACAGGAGGCTACGTTTACATTATAGAGTGATTATTACCGTTAGGCTAAAGGGGCAGAGAAACTCCTGTGCCTCTCTTTGGGCTATTTACACATGCATGTAGCTGGTAACTTTTTTTTGTGTTTAAAGAGTCTAACAACTCATCAATCTTATTCTTCCCTGAATGTAGATTGGTCTTTAATGAGATCAATGAATAGTGCTGGTACTTCGCTGGCCAAAATTGTAAATGTGCTGTTGCATTTCCTATTTACCCTGTAGCACAGGGATTTCAGCATGTTACTGCTAATGTGTTTTGCATTCTATTGCTCTCCTACAAAATTTATGGCCAGAGAGAGACTGCAGAAACAGTACGGGCAGTTAGAGCTCGATTGTATTCTCTGTACTACACTCAGATTTTTTTAAAAATATATGGTTTTGAAATAGTTGAAGGGAGGGAAAGGGGAATGCAGAGCAAAGAGGGAGCTGGGAATGGGAAAGAATTTCAGATTACTTTCATAAAACCAAAATTTTTGGTTTCTGAGATGTATCGGAGATGGAAAAAATAGATATGGCTTAAAACAGCTTAAGAAAAGTGAACTTAACTGTGAGATGCAATGGAATTGCCTTTAGTTAGCCCAGACAAAAGGCGAGAGTAGGCTGTTGGGCAGGGCAGTTATCTGTGGAACACCGTAAATTGTTAATTATAGCTCTGGAGTAGCCTGAAATGACTAGTGCTCTTCTGGCCCAGTCCCTTCCCTTCGCTGTCCTTGTTAGCGCTCTGTTTGGTCCTGTTCCAGATGTGCGTTAACCTCTATATCTAACACCCTACAAACCAGAAGGTTTTTTTCTCTAATGCGGCTCCTATGGCGAGAGCCGTACGTACACCCCAGCGGTCTGACCCGGCGGGTTTTGCTCTTTGTGCATGGTGATACAGGTTGACGTTGAAGATGATACGTATCTGGTACTTTGAGTGTAAAGTGGCGAGTTCTGTATTTTATTTTCTTTTTTGGAGCTTTCATCCATCACCTACCATCCTGAAGCAGCTCCCAAGGAAGTTGTATGTCCCAAAGCGATAGACCTAGAAAGTTTCACTGTGCCAAGGAAAGGGGTCATCGTTATTGGGCATCCTCTACACATAAATCTTTTTCGGTGCATGATGGTCCAAAGCCAGATAAAAGCTACAGTCAAGCCACTGACCTGACTCGGTATTATATGGGAAATCAGTGCGGAGAGGCAAGCCTGATCGGCTTCTCTTGGCCCGTTCAGGTCAAGTTGCATGTTGAATCAAATTTCCTACTGACCAACAGCTTCACCCCTGGGTGAGTACAGGGGTGACAATCAGAAAGAGCAGAAAATGCAGAGGATTTAATTCAAACAGTCAGATGAGTTGGACTTTTCAGTGGGAATCTAAAAGGTCTGAAGCAAGCTGTGGATAAGAGCCCCAAAACCGTGAAGGAAGCAGAAGCTGTATGTGTGGAAAAAATCTTAGAAAGATGAGAGGTGTCTGACAGATGAGCAACAGGAATTGCACATGTCAAAGACGAGTTGGAGAGCTTGCGTGCAGATGTGTAGGTCAGCACTGCTTGTGCCACCATGGGACATTCTCCTGAGCTTGCCTTTGGGGTGAGCGGTTCGTCACCCCGTAGCTCCGGTATTTTCCAGCTCTGTGCTGTTTCTAAACATCATTAGCTTTGCTGTTATTGTACTATTCCCAGTGATGCTGCCTGTGAAATAGTACCCAACAGGTGGTAGCGAGGCTGGATAGGCTGTTTGATTAACTCAGTGAAACGATTTCTGGAGCTCCTGCCTCCCAGATGAAATGCAGCATGGCTATTCAGTGGACCCTGCAAATATACGGGTGGCAAGCATGGCATTGCTAACCCTGACCAAACATTGCAGTCCATGGCACATTGCGTCTATTAAATCTGAAAGATGGGGAGGACCCTCTCTCTTTAGAAGGCAGGCAAATGCTCAACCACATAAAAATTAACTTGGGAAATTTGAGAGAATGTTATTGTACGTGCTATCTGTCAGAAAAAGTGATATCGTTCTGAAAAGGACAAAACTGAGGAGGAAAAATGAGTCTGCGCATCCCGAAGCCTGGACTGATTACAGTTAAATGCAGTCACAAAAATCGAAGGGCTCGCTGAAATCCTTCAACGCTGCTCGATGGTGCCAAGCCTTCTACAAAGCCAGTAGAGCCGATTTTCCGAGAAACCCCTTAGTAAGGGGGATCCCTCAGTAGCAAAGGGCAGACTGTATCTGTTCTTGCCTTTGACAAAGAGTGGGTGGCTTGGATATAAAGGACAAAGTACAGAGCTGGGGCATAAAAAGAGCTTCTGCATCCTCCTGCTTGCTTGAAGTGGTACGACGGCACGTGGAGGTTACACGGGGGAAGACCCCATTTACGGGAGCTTTGACTTCTTCCCTTACACCAGGGCCAAACTCATGGCCTAAGCTCAGTATTTCCTTTGCCTGATGCAAATTTGCCAGGTCAGCAAAGTTGTGCTCCAGACCATGTCGTTTCAGGAGTCAAGTGCAGTAATGTAGATGGTGGTAGGAGACAGAAGGCAGAGAAAAATATGAACAGTTTTTTTGGGGAGGTGGCCCAAATTCTGTCCTTGGTTACTGTCACATAAATATGGAATAACTCCCTTGGGATCAATGGTTTCCTCAGAGTTCGTATTAATCTTAATTGATTGTAGTATTTAGCCTTCATGCTCTGAATAACATGGTTTTCCATGTTAGACAGCTATGTTATACCTTATGCTCTTATCCAAGTTCCCTCTGCAAAGAGTAAATTTTCTCTCCGCTGCTTTATCCAGGATTTAAGTGCACATCCTCCCTTTTAATTCTGCGCACTTCTTTCTTTTTAACGGTCTGTCTTTCCATCCTTAAGTATCGCTGGGTTGCCAGATAAAACAGTTATTGTTCCTATTACAAGAAGATTGTAATGGATTTATATAAAACTCAGACAGTGCCATTGTTCTTGAAGTCCATTTTATTGTAATGAAGTTCCACTCTTAATATTCCATGATCTTCAATGTCCTTTACAAGTAACTTTTTATAAATTAATCTATAATAATCTAATTCAAGTAAGTTAAAGTGGATAACTATACTCCAATTACGATATTGGGAAGAGTTTTTACATAATGGGGGCTTTTATATGGATGGTTAACGCTAATACTGTAGTTTACAACATACTGTATGAATCACTAATTAAATGCCTAAAGTAGCAATAATGGAAGTGGAACTATCAATACAGAGAAGATATCAATGATGTAAGGCATTAATAAAACTTTATGGTACCATTTAATCTTTTTTTATAGGTACTCCATTATGTCAGTGAAAAGAAAAGGCAGCAAACCAAGAAAGTGAGAAAGAGTGGAACTTAAAGGGACCAGGAAACAGAAACTAAAATGTACTTTCCCTTGTATCTTCCCCACAAAATGGGCCAGGTAGAAAAGTAATGAGAAAACTGCCCAGTAGAAATAAATTTATCACATTTCTAAAAATATCGCTGTTTGTTGCAGCTGAATGGTTTAAATGCTACTTAAATAACCTATATTCTATGACATAGATGAAGGGCAGCATAAATAGTATCTTCAGAAAATGAATACGAGTTTAGTAACGCACTGACCAAAAAGGAACAACTAAACTGTTGTTTTCTTGCTATTGGCCGGCAGAGATGACTAGCAGGGTAAATATATAAACATTTATATTGGAAGGAAAAACCATTAACAAAGGTATTTTATTTTTAAGCCAAAACACAAGCTTGGCTCTCGGTGCTGCCCAAGGACCTTTCGAGGTGGCCGGGCTGCTCTCCTGACAGGACATCTCCTCTGTGTTCCTTGGACGCCGGCCAGTGTCCCCTGCAGGAAAGCAAGCTGCCCATTTGCATATCAAAGCAGAGGAATAAACCAACCCCAGTAGACCTCTAAAGGGAAGTGAGAGTATATGGGAATTTGTAGTTTTAACAACTCTCAATAAAAAAAAAAAGAAAAAAGAAAAAGACCACCTCCATTCCTTTCATGCAACGGTCACTTTAAATGCTTTTGCAACACATTTGAGCAGAAACAAGTGTTTAACCCTTCAAATCCCCTTGCAGGGTGTTTCAGTCCTGGCTGTGTTCTAACAAATAAAGGGGAGAGATTTCTTTTCCTGAAAAACACACTTGATCTCGGCTCTGCACAGCACTTTGAAAATTATTGCACTGAGACCTCCTACACACCTTGACGTGTATTAGAAGTGTGCAGTAGTCAGGCTAGTGTTTCATGCTCGCTGTTGTTGAGATGACATGTTTATTTAGCACAAGATTTCTAGCCTCGTGCCTTTCTGTGCCTCGCAGAAGTATTTGACATCATCTGCATGGGATATCGTTGCTGAGGTTTGGCTCTGAACTCCACCTTTCCTGGATGCCCATCGTTGGGCAAACTGGAGCTGACAACCTGCTTCGCAGCTTCTAATAAAAATAAATCTTTCTGTATTATTTTAAAACTATGACTTCAATATAAGTTAGATGAAGAGGCTATGAAAATTCTTTGCCAATATCAGTGAAGATTAGATCCGAGAAATAACGTCTCTCTGTGATAAGAAATTCATTACTCCCCTTGCCCATCAAATGCGGCTGTTGGCAACCCTCTGCCTCGAGTACACAGGAGCCGAGGACATCAATAATCCTGCGAATTTGCAAATGAAACCAAACCTTTGTGCAGACTCCCCCTTCCTCCTGTGTATTGCTTCATTCCACAGCCAACCACGTCTGCTCTCTTCGAATGCCTTTGAAGAACTGCTGGGGTTTAACTTAACTATTACATTTCTGGTGTTTGAATCTAATCCTACTTCCACTGAATGGGATTTGATGTATTTTGTTCAATGACAAATTTAGCTTAAACGCATGAACAAATAGAGCTCTGTCTCTTTGTACCACCAAACAAATCCTAGGCATGTCATTAGTAATACGATCAAACCTAAACAGTAATTAAAAGGTACCTACAAAAGGATGTGGGGTTTCCCATGAGTACAACCTCGCCCTGCATCATGGTTATCACGTGAGCAGAGCTCATCCATGGTCACTTGCTTTTCTTCTGACGTTATTCTGATTTATCAGCAGTTACTCTAGAGCAACCATTATCTACTGGCTGCCACTAACAATCAACCATGGAATAAACTTCTTAGTAGAGAAATAAACATCATTCAAATGCTTTGGAGTGACCATACATTTTTCTAGACTTACACAGGAGGCTGCAATTGTCCTTCTTGTTCTGCAGTTCAAGGAAAGAAGTTCTGCCACGAAGCTTCAAGTCCTTCAACCTTTTCCAGTCTTTCAATAGCTCTTATTTTTTCACAGGTCTCTTGGTAGAACGTAAAGAAAAAAAGAGAAAAGATCAATGAAGGTTTGCTGCGGTTTAACAGTTTTAGCCAAACAGTCCCCTTTCTTCCGATGTTCTTGTCCCTCATGACAGCTGAGCACTGTATTGTGTAACGTGCCATAAACCTGGGACCCCATCGTAGCTTCTTTCAGAAATCTGGAAACAGCAATAATGGACAATAAAAAAAAAAAAAAAATCAATGAGAGGCATGGAAGCTCAGCCGCGTCAGCAAGAACGGCTGGAGACCCTGAGCTGAGCGTAGGGACCGCAGCAGGACCTGGCCCCGCTTTCCTCTGCACAAAGTTGTGTAAATAAAGTCATGGCGTGCAGCTACACTGAGGTAAGATGACAGGCTTACGCTTAAGCAAACTGAGGCTGTGACCTAACTTTTATCTACAATTTTTACATGAATTTCTTTTTTTGGTATTGTGTGGGGACTATAATTCTTCTTTCTGTCTGGGAAGGTGTGCAGGCTTTATACAGGGTGAAAGTTTCTGTAGGAACTGTGTTCAGCTGGGTCAGACACTTTTTTTGCTTTTTTTAATTTTACAGGATGTTTGGATATACATTGAGACTTTCCGTGCTGCTTGTTACGCTGCGTCCCTGCTTCCTTCGAACACACCTACACATTCAGCATCACCTCCATTTGGTTTATCATGCAATAAGACATCATGTTTAATTTTATTTACGGGCTTAATATTCAAGTTTTTCACAAGTCATTTTTTCCCATATGGGCCTTTAGAAATACGGTAGAAAAATCATTATGTACTGCTGTTAGGAGTAATGCATTAATAAGCAGATTAGCGTCTCAGTGATGGGCAAAAATCCAGTTTTAGCACTGCATGAAGGCACTTGGTCCAAAATGAGCCACGAACCAAAGAGTTTACAGGTTATGGATGACTGGAGCATTATAATACTTTGTGCACTATCAAGTGCAATGCTCCCTCCTGTTTTAAAATTAAAATATCCTCTTAAATGCGCATCGTTGAGTCTCCCTGCCTCTGTTAATAGGCTTTTCAGCCTGGTTTCTCTCCCCAGAGAGGTCCCGTGCTCTTTGGGAGCCTCGCTCGGTTTGGCCAGAGCCAGGGAGGTGCCTCTGTGGTCAAAGGATTCCTTGACTTCAGCCTCTGGGTCGAAGCAGGAGCCTTCTGGGTTTTGAGCGATCCCTTTGCACAAGTATGAATGAATGAAGCTTGCCTGCTACTGTATTTTTTGTATAATTCATCAAGAAGCAAATCTGGCAGAAGCACCTGATGTGATGACAAAAATCAGTTTTCTGTGCCGGTCCCTTCACTGGCAGCCTGTGGTACCTCTGTGGGCTGGTAGAGTTGGTGCTGTCCTTGAAGGGTTGCTGTTAAACTTCTCGTATTGCTTGTGCGTGGCCGCGCGTGTAGAAAGTACCACTTTTGGAGCACTTTAGGTCCTTCCTAAATGAAACCTGTTGCAAGTTTGACACTGGGATTGACAGGGTAAGGGGGAACAGCTGTGATATTCCTCTAAAGCTAAATGTTGCTGCTTTTGCATAATCTGCAAAAATATGTTGTCAGGATGAGAGATCCAGCTGGCTCTCTGTCACCTTCCCCCTCTGCAGTGTGTGCTGCGGGAGCAGGTGTGTCATCCGGAGGGCGGAAGGTTTCTCTCTGACACCGAGATGTCAACCTAATGTAGGAAAAAAGAGAGATACATATGTATATTTTAGTAACTTACAATTCTTCTTGCACGATGGCCACTAAAAAAGAAACAAAGGGAGATGCAGTTTCCAGTTCTGCGATGCTGCAGGGTTAGACGTAGCCGCGATGGGAATAGAGGGGCTGCACGCTCGCTGCATGCCGCGGTGTTAGCATATGCACGCCACAATCTTCTTAATACCCATGGTAAATCCCGCTGTCTGCTACAAGCTCTGTTTTGAATGTTAGGCTTGTTTGCCTTCTGTTTTTTAAGCTTATAAACACTTTGGGGCTGAAATTCCCACAGAAGGTAACAAGAGCTACGTTAACCCTCTGCAATGGTCTATTTAAATGAGATTATCTTGGGCAAGTGGGGCAAAAGGACTGAGTGAGCAGGCTGGCAGCTGAGGAGTGGGTTGGGTTTGGGACTGCAGTTACTCTGGATTCACATTTCCAGCAGCACAGCTGCATTGAATTCGGTGGGGATTTATGGCAAGCATATGAGTAGGAGATGACAACAATTTTGAGTGATTGATAGGTTGATGTTGCTCGTCTGCTTAGACCCAAGGGTCAAGAACTGTTGTTTACACCTGAGCTCTTGTTTTAAACATGCTGTTGCTACTACTTGTGGAGGCTGACAGAGGGTTTGATGTGAGTTTTCCAGGATTATGTTTACTAGTGTCCATATATAAGGTTTTGTGATGTTATAAAATGCTCTTACGCTCTGAGAAAATAAAATTCTGATGGAGGCTGCAGCCAAGCACGTGATTTGGTGTGGCTCTTTGTTCCTGGTGTTGTACCAGAAATCTTCTGGCTTTGGTGGAATGAATAAGGAATCAAAAAAACCCACTTTGAAACCCTTGCCACAGTTTTTTAAACAGTCCGTGTGAAGGTAGCACTTGGTTATTATTTTTAGTTAGCATGAAAAGAAAGATGATGCCAATGTCTGCATCTAATTTACGTCTTAGACCAAAATGCTACTGGCTTCAAAAGATGTTAGACTTGGATAAAAACCGAGAAGAGGATGAGAAAGTAGGTATGCTGATCCAGCCGGGGTGTAAAGGCAGCAGGTTTGACTTTTGTGGTGAGATTCACGGAGAATAGTGAATGTAAGTCCTGTAGGAAGGATTCAGAAGTGGTTAAACTCAATAAAAAGATTGGTCTAGAATTTGGTTTACTGCTGCTAATCTCTATTAATAAAATTCCTGAAATGGGGTCAGTTTGATGGCTGGTGGGTAGAAGCTGTTGTTTTCTTTTTTATGTGTGTGTGTGCAAATGCTAGGTCTATGGCTTGTGAAAAAGAGGAGGGCGGCAGGTGTAACAGGCTGTTTCCCAAGACGTGGCAAGAAAACGCCTTTCCCTGGTCTACGGGCCCCTCAGCGAGGTGTTCCCAGCTCTGTGTCTTCCCAATCCACGCCCGTGGACACGTCCCTGCAGACAAGGCTGGCCTTCGCTTCCCCGCACACACGCCTGCAAGAGCAGCGCTCCCAAGTCTCGCAGCGGTGCTCTGAGGAAAGATGTTAAGTGCTAAAATGCTGTGAGACTATATAAATACCAAGGGTGGGTTCCACTTTATCTTATCTAAAACAAGAGCAAATCCCTTCTTTTCTTTTATTTATAACCCTTTATATATAGAATGTGCACATATATATCCTGGAGTCTAGTGAGGAGGTTGCTTAGAGATTGCTTGCCCTGTGTTGTGAGCAGACTAATAGCCAAATCTCCCCCAAATTTGTGCATTCTTCTTCTGGTGATTCTTGCAGTCTGTTTTATTTGCTACCAAAATATATACTTAATCTGATGGAAACCTGCATGGCCTTTTTTTTTTTCATCTGACTGATTTCCCTCCTTTGGGTTGTTTATCCTTCAAATGTGTATTAAAGGGATGAGGAAAATATTTACTGAGCTGTTAAAGAATGGGCCATAATCAGGAAAAAATAAATTCACCATCCTCCCTTGGCAAGTACATTTCAGTATATCTCCTAATAAATCGCCTATGTGAATCGAAGGTGTGAATAACACCTGCCTGTGTACTACAGGATGATAAGAAAGTAATACTGCCAGAAGTGGGGTTTGGAAGAGCTGGGCTTTTAGTTGTGCAGGTAGGGTTTGCAGGGTGGTGCTTTAACACGGGGTTTTCTAGCCAGGCATTTTAGCTTGCGATTGTTATATTATTACACGGTTATATATGCTTAATCTATTATAATTGTATAATTATATTACAATTAACTTGCAATTATTCTATTACACCCGGTGTAATAATGCACCGATGATTGATTTATAGGCTGTTTTTAAATCCAAGAGCAAATGAGTCTACCAAAGTTTGAGAGAGAAGCAGGTGCCCGAGTTTTATGTTGGAGGGCAGCCGCCACCCTCATGGAAGAGAAAGAGATAAAGCAAGGTCTTCAGAAACACTGCAGCTCTAAATCCACACCAATGCCATGATACAGAAAATAATTTAGAGGTTTGACTTTACGTAGCTTTTGGCCAAAATTTTAAGCTCAGGTATCTTATGTTTCAAATAGTAAGATTGTTTTTCTTCTTTCACTGAGAAATTTAATTACATGCCTATGCTGAGCAATTTCTGTTAGGATTAGCAATTTCTGTTCTGCCTGCTCTACGGTCTCTGAATGTGAAGATGATGATTCTCATTTGCAAATAATTTCAGCATTTCTTCCTATCTGCAAGGCTGAGAAGGATGGATCAAAACAAAATGTGCTTTCAAACAGATGCATGCAAAACAATCAGCTCGTAAACAAAGTGACTCAGAAAATACAGTTCTTCAAAAAATTCTTATCTGTACTCCTTGCTAAATGTATATTAGAAGCTGATAATGTAACATTTTAAATGTGCAATCCAACAGTATCTCAAAACACTTGCAGAATACCCCCCAATGCTTTAGTATAATGATCTGAAACAAAAGATTTTAGAAACATCCTTCGTCTTCTCCAAGTAAAATACTACTTTTTCTTTTTTTATCGGTTCTTCTGCCTACCAACTAAATTGCCCACAAAGTTGTTATTAAATTAAATAATGAAGGATTGAAATGTTAGAGGAAGAAAAGGCTACATCCACTATTGTTCCTTCCAATGTACAGAGCTTGGTTAAGTAACTTCAGCTTTTTCATTTATTTAATATATCTCAGATTGGTATCTGCTTAAGTCATAACAGCTTACTCCTGCCAACAGGCAAGCTCTGCAGAATTTACTACAGTAAAATGCAGGCATGCTTCACGTAGCCTTAATTTGTTTTGAGATCCCATCTTTTATCTATGGAAACCTGCTCTCTCAGCAGGACGAACTTCTCTGTGAGAAAGTAAATTGGTTGTAACGTGGCGTGGGTCCCAGCATGCAACGCTTATTACAGCTCTCCCTTCTGATGCCTCGCAGAAACGGGTGGAAGAAAGAGTTAAGTCAGCCTTTAGCATCTCGCATAATTATTCCTGGCCAATTGTCTCCAACTGGAAACTCACAATTTGTTACCACTTAGTTGGTTTCGGTGAATGAAGAGGATTCATTGCTTTTTGCCGGCGATCAGATCTTTTGTTCGCAGTTTCAAGAAAATTGCAATCTCTTTTCTTGCTACTGTTCCAGCTTTAGCCATGCTTGGTTAAGTCAACGCTCAGGTTTCTCTGGATTCACATGCGCTAATCTGGTAGCCTGCAGGGATTTTTTTTTCTTTTTACTGATTTTTCTCCAGTGTTTTATTTCCCAAACAGACGCTAGCAGAGCATTTATTTTTACAATCTTAATATTGTTATGGTGACTCCACTTTCTAAAAGTTCCCTGTCTTTATGGGGTGGCCATTTATCTGAATCATATGTTAATGTTTTCCGAGCTTCACAAGAGACTAAATAAAAAATAAACCACTGATATAGGCATAGGGTAATAAAATTGACGTGGCAACATTATATGAACCAGCATCCATGTGCTTGTTTATGGGTTAGTTAACTTTTGTGAGTGGTGTCAGTAGCTCCTATGCGATAAGCACAGCTTGTGCCTTCACGGGAAAGATCCCAGAAATGTAGTAACTGAAGGGTTATTGTTTTAATAAAAAGTGAATGAGTTGTAGTATGCTGATCCTGATTAACCAGCTGTGACAGATGGTAGTTCTTCTTAAACGTGGCTTAGAGAAATTAAATTCAAGGTGATTTAAGAACAGTTTAAGAACTGTTGAAGCCAACTTAAAAAAACAAAACAAAAGGCAAAGCAGAACACCTTGAAGTTTGTTTTGTTTGCTCTTGCAGAGGAATCTCTGAAGACGGGGAGCCAGCTTCGTTCCCGGGGAGTCACAGGGACCTTTCCACTCTAGTTTCCAGCGTCTTTTTTAGTGTGCTGTAGTATTGGCCCAGGAAATTTTCTAGTCATGTAATCCTCTTTTAACCTAAAGAATAGTAATTTATTATTATCTCAGGAAATCACGCTACTCAAGATAAATGTTTTGGGGCCAGGGGAGTGAATTATTACATGTTTTCTGGGAGATTGGTTAGCTGAGTTCTGCAAAACTCGTGCCGTATGTCTTTTGAAAGGCTATTTGTGGGGCTCGGATCAATACAGGAGGGCTGAGACCTTCCCATTGTAATTCTCAAAGCATCGATTTGTATTTGAGACTTAAAGGGATCTCAATTTTCCCAGGCAAAACCAGCTGTGTTCATCTGGTTTCATACTAACAATCTATGAATAGCGATAGATTCTTCTTCATGGAATTGAATCATCATAAAGTATATTATCTCAAAACTGGACTCAATTTCACTCTAAAGATATCTGAATCTTACTGTACAGCCCAATTAGATTGCTTAAAACAGGGTATGAAACCTCAGACTGAGCAAAGTTTGCATTTCTTCTTATGCTAGGTATATGCCTGCATGATTTGCACGTGAAATCAAATCGTAAACCTTTAGGGCATTTTTGCTAATCACGCGTCTAGAAATAGCACACAAAGACAAATAACAGGCTTCATAATTCTGACTTTTAAAATCATGAGAAAACAACTTGTAAGACATGTGGGAGTTATCTGAACTTAGCTGGTAGGACAGCATTTCGCTAATTGTCCCTAATAGATCAAATACAAGACTGTACCTGGGCAGGAGCACTGCTTGTGGCAAGACTGAGCCCTAATATCAAGTCTTGTATGAGGGGATGCATCCTGGTGGGAGCAGAGCGGTGCATCCCTGTGCTGGAGCAGAAAGAGTTTGAATTCTTGCATGTACTCCTATCCTTGTCCGCTAGCCGATATGTGCATGAAGAAGAAAGTGAGCCAACTGTAACGGTGTGACGTTCAAATTTTTAAAGGTTTCCCAGCTTTCCAGGACGGCTCCCTTCAGCTATTACCCTTTGTGTAGCTGAGCTGTTCTAGTGCAAACATAAATCTCTTTATTTATAAAACATAGTGTTTCAGCTATTTTGTGTTATCTTGGTGTCAGTGGTTTCAATATGATCTCTTGAAATTGCTTTTGTCAGCTGTGGAGTAACTGTGAGTTGGAAATACATATCTATTTATGCGCATACCTTTATATTTTGCTCTACACATGCATACGCGCACTTACATATTTATACCAAATACTGTTTTCAGTTAAGTTTTAGTCCAATTCTTGCACTGATTCTATAAATTATTAGAAAAAGATGCACTATGCAAAATTATCCATGGCACAGTTTTTAAGGATAACTTTTGGCCTCATTGCTAGTGTGGAATTTGAAGCGCAGGTTGCTTTGCTTGGACACAAATGATGTGTGATGATGTGCCTTTTCTGACTGGATGAGTTTAGCCCTCTGGAGAGGTTTCTAGGGTGTATGTTTACAGGTATTAGTTGAATGTATTAATTTTCTGTAGGTATTCTGCAATATGCACCTACACTGCTGGTTGTTTGAACAGTTCTGTCACTAAAGGCGGCCTTATGGGAAAGGAAGGAGTTCTCTTCGTTTTCAGATAGTAACTACTTTCTGTAAGACTTGTGCATGTGCAGGCTTTCAGAGTAATCCCAAACTGCCTTTTTTTGACATACTTGCCTATGATGCCCAGGGACTAGACTTGAGAGCTGTGACCCTTCTGATTCTGCATTCGTAAAAAAGGTTTAAAAGTTTGAACAAATTGAAACAACTTCACTAAAAAAGTGAAGAAATATTCCCAGGTTGTTGGCAGGTGTTATTTAATGCTGCTGTTTGTTAGCAGTAATGCTTTGTGTTTTGGACAGTACCTGGTACCTGGGAATCTGAGTCCCCGGCAGATATTGATTCAACCTCATTGTGTCTCAGGGTAAAAGGTGAAAATTATCGTACTTCATTTTGAAATGGGCAAGTAGGGTCATAGCACATGTAGGTGTTGTGTCCAGCACTGTGTAAAGCTGAGGTGTGACATACACCCCTAGCTGGAAAACAAGCGCTGAACCACTGAGGCATCCTCTCCCCTCGCTCCCTACTGCACCCATATGAGTGGGTTTGCAGCATCTCCTGCTCTGCAAGCGCTGATGTAGATGGGGCACAGACCCAGCAGCGCTCATCCTTGGCTCTGGGTGCCAGCAGCACCCGTCCTGTTCCTCCAGCTTCTGCCTTCTTCCTCCAACTACCTGCAAGGGCTACCCTGCAGCAAGGAGCCCGCTCCCAGGGATCGGGAGCATCCTCTCATCCTCCAGCCACAGGCCATCAATGTGCTCTGTCAGACCTGAAGAAGCACGCTCTGATCGACTGCGTGGCTCGGGGTGGCATCCTGTAACCTAGTAACGGCAAAGCTGGGTGCCTTTCATTCTTTTTAATGCTTGCAGAATGATTTATTAATATGCGTTTTATATATATTCTAACATCTCGTGTGCGTCACGGAAGAGTATTACGACTGTTATCAGGCAAATCAAACAGCCAGTGCTGAGCTCGTTTAAAGTAGTACAGCACAATGTAATGGTTGCATTAATGGCAAATGGTAACATTTGTAGTCTGAGATTTAAATATATGATGATTTCCATGACATCGTCGTATTCTGCATTTTGAGGTTTTTAGGAAGAAATTACAGACTTAAATTAACACTTGGTCATTATTCTTCTATCATGTGCTCTCATTACTTCATAAGGATTAGTGAGATGGTGATCATATATCTGTATTCATGTGTGCCAATTCAACATTATCGGTATTTACTCTGATTACCCTGCTGGATAAAATACTTTACGTTATCACAAAATGGTCTAAAGTGGGAAGATTTTGCAACAAAGCCCAGTAGTGCTAATCTGATGAGATGTTTTGAAGTGTTAATACGTTCAATAATCAATATTTAATAAGAATTATGGAAATAGCTCTTCTTCATGAAGGGTATTTAGTGATTGTATTTGATTTTGATAATTGTTTGCTAAGTGTGTTGGATTATTTGTTTTCTCTTCTGCGCTGAATTCAGTTTCCAGGGAGAGTGAAAAACCCCCAGACCTCAAATCTTGATGAATAGTTCCTCTCTGCGCTACGTTAGCTCTGATAGGCTTATACAGGTCCTCAAAGATCTTTTTTTCCTTTTTTCCCCACTTTATTTGCTGCGGAGAAAAGACGTTTAAAGTCATGTTTCCCACCTTTAGAGTGTCATTTATTGGTGGCGAGTGACTAGAAGAGTTGGCTTCTCAAATAAAGTTCAGCTTTATTTGTCTGCTACCTGCAAAGCAAGTGATAAGTGCTACTGAGAGACGGAAAAGTTCATTCTCTCTAGCAAGGTTACTTTTCCTGATGAGCATTAAAAGATAGCTTTAAGCCATTCACAATTATGACCTTGACTAGGAAAATGTAAGTTAATAAGGCTTCAACAAATTATGGTCTTTTTGGTCGATTTGCCTAGTGAACTGTTAATTGTAAAACTGAAAGACATTATGTTCGGCTTTCTCTATCACATCTTTTGTGTTTTAACAGTGACACTTCATTGAGTGCAATTAACAAAGCCTAGGAGATTTATTAACACACTTCTTCATGGCCAATGATCCATTCCACTTAAGACATAACACTGTAAAATGCACATTATCTCCTTTTGGCACTTACAATAATGCTTCATGAACTAGGAAGGCATATGTTAAAGCAGATAAAATAGCATTATTAGCTGACAAATCTTACAATTTATTAGACAGTTAATTTATCAGCTTAAAAGACACTTAAAACAGCTGTGCATTTAATGTCTTTTTAATGTATCCAGTAAAACTTGCATAATTGCCTGTAGTGCAATTTATTTTTAGCTATGTTGCAAAATGTCTGCGTTTACTGTTTACATCTTCTTTAATTTTTCCTGCAAGGCTCATCACATCTAGGCACAAGCCCTAACAATGAGGGCAGATAATCAGATAAAAAGACTTCTCGTACAAATGGCTGCCCATGAATGAACTATTCAAAAGTACATGCTGAGCCGGACCAAAGAGTTCTTGCATTTTATCGCCACCCCAAGGGCAAGAGGGAGAAAAAAAAAAATAAACCAGGGGTGCCTGGTAGGCAGCGCGGTCACGGACTGCCAAGCAGGGCACATCAGAGACTGACGATGTCTGCCTTTACTGGCATTAGCATTTGGAGCCCATTCGGAGCCACATGTCTGGGGTGTAAACTAACAAGGCTCCAAGACTGCATTAGCAAAGGTGTTTCATTTTATAATTAAGGTAACTGCTCCCTGCAGATCAATTGTAGCAGACCTAAGTACTATCTGTGAAGAAAGTGTTGGAAAGGATACACATTTAATGACTCGGATGCATAAATTGGCTGTGTTTGTTTATTGCTCTCTAATTTAATGGAACCTTTTGTTAAATCTTTCTGGCTTTTTTTTTTTTTCTTTAACATACTGCTAGTAATGATTTCTGTGGGAACAAAGGGTGTTGGTTATTAAAATGAAAAGTCAAACATTGCCGTTTCCATTAATTAAATGTCAGATTAGCTTAATCTTTTTATAAATATTGGATATAATCTATTTACCGAGTGAAATCAGATCTGCAGATGCTGGCATGTGGAGTAGAAGTGTAGAAGTGCAATTCTCCTTGCTTTGCAGAAATCAGGTCGGGGTGGGAGCTGAGGCAGGTTAGACCTGTGTCTGCAGCTGGGCTCCTGAAACAAAGCAGGCGGGAGGTTTACAAAATGCGAGGAGTACGGGCATACGGGTAACTTTTCTGCAGTAATAGGTGACTCCTGCAAAAGGGAAAAAAGGTCTTCTGGAGAGTTTCCAGATTCAGGAGTCTGAGAGTAGCCAGATCTCCAAATGCCCAGAGACTGAAAATGTGTCGAATCCACCAGCATGGGCTTATGCACCAAAAAAAAAGTGAATAAAAGGAACCAACCACCGTTTTGAGAAGGGGCAAAAGAAAAGAGGTAGGATTTTCATCATGCGGGGCAATCTTAAGGATACGAGAATCAGACAAGCCAAGGCTAAATCCTCCTAAAATCCTTTCATCATGTCAGGATGCCCTTTGTTTTTCCTTCTAAATGTAGCTATCCATTCAGAATTACTGCATTCGATACAAGTTTACGGAAGTGTTGAATATCTACAGTGGCAGCGTTATAATCCTAGTTAGCCTGTAAATTACTATCAAAAACTTTTCCCATAAATGACTTACATTAGTAGCCTGGCGATATGATAAATTGTCCAAATGAGTGGATGTGAGAAAAATGGATGAATTATTGAAGTCAAGTATAATAGAGGCATATGGATACCTATATTCATTACAAGAAAATTTTATGTATTACATTTAATTAAAACCTAAACATGTAATAGTGCATTATTCATGCAGAGATAGTAATCTAATGAGAGCTGCTTCACAGTTTGATTAGTGCGGCATTGTTGACTATTTTATTGCTGTACAGTAAATCGTCAGAGAGTTGTCTTTGTCCCAATTACAGCTGAATTCTGATGACATCAGGTTTCTGGTGAGGAGTTAACCTAGTTGGCAGCTGGTAATTCTTAAGTTACAGATCTTTTTACGAGAGATTTTAAAGGCTGCCACCACAGAAGTAAGGTGCTCTTAAAGTTCTCCCTCATCTCTGTTTTCTAGCAGGACATCATCATCCAGTTCATGTTCTCCCAATTTGTCGTTAAGAATTTAATTTCCATTTATTTAAAGGTAAAATATATTGGGCAGGAAACCACCAGAAATATCTGTTCTTATTTAGGCTAGCACCGAGGTGGGGCAGTGCTGTAGCTGAAGAACAGCTTCAGATTTAAAGTAGTATTTTCTTATGAAGAGTAAAATCTAACCTTTGAAATCTTACTTAGGCATAATCCACCTTGTTACAGTAATATTTATTTTACAGGCTAGTGAAGTTATCTCATTTTGTGAGCAGCTTAAAAATAAGCTCATCTGTAACCACAAACACTTGAGAACCTTTTCATATTCCATGTTAGAAAGCTTTCAGACGTAGAAAGAGGACGATTCATTGCAAAATGATGGGTTGAAAGTACAGTTTTGCTCATCTGGAATGTTTTCTGTTATTTAATAAACAGTAATTTTATAAAAAGATAAAAAGTTACAAAACCAGGAATCTAAAGAAGTGATCAATTTTTTTGTCAAAACTTTAAGAGCCCTTCTCTCCAAACCTGGTGGGTCCTTAGGAAGATGGTTTATAAATAAGTCTGGCTGCGGGGTCTAACTCCCCAGGTCCCCGACACAGAGCGTATGGCTTGAGATGTAACCTCTCTTCGACGGCTTGTTTCTATCTCATGAACTACGAATGTGTGTGGAAAAAGCACGTGTTGTCTCTGAAATTCAGACTTTTCTACAGACCTGTGCAACCCCTGTCATTTGAGAGGTAAAAAGTCAACATAATTTGTCGAAAGCTCGTCTTGACATGAGAGCACAGAAGAACTTGATACGTGCTTCTGACCAGTTGGGCAATTGAAGGAGGTGAGGAGCTGGAGGCAGCGGGGCTTTCCCCTGTCCTGTAATTCCACCAGATTAGTCTTTCCTGTCTTTCCTACTTGGGACCATGCAACTTGGAGAGTTTAAGAAAAAATAATAATAGTAATCTGGAAATAGGTTAATAGTTCCTTCCTGGGATTGTATAAACAACTATATTGTAGTAGATTGTATATTAAACAACTAAAACTTTAGTTCCTTTTTACATGGGGCAGTTCACTGCCATAAGCTAATTACTTAGAAAGACCTTGTGTCAGAGCCTGAAAATAGTTGGTTTCACTGTCTTCTAATAACATTTCATTTGAGATGCCTTATTAGAGAAATACTGTTTAGTTTCAAAGCTATTATGCCACACATTGTCTTATTAGGTGGGATTTGTCTTCCCTGATGTGTGAAATACCTCTCCCCGACACTGTTCTCTTAGCAGTAATCTTTATAAAAGTCTATTTTTAAAAACCTACATTTGAGCAGACATTGCTAGTTTTATAAGAAACACGTTTGGTGTTGTGGGGAATGGTCTGAGGGAAGCAGGAGCGTGCGCCAATCCCTGTCGGTGCTGGAGTCTTTCGGGGAAAGGATCGCTGGGGACCGGTGATGCTCTGAGCCCACCGCGTGGGATTCTCCAAAGCGTTAGTTACTCGTATGGCTCTGCCTGCACTAAAGACCCGAGGAAAGAAAAAGCAGCAGCTCTTCCCATGGGTTTTACAGGGAGCAATTAGAAGACCGTATCCAGTGAGCTTCCCTTACAAAAATCACTTAAAGCGTGTTTTACAGAAGACTGTACATCTCGTTCCATCCTCTAAAATAGTAAATAAACTTCTGTCCTTTTTTCTACTCGTTTGTGAATTTAACCTGCCCTCACAGAAGAAGAATCTGTAGTTAAAACTAGTTTTGGATCATGTTGTTTTTCTCCCTGAGCACCAGAAGCCAGATGTTTTCGGTGAAAAGGAAATTAATAGCCTAAATAATGAATATATTGAAGTACTGTAGCCACAGTCCATCTGCTGCTTTAGGCGCTGCCATTAATGAATCAGGATCAGACCCTCTTAATTTCTGGAGTATATCTGTTATATATTTTGTAAATGTGAATAAAAGAAAGATTAGCCTACCCTGTGGGTAGCTGTTAGCTTCCACCTTTAACAGTTAGGAGCAAGGAATGACCTAGAAGGGGTTGCACCAGCTTGGGAATAGCTGGAGAAGCTGTACGGACCCCAGCCCCCCAAAGCAGCTCCTTGGTGTCCTGACCCATCCCTCCAACCGAGGGGGGACCTACGGCAGGTCCCTCACCAAACTGTGTTTGCCAGCCCGTGTTCCAGTAATGTTCACTCAAACTTTATTTCTAAGAATGTTGTTTTTGTTATGACCCAACGGGAAGCCATAATGTTTATTTCAGAGCATCCCGACAATCATATTTTTATATGAAAAGCTGTGTGGGCAGAGACCTAGGGAGGGAGAGGCACTATAATAGAAAATGACCACAAAGTCTTAATTTGCTTTCCTGGAAAGTTTTTTTCATTAAGATTTTTATCATTATTATTATTATAATACCTGGAAATTCCAACAGAAAGGAAGGACCTTTCCAAAGTTCAAAGATGGTGATGACTTGAGAAGTAATGGTCTTTCCCAGCCGGTCTTGTATTCTGACAGCTTGGGTGCTTCACTGAAGTCTGGTTCTTTCAGATGTACTACATCTATGACTTGATTCAATCCCTTTGATTTCAAGTCCGGTGAAAATTTGCACTTTAAACCTTGGAATTCACCTCTCCACAGTTCCTCTTCTGTCCTTGATTTTACAGCATGCCTAAATCCCTGCCACCGAAATAGCCAGTCTAGTGGAGTTCTACCTCTCCACCACCTTTTTGTCATAACCAGACACATGACTTGCCTCGTCTTAACTAACATCAACTTAAGTAATGACCGGGCTTTGAGGTCATGCAGCTGGTTACAGGAATATTTGGTTTCAAAAGAGAAAAACCAACAGTGTCTGTACTTTTTCTCATAGTTACGTTACTGCTTCACTTTGGAATTAAGTTGCTAGAGGAATAATACAAGTGGTGAGCTGGATTCACTTCTCCAGGGATGTCTTCAGCATCACAAGAGTGACAGCACGCATAGTTCAAATTAAGAGGGTGCCATGTTTTCTGCTCTGAATGTCTAACCACAACTGCATTCCAAAAACGTGGCCCTTCTCTGTCAAATTTGGCACGTACAGGCACAAAGAGGGCTATATTTCCATTGGTATATGGTGAGAGCCAAGGAGTGGGGCGAGTCCTGCTTCTCTGTCAAGCTGCTGGTTAACTGCTGATGCACACAGATGTTTTTGCCCTCCAGTGGGCATTAAAGTTAAAAAGTCTTTAGGTTAAAAGACAGCAGAGAGTCTTCTCTAGGAAGGGTACCTTCTCCCCTACACCTTCCTGTGACATGGCTCAAGGTCATTGTCACAAACTTTTCAAGTTCTTCAAGTTCGTGCCAGAGAGCTTCCTGAGCTGTCCCTGGCCACCAGACGGTCGTCGTCCTTTCCAGCCACTGTGATACCAGCCCTTCTACCAGCCCATGTGGTTTTGGTGAAGGTGCAGCTTGCTGAATAGCCTGAGGACAGTATGTTGGAAAAAGGCTTTTGTTAAGGATCACTGTAGTCTTTGGTGAGGAAGGATTTGCTCGTCCTTTCCAAACCAGCCACTTGCAGAATCTCTGTGCCTCTTCTCCTCTGTGAACGACTTCATTACAAGTTCTTAATGGAGGTCTCTCTCGTTTCATCCCTTTATGCTATTCCATTGATGGCCTAATGTTTTACCATGGTAAACAATATCAAAGCATGGGAAAAAGTACTACGTTGAAGGGTGAGGTTTGGACCAAGAAAAACATCTGAATGGGATAATATCTCCTTAGAAAAATACTCATCTGAAAATGCAATCTCTGCAGTAGAGTATTTTTAGCATTAGGGTTTTTTGTATAAATTATTTAACCTGTATATACTGAGTTGTAAAGATACTTATATTTAGAAATATAAAGTTTGCAGCCTGTACTCTGCGGGCTCGGGATTGATACCAACGCACACACAGTATATTGGTGATTTTGGGCCATTTAATTATGGTTATCCCCAACTTTCTTTGAAACAATGAGGAAGATTGTTTTGGGAGGTTAAATAAACTATTTTTTTAGAATTAAAAAACCATTCCTGATCCAGCTATTTGCATCTGATGACTGATGGATTTGCATTTTGCATTCTTTTTCAGCATGTGTATATGACATAGACAAAATAGCTTGTTACATTGTATTGTGCCATTAATTTTCCCATCATAATGAAATACCACATCAAACTTGATGTCAATGGCACATGAAATTTTGGACCATCCAGCTCTATATTACTAGAGTCCTAAATATCTACATAATGACGTAAAAGCCCTTCCAAGTTGCGGTACTGCAACTGAGTATAGGTCAGACCAGTTGGAAGTTCAACTTTCTGCCATTCTGTGACGAACCTAGAAATGAGCCTTTATTTGCTGAAAGTGTGAGGGAACTTCACACAGATACAATATTAAAGGAACAGCAGAATCAAGGATAAAAACAATTTTTTGCTCATTTTAATCCTGTGAGCTAAAGATTGTTGCTTATAGAGGTTGGCAAAAATAAATACTTTTAGTGGACTGGGAGAGAAATCGGTAAAACACACATAGGTATAAATGTAAATTGAGAATTTTAATGTATATAGTGTTTATTTTTATTTTGAAAACATCAGGGGGTCTGCCTGGGTAAGGAACTGGGTGCTCCAGAGAGTGGGAAAAGTTGTACAGTAATTCTTCAAAGTTTTGGTGGTTTGAAAGTCACAGGAAGGGAAGAGGTCTGCCTCCTACAGAGGGAAAATATTTTCTTGCACCAGGTCAGTGATCTTCAAATAAAAAAAAAAAATCTTTAAGTAGGTTTAGAGATATTAGAGCGTAACATCTCCTAAGAAATTGTTTCAGAGAATTGGCCCAGTGGTCTGACTCAACAATGTGCTTTTATACAGCCGCAGACGTAGCGATGGTGCTGGAAGAGCCTGCTCGGGCTGCTGAATAAGCCTGCAATCGTGGAAGTATTAATCTACAGACTTGTAATTGGGAATGTTTCCACAATCTGTAGAATACAGACATGAAATCAAGGCGATACAATGACATAAGCCAGCGGTGTATTATAAAAAGTGGGAATTTAAGCTGGATAACTTAAGCTCTCATTCATGCTCTTGTACCTTTCCCCTGACCCCAGTTTTGTTCAATTGGTACTAGTGTGTCAGCCTGGATTTTCATTCCATTTAATCATCTGCCTCTACCTTTCCCCTTGTTTGTTTCTATCTCCACGCTAAAAAGACTGCTTCTAATGTGTTATTGAATAAGGCAGCGCTCTGTATGCCGCAGAGCACTTTCCCTTAGTGGTGATAAAATGGTGATAAAAACGAAAAGTGACACTTCAAACGCAAGCCTGCTTTTGAGCTTCAGTGCATATTGCTTTTTCTCTCCCAAACACAACTCTTTACTTTTTCCTCTCAACAACTGATCATTTTGAAAGAGAATACGGATGCACATATGGTACGGCAAGTCTTCCCAATATCTAGCAGCAAGATCTGCAAAAACGATGTGACCCATCAACGTATTTGAGCCTACGGTACTGCAGAAGCTACTAATGTTTAGAGAGAGTATTTTCTCTGCTAGAAAGGTTTCCATCTCTGCTGTTTCTGTGGGTTGGACTTGCCAGGATCCTGCAGCTGCTTTGTGGGAACTTGTTTCGACTTACCCCTTTACTGGGTCTGCAGCATCTTTGCATCACCACTGTAGTACAAAAGAGCTTGGTTTCAGGTGCATCTGCCCCCCGCCTCCCCTCCCACCCTCTCTCTGATGGCTTAAACCAGAATAAGAGTTGCTACGTTAATTATTCTCTCCTTTTAATTAATTAAAGAGGCTCAGAACATGGATGTGCTGAAGTCTGGCCGCGGGGACAGTTGGGAGAAAAAATACAGGCTGAGAGAAAGCTCCCTTGGGAGGCTCAGCAGAGCTGCCCTGCTGTAACACCACTGAAACAGCCACAGTGCCTGAGAGCTGGGGGCTCTTTACACTGACTTGGCTCTATTTTCTGTACAGAGCTCCTCCAAACCCTGATTTTAACCTCGCTCATCTTTTCTTTCCTTCCCTCCACGTATTAAGCTTTTTGGTTGTCTAATAGTTTGTATTTGAAAGACGAAAACGCTTCTTTGCTCCCCCATTCTCTCCCCTCCACTCCTAAACCTGGGGATCATAAAGCGATGCTGGGAGGTGATGGAAAAAGCACTGTCCCCTGTAATTTATTTCGAAGCTATTCCTCTTATTCATTTCTGTTAGTGCTTAAAACATTTTTCTAAGACACCTCTACTGTTTTTCTGAAACCTGGGGGCAGGGCAGGCTCTTGGTGCCGCTGCGGGCTTGGCAGCATCCATTTCTAAACACTGTTCTTTAAGGATGCTGTGCAGGAATCAGAGCTCTGAAGAGGACCAAAAATGATGAAAGATTCAGCAAGAGTAGGTTGGAGACAGGGCTGAACGAGCTGGGTTTGTTCGGTAGAAAAGTCAATCTCTCTTTCTCCCTGTTGGGCTTAGAAAAAGAAGAAATTAGCTTACTTTGCAGCAAAGATTTTGGATAAAAAGGCTAGTTAAACATTAAGACAGCCCTGCTAGGAAGGTGAGGGATCCTCTTTTCAGTGAGTTTTTGTGAACAGGCTTGTCAAAGTCCTGCTGGGAATAACATAGGTGAACTCCATCCCCCTCGGAGAGCAGGGAAGTTAACTCAAGTTTCCTACCACCTTTCTCTGCTTCTAATGCCTGTGTAAACACGGGAATGTAAAAATATTGCCCTCTTCCACACAGGGCTGTGGAAAAAAAAAAAGTATGAGATGGTTAATATTTTATCACTGCTCTGAGCTATAAAAAAACTGGCACTGCTTCCAAAGTTGTTGCAGAAAGGATGGGTAATTTATAAGAAAAATGCGGGGACCACTCTATCTCCTGTTTTGAAAATCTGGCAGGTTGAAATTACGATACATGGACAAAAAGTGTCTATTTTTATTTACAGAGGGGTAAAGTTGATGAGTACGTGTACAATTGTCACAATAACCTTGCAGAAAACTTCATTAATGTGTAAATCCCATAGAAATATCCAAAGATTTCCTTCTCGTGTATTGGGCACTTAATGCAATGGCAGCCCATGGCAAGTAAAAATGCAAATAATTCTTTAGAGTGCTAAATGACGTTTGTTAAGTATGGTGATTGATACCTAGCTACGTGGAGCTTTTATAATACATGCCTAGATGTTCTTTAGAAATGTAACATTTGCAGTGCTGTATTTGCCATGGTTTATTGCACTTGGCCTCTGTTTCCACTGGACGCCTCTGTACACGTCTCCTCCTCGGCCCTCTGCTACAACAGCCCTTTTTATGCTCACAGCTCACCTCGCTGCATCTCCCTGCATATCCCAGTAGCTTGAGGTGAGAAAAGAAAGAGCCGTTTGTTTTTTTTTTTTTTTTAGTTCTGTCATAACCTTAATGCAGATTTTAAACTGAATTTTGCATTTCATGATTTGTTCTTCCCACACACACACACGCACAGATTCCCACTCCCCCTCAATGAGGTAATTGCATGACAGCTAGATTAATATCTTTTACATACTTATTAAACTCAATAAGTGGTCCTGCGCAAACAATTGATATTTAATTACCGTATTATCATCCTACTAAATTTTAATTACTATTCATTTAAAATACCTCATATGTTATCATTCATGTTAATGCGGATTTGTTTCTCTGTAAATCCTAACTTTAAGTTGAACTAACCTGCAAAGTAATTGGGATTTCTCAAAGTAATAGTATGTTTAATGCAGGTCCAAGGCATTACAATACACTATAGAAAGGGAAAATGCAACCACCAGCCAGTATTGGTTGTATTAAAGAGCACATGCTTTTGAACCAGAATTCAGAAAAGGTTGAATGACTTACCTTTCAAATCACCTTGCAATGTAATTTCATCTTAAAAGATCTTAAGCCAGGAGAAATTAATATTTAGCGGCTGACAATAAGCTGATTGTTAAGAACCAGAACAGTTCCAAACTTGGTGAGGAACGTGAAAAAAGACTAAAATCACAATCCTACGGTAAATTTGCCTCTTCCACTGATCATTGTTTTTACCTCTGACAAGTATCGATTTTCTGGATCTCATCTATGAGTCACTTAATTACTCCTCAGAGGAAGGAAAATACATGATAATTTCTGTAGTGAAAAAACAACCACTTCTGATGGGTGAAATCATAACACCTTGTCAGTTCCTGCAGCGGGAGGCAGAGATTGTGGGGTCTCATGATCAGATTCGGTTAGATCTCTTCGGTTTTGTAATTTATTGATCGAGGATATTTAAAATGAAAAGGGATTATTTTCTATATTTCTATATCCAAGATCTGGTGCAGTTGTTGATGGCTCTACCGAGGAAGGTCATATGCTCTGAATCAGAGCACTTTGCTCTGATCAGCTCCTTCTCGCTGTCTGTTACGTTCATTGAAATTAAATCTCCTCAGATAGCTCTTCAAATCCATTGTACTTTTCCCTACCAGGCATGTGAAACTATTAATACCCGTACTCCGGCAGCAAGGTTTCCCAAATTTCTGCAGAATTTATATTTTTCGCCTCATTTTTGCAGTTTCTATAGGCGGTACTTGATTCCATTTATTCCTCTTCATCGTGAACAACTGAGGTTCAGCTTGGTTCTTATTAAAATCATAAATTTATACGGTCTTTTTTTCCACCTAAAACATAGATTATAAGAAGGAAGTTCAGTAACAGCTTGGAAAAAGCTTCTTCCACATGGTTTGGTAACTTGAGGGGACTGAGTTTTGTGGGGTTATTTTTGTTGTTGTTGCTTAGTTATCTTCCAGAAGAGTTCCTGTAAAGGATCGCCCTTCTTGTATCAATATGCTAAAAATATATTTTATTTACTGCAACCAGGAGATTTTTCTTAGGCAATTAATTGTGTGACTCAGTCCCATAAGCTCCTGTAATGACTTTATAGCCTGTCGATGATATATAACCTATTGACTTTCCTTTGGTTATAGGACTATTACTTTCCTGATTGATTTAATCATTCCATGCTACCTTTATCTATCTCCTTGCTTTTATGAAACTGTATTGACTAGCTGATCTTTTAAGGACTGATTCAAGGGCAAGGGGGAAGACATGGTAGCCCTCAGACCTGTCTCTTGGATCTTGCTCCTGCATGAGGTGGACTTTAGTCTACTCACGGATCGCTTCCAGAACAGACCTCTCAGTATGATAAAATAATAATTATCTATGTTTCCATTGGTATATTTATCATAATGGAGAACAGGCAATTTTCCCTGTTCACAAAACACCAGAATTGGGTTCCTGTGGGTACTATTGCTTTACTAATTACACCAGGTTTTGTTCGTATTTTACTCAGGCAGACAGCCCCGTTCCCTTCAGGTGAGTTTATTTGCATGAATTGTGAGGTCTCTGGACTGGCATTTCTATGAATCAGTGAGAAATACTGAGTTGTTTCTAGCCTGTGTATAATGGGCATAATAGAGCCTTAATTTTCTTAGAAATATTTAGTATGCAAACACTTTCATGAGACCAATTTACTTATTGGAATGAAATTTGTATAATATATTAGTGGTAGGAATTATTGAACTAAAACATTTAAACCAGTGCTGGACTTCAGAGGAAATTAATCACGCGGCAATGAAGATATCTGTGGGGCAGAGCCTCGGCGCGCTTGGGAGGCGCGGTGAAATCCAAGCCGCGTTGCCATTGCGTTCATTTGGCCTGAATGACAGAAAAGACAAATTTACTGACCTGGGCTCCACTGTGCTTAGACCCCACATATTGTAATTTTTATAACACGTATTCACTATAACACTTTAACTAAGAGAGTTTGTGTATTAAATGATGTTAGATTACGATATTTAATGGCTTATAGGATATAGCTAGTACCCGGGAGGCTAATTTGTTTGCATTAGTAGGACGGGTCAACTGCTTCAAACATGCAGATTATAGAACTACTGGTAGATTGCATTACACAATTTAAATAAATAGTAGCAATTTGTCACTGTCATCTTAGCTTGAACATTTTCCTTTTAAACCCCAGGAAATAGTAGTTCCAATTAAATTGACCTTTTCTTTTCTGCATCTTCATGTTATTAGTAGATAATGCTTAGTCTTTTAGCAAGTAAAAAAAAAAAAAAAAGAAATAAAAATACTTCCAAAGCAACGATGCACTTGTAGTAAACTTTCCAGACAAAATTACCTTCTTCATAAACAAACGAATCCAATATAGCCACCCAGTAAATTTTATAAGTCAGATATACATGTATACGTCAGTAACAGATTAAGACACAGGAATTGCTGTATCTCAATGCTTAGGTCTTTGGTTTCAGGGGGCAATTGCAGGTTCTTGTCACTGTAAAGCTTTACGTTGTACTCTTCATTTTGGAGACAAAGCAGCAAAAAATACATAATGGCTGAACTGTCCATACATGAACCACTCTCAGCAAATCCTAGACGTCTGGAATGCTAACTCGCTTTTGGGAGTCGGGTGTAGGTGTTGACTGACTTAGTCTGGTAGCGCTAAATGAACTGGGTTTGAAAACCTGGCCCTGGAAGTCTTATAGTAAAATGGAAATGGTGAAATACTTAAATTGTCATCTAACATGGAAGAGTTTGGCTACGAGCATCATCCATGCAGTAATACACAGCAATGCTGTGCAATGCATGTTTTCCTGTGTCCATGTGCATAAAAAAGCGTTTTACTACGTTGATGTCCTCCTGACAAACATCAGCAGTAAGCCTGATGGCTTCAGAATCAGAATTTGCTCCAATTTTGGTAATGCAGAGAGTTTTGAAGACACGGCAGCCTGAGGTTTTGGGGCTAAATTTGCCCAGAAGAAGATAACTAAAGACTATTCAGTGCCTGAAGCAAAATACTGGGACAGGAACACTAGTATAGCTGTATCTTGGTGGTCTTTAACTGTGGAAGGGAATAGATCTCTGTAAATTAAAGCACCTCAAAACTTCAGGTTTTGTTGAAAAGGGTTGAATTATTTTTAGTTGTTAAGGCTGAAAAATGTTTTTGAGCTATTTTTCTTGCACGAGCAGTTTGTGACTAAAGCAAGAACAATCAAAATGTGGAATCATGAAAAAAAAAAAATTTTAAGGAAGATGTTAATCGTCTCTGATGGAATCCTAAAAAACCCAAAACAACACCCAAAAAATGAGCCGCACTGTTGTTCACCCATCTTCAGTGCTGTGGACAGAATGGCAATTCTCATGAGAAAATCCAGATTCAAACTGATCTCAATTATCAATTGTTTTAGTCATCTGCTTTATTGGAGAATACATCTGTTTTCTAATACTTTCCTTTCGGGCACTGTGCTCGGCACCTCTCACGCATTCTGTTGCTTTGCTTCAAGCTGCACCAGTTAGCTTTGCGTAATCTTAGCATTTGGGTTGATACGTTTCCATCCATTTCTCATTCCGTGTAACAATAGATCCTAGAAACAGAAATGAGCCAATTTCTTGTGCTACCCTTTATCACACCTTCTGTTTATGTGATACTTTCTTTTCATAGTGTCAGGAGCACCCAGCAAAGTTCCTTCTTACACGTCAGCAACTTTTCAAAGGTTACAATAGCATTGACTTTATATACTCACCTACTAATTAAAAGGACTTTTTTGTCTTCTGAACATGTAGAATTAGCACATTCCAAGGCTGAATGGTACAAACACAGAGCACAGGATATTTGAAGTTTCACTTTATTTAGTATTCAGTGTATATCATTTAGCAACCACCATTTGAAAAGAGGCCAGAAAGCAATTTTGACAATATCACACGTGAGAAAAATGAGTCAAAGTTTTGGAGAGAGAGATAATTCTGTAATCTCTGTGATCCAAAACTGAATAAAGGAAGTGACCCAACATATTAAATACAAGAAAAACAGATTCCTGTTACTCTCATTTCTGACTCCTCAGAAAGCAGACACAGTAGGCATGGATCTAAACTCGTCATATTATAACATCATTAGCTGCTGAGATCCTCAGCAATTCAAAATAGCCCAGCAAGCGGGTGCAAGTAAAGGGGCTGACCGACCCCTTCCCGCTTTTGACTTGAGGGACACCTCATTTGGCTGATCCCCCGGCACAAGGTAGCAGCGTAAGGACTGTTCAGGCTTCTGATGTGTTCCCGTGGCACCGAGATGTCCAAAGGGCGGCCAGCTTTTGCTGGGAGAAAAAATGGAGAGGTGAAGGACAATCACATCTGGATTTTTTTTTTTTCTTAAATGCAAATCAGGACAAATATAGCCAATTAGAAAAACACAAATTTTTCAATTTGAGAAGACAGCTGCTAACAAATATTTTAAGGTTATTTGGAGAATTTTTGCTTGCATGTTCTTAAAGTACTATTTAATATTGAAGATGATACTGTACCTCTTCTTAGCATCTTCACATACGCTATTTCATCAAGTACGCTCTTTTTATTTGAATCCAGATACTAAAATGCAGTAGTAATTTTTTTTTGTCTGCTTTTGCATTTTTTGTGGATTTCACAAATTTCTCATTTGTGATCAATCAATGCTTTTTTAATTTCTTTGAGTAGTAGCCGCATAGTTCTTTCCAAAGGACAAGGAGAGGGTAGTAACTTTTAGGAGGCCAATCCTGACTGTTTCTGAGAATTGTGGGTCTTTGGCTGGCAAGTGCTTCGTAGGAAGATTTGAGGATTCCACATACACAAGGTGGCAAAAATGTGCCTCACTGAAGAATCATTATCCCTCTCCCCTCCCCTCCTCTCCTCTCCCTTCAGATGAAAGGCTTGTTCATTTCTGCTGTTATCTGAAAAATTTGAGTCGAGAGCTTGAGCATGTACCCAACAGATAATCAACGCCACATCCCTTTAAGCGGCTGCTATGGCTGCTGGGTACCAATAGCAGACTTTTAGGGCTGATGTTCTCTTCATTTACATGCGCAGTGTATGGACCCCATCTATTCCTAGGTACAACACACCGGTCAGTGCAAACTCTGTTGACTTCAGCAAGGACAGGTCTGATTTGCAGTGGAATTAGTTAGCAGAGAATCGGGTCCTACGTTTACAAGAACGGTTTCATGCCACTCCACTGCTGTCGCTATTCATTGCCAAAGAACTATATCCTTTTGTTATCAGCTGGCAACAAAACAAGAGAGATGCATGCTACAGAGCAAAAGAAGTCAGAACCAATTAACATTTGTATCGTTTGCTGTTCTCTAAGAATCATTTCAGGATAATTCTGAAACTTCTATGGTTGCAGGTTATCTGCAGTGTATTCTCCCTTATTAACCGTAGACAACTGAGACCGGAGCAGAGATGTAGATGAAAAGAAATAGAAAATACACAAAGGTTAGTCAGCAAATTAAATAAATATGCATTAATGACTCATTTTCCTCAAGTGACTCCATACTGTAACAACACTCGGATAAAGAAACTCTCTTTTCCCCATTTCTGTAGTTTCCACGTTTCCAGATAAAATAGCATGGCAACGTGTTGGTTGGTCACTGAGACTGAATCCACGTAAACCAGAGTTTTTGGTCTCTCTGAATCTGTTTGGAAAGGAATTATTTTGATGTCTCTGAGTATGCATGAATGTAATGATTATCGTTGCCTTTTAAAGTTCAACCCTGCTGCCAAAGGGGAAGTTTCTCAGTGTAGGGAATGAATAAACAGCAGCTTTTGGTTGCTACATCATTCCATATAAATTACATGTTTTAATTAATTCTAAATGCGATTAAACAAAATTATCTATAAATTGGTAGACATACCCATGACTGCAAATAAAAATTGAGCCTGCTTGAACAGGCTTTTGATAAACATCATGATGTCACAGGCCTTGATTTTTGTGACTAATGTATGAAGCAATTCCTTCCAGATCAAGACAGAACTTCACTCGGGCACACCAGAGCTTTTCCACCTTCCGTTTCGGTGAACAATAATCATGCTGGAATATGTGTAAAGTTCTTTATGAAACCGTTATATGTGCATTCTTTAAATACTGTTGAGAAAATGAATGTGTCCACCATAGGCCTGCAAATAGGCTGTGATATAATGGACATGAAGTGTGGCATGGAAATGCAGGAAACTTTATGTGTTTGCACAAAGGATGGGTCAGACAGTGCAGGGAGTTATTGAGAAAGAGCAGCTCGAGATACTGTTTTTAATCAGCACAATCTAGTCAGAGCTCAAGTGAAAATGATCCCAGCACACTCGCGTGCCTGCTGGGTCAAGCTCTCCATCCCAGCACACCCCCCAACCCTGTGCCTTGCCCCTAATTCCCAGGAAAGCGAGCTGGAGAAGGCATATCGGAAGACCTAGGGAAGAGGCTTCTGTTAATAAGATGGGAGACTCTAGGAGTTTTTTTATTAAAAGAATAAGGTCCCTCTGTTAAGTTTTGCTATGCAGAATTTTTAAATTACGCACTAAGATTTGGGGAAATTACTCCTAGGGGATGCATACCTCTATATGCTCTACGAAGGTGGTTAATGCCTCTTTGGGTGAGAAGGACCTGAAGGAAGATAGCACAGAGCAGGGAACAGCCGAGCTCAGGGAGGCTGATGCTGACGTGGGTTTAGACACTAGCTCAGGGGACAAGAAGGCTGAATACAAATTTGTTCTGTTCGTAGTGCTCACTCATACCTGGCACCCTATTCATACAACTCATACTTCTTTTCGTATTGATAGTCGTTGCCAAGGCTTGATTTTGGATCCACCGGTTATGTAGGTTTTTGTTACTGTCCTTCTTTTGTGTTACGATGCACTGTAGGGATTTTTTGTTTTTATTATTTAGCATTTATATTGATTTTTTTTGAAGAGTGCCTTTAAAAGAATTACTCCTCATCAGCCATGCTGATATAAAAGCATAGTTACTATAATAATGGCCTTTGAATACTGTCCATTAAACTTTGACATTTAAAGTGTTTACTGTGAATACATATTAAGTTTCTCATTAAAGACAAGGTCTGGCTTTCTTGATGTGACTCAGATTAAATCAGTCTAATCCAAAATAAATACAAAGATGGAGAACTCATAACAAGCCGCCTTGTAGATTCTCTGTGTGTAAAACAGCAACTGCTATTGTGGCAGAAAGATTTCATTTTAGTGTCTCCTCTTTGGCCCTCAAGAGGAAAAAAAAATCTATTCGTTGTGTATAAAACCTTTTGCACTTTGACATAAGTCCTTCCAGCAGAATCCCTTTTTTTATTGAAACAAACTTAAACCATATTCCATTTCACAAAAGCGAAATGTGCTGAACATGTGCTTTTTAAAATAGAAGCATGTGCATCAACTCTTCTACAAGAAGATACTTTCTGAGAGTAGTCTCCTGGGAAGGTCCATTACCCAAAATCCAGCGAGCACAGGAAAAGGGTGAAACAGTATTAGATCAAGCTTTACTAAGCTGGATGGCCCAGGCTGTGGAATAAGTGATATTTAATATGTGCACTTTGAGGCTCCTGTTGAGTGCCCTGTTTGGTAACCCGGATCAGGATGCTTGTTTAGCGGATAAAAGTGTAACTTTAGAAATTGGCAGGAACTTTCTGTGCTTGGCCACCTGTACTCTCAGCCAGATATAGTGGAAGGAGACTCAGACAAGCACACTTTTCAAAGTTTGTTCTGTTTCACTTCCTTACAACTGCCAGGTTCAAAGAACCATTTATTTAAAAAAAAAAAAAAAAAGCCTTGCTCAGTTCAAAGATGCATTTATAAAGCTCACTAGTCTTTATGATCAAGCTCATACTTTGTCTTCCCGTTACTAAAATAATACTTTTATCCTGCCCTCTTTTTCCCCTCTCATCTGTTTTGTTATGAAAACATAACTGTAATGAAGGTCTCAGGCATTGTATTTTCCAGACAGTATGATACCATAAGTAACATAAAATGGGGATCTTTTTTTGTGGAGTTTTTGCTGTCAATAACAATAATAATTGTATCAAAAATAACGCGAACTCCCACTGAAGCCTGCATAGTCAATCAGCATAAAGTATTAGCACTTCAGGGACACAAAGGCTCTGAGCCTGATAAAAGAGATTGGACTGAGAATTTTGACCTAAGAATATAATAATGTCTTCCAAGATCTCATTATGCCTGGGCCCATTCGAAACCATCTGGGGCCCAGAATAATAAAAGGAGTGGTGTGAATTTATGAACCCATAGATCTAGCCATGCCCCCTTGGATATTGTGTTGGATTAGTAGATTTACTGCTAATCCAAACACTGTGGGCAAAATTATGTCTTTACATCTGCACTGCGGATCTCCGAGAACTGCAGTAAGTTAAATGTTTGAAGGGTTGACAGCAGCTCCCCTTGCTTCAGGCACAATCTTCTGGCGCTCTGCCACCTTTCCAAAAGTGCAGCTCCTCAGATGCACGTCCTCCACGTCTTGCCATGGCAGTACTCCAAAGGGAGGTGCTGCCTAGCAAATGGAAAGGGGATAGTGAGCAAAAAGTCACTGCTACTGCCTGTAACAGGTGGGAGCAGTGTCAGCTTGGTGCAAATAAGCCACAGTTGGCACGGGGAAGATTGATCCGTCTTCTTCAAGTTGCCTCAGGTGCAGAGCCCGAAGAGAAGTCTCTACGTTTAATTGGGGGTGTCTTCAGCTAAATAAAATAGTCAGATGCAAATCCTTTTCCTAAGGGGCAGCCATGTGGACTCGTGACCTTTCTTTGAATGGTTTGGAGCCCAGTAATCAATGATTACACTAAATCCATAATTATATTCTTTTCATCTGTGGCAGGGTACTGGTAGCGTGACAGATGTGAGACCTTGAAAGCATGGAAACTTCAAAGACCGTTGAGATGTGTTAGACACCATGGACATGTGGAGCAGTAAAAAATAAAATTAAAAATAAAAAAAGGCTGCTCTGTCAATGCTTTAGGTGATCTCTCTCCTTCACACATATACGCATACACAGGTGTACACACACACGTATGTGTGCACACATTTATGCACAGGACTTGGGCCCCTGGAATCCCCAGGGAAGAGGAGAGGGAGTAACTGCTGTAAATCAGAGAGCTTTGGCCAACTAGAAGAATTAAATATTTTAATAGTTGTCTTGTTTTGGTTTAAGAGGCTTCACAAAGAACGAAGGGGGTGGGCTGGGTCAGGAGACATGGCTGGAGACACTGCCTGGAACTAATGAAAGGTGATTGTGTACCAGCGTCTCTAATGCTGCTGGGTAACATGGCTGGGCCGGTTTGTTCTTTTAGGAGATGTTTCTCAAAAATATATTTTTTGCCTTTAAAGAAGCAGAATTATACATTATGGTTATTTTTGTGTCTTGTGATAAGATATTGCAAAAAGAAATGCTGGTTCAGCATGAGGAGGGTGGTCTGCAGTGGACTGTAAGGGAAGCTCAGCCTTCACACCATGGTCCCCCGGCAGAACGATGCAGGTTGACACCTGGGAAAGATGACGTATGGGGGCCTGTGACCCCAGAGATGTTCCCTGGAGAAGGCTGATGTGAAAGGGGTAGTTAACCACAGGGCAGTGACAGGCTGTATTTTTTCATTTTATTTCTCTTTTAAAGCCCGAGGAAACCATAAGGGTTCTGGTCTGCTTAGGTGCCATGTGAGAGGGGAGGAGGGCAGGTAGTAACATAAAAGAGACAAGGCTTGTGGGCAGGCAAAACAATTTGTATTAGCCCAACTGTGCCAGAAAATCAGACACTTAGGTGCGTACAGGATCTTCACATCTTCGTAACACGTTGTGCTGTGGCTTCTGGCATGGAGAACATCCCCTGGCTGTCAGCGCTGCCCTGGCACATCTTTAATTCCAGTAAGTGGCACGCCACGTTCCTACAGGTGGTGTAATTTTTTGCTGCAAGTCTATGAAGTGAGATACGTTGGCTAGGGAGGATTGTGTTGTTTGCACAGGGAAACAGGAAAAGAATAACACAGGTCATTTCAAAAAGCCTTATACCATCTCTTCCATTGCTGCTTACGGTTTAGAACACATTTGAGCAGAAGAACGGCACGTGAAGTGGTTGGGGAATTTAGGAGTGAATGGATAAGTGACACATTGCCTATCTGCCAGTGGTGAAGCTGGCTGCAGGAGGTCCATGGGTCCAGGTACTCCGTAACTGAGGGGAGGTAAACGTCGCCGTGGGTAGAAATCTGTAAAAAAGAAATAGTGTTTCCCATTTATCCCAAATTCAAAATTTCTAATATTTTTTTTTTAATTTAGCGTAGTGCCTCGCAGTCTTTGCAGCTGGAGAACAAATGCTTTAGCAGGGAGAGGGAAATTATGTTCCCAACATTTCTTTGGTATTTGCAGCTGTGAATGTAAATGAGTATCTTACTGCTCATCATACTCGAATAGTGGAGGGGCACAACATGCGTATTTTTTATTTATTATAACTTCAATAAATAATAAAAATATTTAATGTTAATCCGTATTATTTATTAATTATGTTTGCTTCTTGAAAAATTCTGTGTGAATTAGAAATTTTGTGAGTACTGTTAGAAATTAATTTGCCTGAACTCTGCATGGTAATGTGTCAAAAGCACACGGTAAATGTAATTATTTCCATGTTCCTGGCATCACATGTTACACAGATACTCGTAACTGTAAGTGGTGGATCAGTAAATGATGGTATGAAGCACACGGATAAGACAAACTGAAGATTTGTGGTGGCTACTGTCAATACAAGAAACTTTATAACCCTATAATTAAATCTCACATGCAATTTCTTAACATTAATAATGCAGAAATGTAAGTTGAGAAAGATTAGGATTTTGTTTTTTCTGTAAAATTTGGAACCTTAATATTAGGTTACTTTTTGAGTTCCAGTGTAGAAACCTCAGAAATAATAAAAAAAAGCACATAAAAATGCAAAATCTCCCCAATATTACAAGAATTATTCGGTTTCTAAGGCAAGATCAGAAGGTTTATCTCTTTAGCCTGATCCTGAGATTACAAAATACTGGACTGTCACTGATCTAGGAGTCTGAAATGCCTGAACGGTAACTTGAGCTAGTGCTCTCTCTTGCATAAAAAGCCCGGATTTGGAGGCAACATCCCTTAAGAGGATGATTTTTTTTTCATAAATATCTGTTTGAAGCTGGTCGGGCATCTCTGAGATCGGAAGTGTCTCATCAGAGATGCATTAACAGGCAGAGTGTAGCACAAGTAGCCGAGCGCACATGGAGTTTATCTCACACCTGTACAATTTATGGATATCTAGTGAAGCTTTCGAAAATATCCAAATTTGAACACACCAGTAACTCCAGCAGTTTCTCTCTGCTCTCCCTGTGCAATCCCCAATCTGAGACAAGCCCTTCCCGTCATCTTTCTCCTTTGCCATTTTTAATATCCACTGACAATTCCTTTTCCAAATGATCTTTCATTAGTTTCTCTCCTCGTTTCTTTCCTTTGGTTCTGTTTCTTCATCATCCTACTCCAACGGCGCTGCTTAACGGGCACGCCGAGCGTTTCTTTTTCTGGTCACCAAAGGAGCGTCTTCTGGAAGGCCACTCACGTAAAGTCAGCCAAATACTTGCAGAGAATTTAAAGATACCTGGGCAGAGCCAGTTACTTATATCTCTCAGGTCTGCTTCTTCAAGGCAGATTAATTGTTGAAGTGATTCACCAGTTGCATATATATTATATAGTCATTTTGTCACTTAATGTAGACTCCTGTGAAAGGAGTGTCATACCCATTCCTCAAAATATTCAAATCTTACCTTTTCTGACTAACACAGGGGGCACCAAGACGAACAAACTAGTTATACATGCATGGAAAGTAGCAAGCTGAAAGTAATTGTGTATTCAGTTTTAATGGAGCTGAATCTCCTGCTGAGATTTCAATATCTGACAGCATTGCTTTCATTGCCCCAAATGCCCAACCTTTTTCTAATGTTTGACCTTGGGTATGATTATATTTCTGTATGTATCTCAAACGATGCAAAATCATTTGCCCGTATCAGTCATCTCTCGCTGACAGTCCTGTTCCAGCTCATGGCAGAAGAGAACAAGTCTGATGGCAGTAACAATAGCTAAAATGAGCTTTGATAGATGTTTCTCCCCTTTCAATAAATACATAAAGCATCTCTATAATGTCATTTTGCTAACTGATAAACAACAAAAGGATGAAGGCATTCACTTTTAACTCTATTGCATGTCATTATTTTCTCATTGCCTTACTTAGTGTATGTAAGTAACGTGACCTGCAGAATAGAGGACAGGACTGTTGCTTTCAGTGTTGGTTATTTATTTTCTTTTATATCCAGAGGCCCATCTGCTAAATGAGAACTGTGCAGGTGTATGACGGGCTTTACCATGGCAGTTTTGCCCCAGCGTATTGACCCACAAACCTGAAGGTGTTCTTGGTGTGCTCTCGATGGGATTTCACGTAACCCGCTGTGCCGGCTTTACATCTCTCCGTGCCTCAGGTCAACGTGCCGCACCGGCTCCTCGCAGAAATGCAATTCTTCGTGCTTATCTCTTGGGTTTTTTTTTTCTCCAGTTGGTCTAACCCTGTACCATGATTAGCCTTGTACTACTTACTCTAGAGATGTTTCTACATAAGGCACCGCGCTGGGGCGGGCAGAGGTGGGTGCAGGAGGCAGCCCATTCAGGAGCAGTGCAGTGGATGTGTGCAGTGGTTTGGGGATGATATAACAACTAAATTACTAGGGTTAAGGAGAGAGGGAGAAGTTGCATCCCACCCCTTGTATCCAGGCGATGAAGTGGCCATTGGAGAGGAGCTGGGAGGCGGCGGTGCTGGCAGCCTTGGTGGGCTTGATGAAGAGGGGCTTCCAGCACTGGGGCACAGGATGGATGGGGAGAAAGGGACCGTTTTTTAAGTGCAACTCCAACAGGCAGTCTCAGCGTGATTAATGTTCCCCTACCGATAACAAGAGCGTATCCCTAAAGAGAGAAAATTTGATAATGGCCTCTTTTTTTAGGTCTGTGTAAGCTGGGCACATTATTTTAATAGTACACCATTAAGGTATTTATCTTAATTTGAAAAAATAATATTTCCCTTGTTGTTTGCAATTGCCCACTAGAAATGAAATCCCTTTCCTGACTGAGTATCCTTTACAATCCTGCGCTGGTTGTTATTGCAGGTTGCCTCGGGAATACCGAGTTACTGAGTTTCAGACTTTCTTCAGAAATACTGAGGGGAGTTTAACAGCATTTGAAAACACAGATAAAGAAATACACGGACCACGCAAACAAAAGTAAGTGGGATAAAAAGAGATGTGTTTACTGGGGGGGGAATCCACAAAGAAGCCCCTTGGTCTGATTGCAAGACTTGTTAGGGATGCAGAGCACTGATCAAGTTCACTGGAGTTTGAAAACCCAAGGGCAGTTTTGGGTTTCTTTCTGCGGACTCCAGAAAGTGATTTAATAATTCATTTGAAACTGTGCAAAACTTTCTGTTGACTTGCTTTACTCCCTCTTCAAGCAGATTTTTAGTTTTGCTCGGAGATTTTAACCCAGTGTAGAGGAAGCATAAACAGGTGGAGATCTAAACCCCCAGACTAAACAGAGTGTTTCACGCATGTCTAGATGAACATGGACAATCTGACAATTGGTTTGTTTGAATTTGCAAAGGAAAGAGGGCACAGGCAGGCTCTGTGAAATCTGCTATTGCTGTACACTGGCCTGCCTTAACACAGCCTCTCTACTTCCCAAGAATGAGGACAAAGAGAAATTAAGGCAAATAGGGTGCTGGCATGTAAAAGGGGTAGAGATTTAGTGCTGTGAGCTACTGCTAGATAGCAAAGCATAAACTGCGCTGTGCTCTTGTTTAAAAAGAACAAAATAAAACCAGACAAAAAAAAAATCATCAGACGCGGTAGGTAGCTGGTATGTGCATCTCCTGTGGGGCCGTCCAGAAACTGGCGTTTTGGAGCATTTTCTGTTGACCTGTTAACACTTCCCCTTGTCTTGATTTCCTTTTGGAGCGCTGACCGTGCTCATCCCTTGCAACCTCCAGGGTGGCCTTGGCCGAGCAGCGCTCCGTGCTGACACCCATCAAAAAGGTATTGCCAAGGAGGCGCGCGATACGTTGCTTTCGCTCAGGAAGGGGCCCAAGCCCGATGCCGAGGCGGTGCCTGTCTCCCTGTAATCACGTCGCGGGACGTGATGCCTCTTTGCCAGCTGTGCTGAGCCGCACGTCCCCGCTGCCGCGGCAGTAGCAGGGCTGTGGCACAGGACCGCAGCCAAAACCAGGCATATGCGCCCCAAATACTGCACAGCGTGAGGGCTCCTTTTGCCAGTTGTAGAAATGGAGGAGATAATTGCAACCGCTACACTTATCTAAGGCTATAAAAAAAGTGTGCTGCTTGAACTGAACTCAGCAGCACCAAGTACAAGGTGGGCTTCAGAGGTGGTGGTGTTTAACATTCTGTTCAAGGATGCTGGCCCTAATACCAGTATATTAATAGATGCATCATTCCAGGAAAAATGTGTTGTTTAAACATAAGTGAAGCGTTAGCAGTAGGATAGATACAGTGATAAGGTGTTAACTCTGACCTCGTAATTAAATGTAAATACACTGTACGAGCAAAGCAGGGGACAATGTAAACAGGTAAAAGAAATATGGCCTGGCTCTTTTATTAATGGCTTTGGGCTGTAATGGTAAGAAAGGATTTATTAATCAGAATAAAAAAGGCTTCCATAAAGAATTCATTAATTTATGCATTTTACACAAATGCAAGATATTGCCTTTGACACCTTTCTGCTTTTACTTTTAATAAATTTCCCTGGTAAATTTACATTTACTTCTCACTTGCAAACATTAGAATGCTTCATTAGTTATCGTGGCTTGTTTTTTTAATATTAACAGTCTCTCCTCCCGAGTGTCTTTTATTGTGGCATACAACCTTAATAATTTGTGGAAAAGATGACATTTCCAAAGAGATCAAAATGCTTATTGGCCACTTACTCTATTCTCATGCCTGCCTCGGTGGTGGCACAGTCCTCCACCGTGTCTCTTAAGATAATGTATTAGAGCTGTCAAGCTACCAATTGTTAAGGTACCACAAGCATCCACAGTGTGCAAAATTATTCTCCTTTAAGCACAGTTTTAGGTGATTTTCTTCGGGTTTTCTTCTCTCTGGGATGTTAACCTGGCTTCCAGTAGGTAATTAAAGTTACACAAATTTCTGCAAAATATATCAAGAAGTGAATCCATTTATAACTGCATCTTGGAAATAGCCTCTAAAGTAGAAAGAAGTCTTTCACAAAGATAGGGGGCTCTTGTTTTAGGGAGGAAAAATCTGTCTGTAGGTGATATCTCAGGTAAAAACATTAACATACTCAGTCTATGAGTAGCTGTCCAAAAATGAAACGCGATCTGTGGTAATTTTTTTGTTGCATGCGTGTGCGTTTCTTGTGAAAAATGGAAGTTCCTACTCAGAGAGTCAGAATAACACGTACAAGTGGCCCAAATTGTTTTTGATTAACAAGGTTTTCTGCCTGGAAGTCACTTTATCTTCATCCCGTTAGCTAGACTCAACAAAACAAATGAATCTAATGCATTAGGCTGAAACATTCTTGCTGTGTGAATGCAGAGAAAAATCCTCTCTTAACAGCCATACAACCACCTTATATATGTAATGTAGTTTTTCAGCTTAATATTGCCCTTTGAGTTTATATGAAGAGAATGCAAAGTTTTCCACCTCCTTTCACTGTCAAACTCACATTATGCTTATGTCTGTTATTCTGAAGTATGAATTGGGGGATGTTGTGGCGAATTGGCTGGTGTGACGTGGGACTGTGAGGACCACCTCCCTCCGTGTGTGCTAATCGAAGCAAATAATTCCCTTCCCCGTCTTAGTCTGTTTTTCCTCTTTTGCAATTGTCTGTGAGGAAGTTTATTTTTCCTCAAATATTATTTCAAGTTCCATGCTTAGAAAGTCAGGTATAATGTAATTTTTATTGACCATGCAAAAGCATCCATTTTGGTACTACTTGTGTGATTGTTCAGGAGTTATTCCAAATATCTAATTTCCAGGTTGGTCAATTGTTGTGTTTCCATACCTATTCCAAATAATCTCTTTTCTAGGCTATTAATAGATAGCTGAAATGAGGAAAGAGGAGTCGTGTGAGTATTACCAGAATGCTTCAAGGCATTTTGCCCTCTAATTCCATTCTATCCTCAATATATCTACTATAGAAAATGTATTTAGATTCAAAGTTATCTTGGGAACTATTAGTACGTGCACTTGAATTCATTTGGTGTTCTGCGTAAGTAAATACGAATATCCAGACAGAGACTATGATCTTGTACCCTAAACGAGATCTATTCTTGATTATATAAAACCTGAAGATGACTGAATTTTCATGGTTTTTTTTTTTAATTTCTCTGAGCAATGTAATACATAACTTTGTGTTATTCTTAGGAAAACTGTTATCACTAGAAAATAGCAATTAGAAAAGACTCTTCCAAATTCTGCTAAACAAGATGGTGATATCTCTCACCAGCGAAAGAAAAATCAAGTCCTTAACCAAAGTGCAGTATCTTAACTGGAAACCTAGTGGGAATGCTAGTGCTTTTTCTGGTTATACTGTAGTATATTATCTAAGCCAAACAACCAAGAGAATAAATTTGCACATAATATGTGTTTCCTTAGTGTTCATTATCTTGTTACTTAAAAACTGCCTGTGAAAAAGTGAACACATTCATAGGAACATGACTAAAATATTCTTAGTCGGAAATATATGAAAACAAAACGTTATTCAAATTAAACAAAATATACAATTGCAACTGGCGCTGTTGTGTTCAGCTCCAGTAGGCACACTGAATTGTCTTTTTTCCAAATGGATAATTTATTTAATTAACCAAGATGCAATGAATTTTAAGTTGTATGTTAAAATGGAAAAATTAGGTAGTTAGGAAAAAATGTGATGTGGTTTACATTCTTACTCACTGCTAGGAAATTTTTTATTGCATAATTAAAAGTTGCAGACGGCAGTTTACATGAATTTTGTCCACAAAAAATATTTTCCTTGACCATGTTGACCTGATAGGTTTGAATAATTTTTTAATATTTCTGAAATTCAAATTAATACACCTGTAAAAATTTATTCTTGTTCATGTGTGACTTTTCACAATGGATAATGAAGCGTTTCTTTTTTGGTCATTGTTTTTCATCTGGGAATACGCTGTATGTTTAACGTCAAGAAATCTAAATGCACTTTATGTATATCCAGTCTTTTACGTTTAAAACAGAGCCAGCATGTACAAAGTCCTTTTTTTCCAGAAAATTTCATATAAACTTTATTCTGCAGTTTCTATCAGGATTTGTACTTCGTTGCATTACACTGCTTGAACCTGTTTGTCTGCATAATTCAAATGCAACCCTGAAGGATATAAACATAGTGACAGTTTTTAAACATACTTTCTGATAATCAGCACAAACTATTACTTGAACCTATTTGATAACATAACACTGACAGACGGAATTCAATGACCCTCAATAACAACAGATACAATCTCATTGTATAAAATTATATTATGACATGATTGTGTTGTCTTGAGTTATGACTTAGGCTGACTGCAATATGGCACGCTTTTTCTTTAGGAAAAGATGATACTTATTGACATTGAGATAATGCAGGATCTAAATTGTGCAGCCCAAGTTTCTGTAATGAAAAAAAAAACCAACCCAAAAAGTAAAAAGATGTGTGTGTGCAACCAGGAGACACACAGTTAAACGCTAATTTAGTGTTTCGTTAGCAAGTCTTAAGCTTTATGCAAATTTCTTTGATGGGGCAGATTCTTTGGTAGCTCACATTGACATTCGGTGGCTCAGTTTAGTTTAGTCTCCAGTAGGAAAATGGATCACAGCAGAGCAGATCGGCATTGGAAATCTCTGCGGGTGGCTGTCAGCGAGAGGTCTTCTTCCAAAGGATCTGGCAAACCAAGCTGATTCCTAGACTAAGATGGCGGCACGTCATCCAAGTGGATATTTAGTGGTCAAAAAAGCCAAAGTGACTTAAGAACATCGGGTTCCCTTAGCTGTTGGGGGAACTTATCATGCTAAGATGGTAACGGTTCCTGGCCAGGAAAGACAATATTCCCACCTTCTGTCCTTCCTCTCTCCATCTGAGCTCCCAGCTCCAGAGAACATGGAACATTGCAAAGTCGGCGTACTATAGGGTGTCTGGTAGGGTAAAATTGCTGCAAGGGAGAATAGCACAAAGGGCATCTAACTTTCATGTTTGCCCGTCATCAGGAGTCTTTAGTTAGGCTCCAGATAACGTCCAGCTGAGTAGGGTAAGTTCCGGAAGGGATTGCTGCTGGTGCTGCTGGCAGGGGTGAGGCCAGACCTGGTTCTCAGTGTCTTGGAGATTTTGGAGATTTCTGGGTAGACAGGTGATTCTTCCCTCCCTCCCCAAAAAGCCCACACCACAAATAAAAACCCCAACCAAAATAAAACAAAATATCATTTTTTGCATCTTTGGGAAAGGTTTTTTGGTATATAGTGAGAAATTTCCCAATGTCTTCAATCAGCCTGAATGAGGTAAAATAACCATTATAAAGTGTCCAGCAGGGTAATGCTCTTTCACTTTTCATTTGAGAGGAATAAAGATTTTTGTCAAAAAAGCCAATGCTTCTGAACATTGAGATTCCCAGCGCTTTCCGACGTTGAGGGGTTTGAGTTTGTTTGCCCGCATCATGCAGTATAGCTAATGATTGTATAAAACTTCATTATTACAAGCAGGTTAGAAACACAGAGCTTGTTTATGAATAAATAATTCTGTATCTATTCTGCAAGGTAGCAAGGACACTTAGGACATTCAACATCTCTAAGGATGCCGTGAGCAGGAAGTATATGTGGCAGGAAAACAGATTTATGATCAGGTAAATATAGGGAAAAAAGGTATGCACAATATATATAAAGCATTACTTGGGTTCATAAAGAAATACAAGTGAGACAGATACAGAAGCAACAGCCATTGCATGTATTCACAGGTTACAATTTAGTATGGATAGAAGAATGCAATATCTTCAGTCCTTTCCATTACTGGTGAGATAAAATCAATGTCCAAATACCTCCTTGCTGGCAAAAAACACTGAATATACTAATCTGCTGTAGAGTATAAAAATCCAATGCCATTAACCTGAGAGAGGATACAAGATACAGAGAGGATAAACTACACACTGCCTTTAAATAACTGCTTTTGTTATTTCCTTAAACTTGGTTTCCACAAAATCATTTCTTGGAGAAATGTATATTTTGGCTGTGTTTGTTTCGGTGGCCTGGAAGCGCCCAGCCTGTCTGTTGTGATCCACCATCAATCCAGGGACCCCAGAGCAACGCTCGGCTCTCTGCTGCCGCCCCGTTATCAGAGAGGGCTTGCTGGGAAGAGGGGCGCGGGGTGTTATATCCATAAACGCTGTGGTCTAGAACCACCTGCCCTAAGCGAGACGGGAATAACCCGATAAACTACAAATTTTCTGGAGTGGTTGCACCCACCGAGTTCACGCATACGTGCACGCACGTGTTTATCGTGCCTGCGAAATGCAGGGATGCTGTTAAAGCCCTGCCTACCCTCCACGACGGCTCTGTGCCGCGGCGCTGCCCGGCCGGGGGCTGCTCTGCTTTCGCATAAATAGTCTCTCTTACTTCTGAAGTTTTTCCTCCTCTCCTACAGCAGTGCTAGGGGTCAGGCACACAAAGGTGCTGTCCCCTGATTGCAGCAAACACCGCCATGTGTTGTATGTTTGATGAATTAAAAGGATGCTGCCAACTTAATTACACTGTAACCCTTCAATAAAGGAAGGGCAGAGCTGATTAACTAGTGAATAATTGGGGGCTGATTGATGGCTTTCTCCCTCACTGCTAAAGGCTGTATATATAATTATTTTGCCTGTGGGCCTAATTTTGCCACTGTTAGCTTCCACTTTTGTCATCAGCTGTAATTTATGGATGGGGCCCGAAGCCTTAAAAAAGGCTGGAAAATGAAATAGCCCCGAATCCCCAGATATGTCACCTGGAAATGGCCAGCAGGCAGCCTTTAACGTCAACATTTGCAGCCATTTAGCAGCATTAACACCTCATGCCTAGTCAGAAAATAATATTATCATTTGTCAACAACTATCATAATATAGATTTTTTTTTTCCTGACATGTAATAATGTTGCATCACTCACACCAATGATTTAATATATGTTTTAAATGCAAGATCAATTTATTGTAACTGAATAGAAAATTCTTCTAGTAATGCACTTAAAGAAAAAAAAGAGAGCAAGAGAAGGAAGACCCTTCATTGCATTGGCAGGTTGGTTACAGAATTAATATGTAAGTCTCTAACAAACCCCCAAAATCACTGCAAACTGAGATGGTTTGTGAAACTTAGTTAAAAACACCCCAACACCTTTTTTTTTCTTCGAACTTTGAAAGATGCAGTAGCAGTTTCAAAGCAAATATAGTTTATAAACTAGGAAACTTAGCTCCACTGTACTTAAAAAACATTGTGGGGCAATTTTCCACCTACCGTCAATCAGCAGAGCTGCATATGAGCCCGTATAGCTGCGCTGGTTTGCATGGGAGGTGGATCTGGCCCTTTGTATTTTAAATTGAAATAAGATTTCTTATTTTTCAGAGAGACAAGAGCTAATCGTTAATGCCGCAAAGTAATAGTAAAAGCCAATCTGTTTTGAAGGATTGAATTGCTTCAGTAGCAAAGAGGAGAGATGTCCCCAAAAAGAAAGCCTATTTTGGGAAAATACAACATTCTGATTAGAGCTGCTCCAGCAGCCGCGTGCGAAGAAGCGCTGCCTATTTTATATTCCACAAAGATTTTTTTCCAATAAAGTAATAACAACTTAGAGTCACTTTTTTTTTTTTTTTTTTTTGTAACCCATATTTAAACATTGCAGAGAGGAGGCTTCTAATTTATAAGCCAAGATATACAAATCCTCTCTCTCAAATTTCCTTTGTTGTTTTGTGCTCACGGAGCGCTCCCTTGCCTATGAATCACATAAAGATTTGAAGAACCTTTCAGTCAAAGCTCAGTAGTGTGCCAGTGGGCACTGGCCAGGAAAAAAAAAAAAAGATTGATATTTGCCCTCTCTTCTTATCTGCACTTGATTTATAAGTCAGTGCGAGTATGCAAGAGAAATAAAGGCAAAGACCTTGATGCCTCCCTGTGGAGAATATGCACCATTTGGATTGAAGGCATGAAAGAGGAGAAATTAATGGTAAGCTGTTCATCTGTCACTACTGCCAGCCTGATGGTTTTGCAGAGAAGGAGAGGACTAGATGACATGCCCTCCAGTCAAGGGCACGACTGCCCGCTGTTCTCATATTATAAACACAGTGCTTTGGGTTTCTGAGGGATTTAAATTTAAATTATACTGTACTTTGGATAGGCAAATCTTTACACAAGTTTATTTTCTTGAAGTATTAACATGCAGGATTTCACTGGCTTTATGTGGAAGAAAAATAAAAATTAAGTCCCCCTATTTGATAAAAATGTGTAGCAGACTCTTAAAATGTATCCGTATTTTTAAGGCAGTGTGTTATAGTGTAATGAGATTTAAATTTATATATGCATTGAAGATTTAGGCACATGCATAAATAGATAAGCTTTAGTTATTCTACTTTCTGGCACATAGGAAAAGATTAAAAAGTTCAAAATAGGAGTTGAATGGTTTTTTTCTATTAAAATGGTATAATGCTAACTGCTGCTACCGATGACAATATTAGGAACACATCTGGAGGATAAAAACTGACACAAAACTTTCATGTTGTGCTAAACGACAAGAAAAATGTACTTATTGCTAACTGACTTATTTTCAGTGCTGAGCATTTGTGTTGTACCCTCTTGCCGCTGTTGAAATATTTTTGTACAGTACGTAGCACAAAGGGTCGCCGGTCTGCTCGAGTCCTCGAGATGCTTCCGCAACGCCAGTGAACCATGTTGTGGGTCACAAAAGGTATCGGTGCTAATAGGAGCAATTTTTGGTGCCTGGCATGGTTTGGGTAAATGCACGTAGGGCATGAGAACAAGTTTGCGCTGTGCACAAGTTCAGGGTTCAGATTTTGTGACGTTACCGCCACCCACCCCACCACCCTCTTTGCTGAGCCCCAGCACTGGGATGGGAATTTCTGTTTTCTGTTAAAAAAAGGAAAAGTGAGTTGCTAGTCCATTAGTTTCAAATGACCTTGGGTTTTATAAACCAGAAGCCAAAGAAAGACTCTGTCACTTACTTATGTTAAAATCTCTCGAGTTTGGAGCTAATTTCATTATTTCCTGAGATTTGAGTCACGATTCCTGAAATCCTGGCTTAGGCAACAGATTTCAATAAAATATTTGTGCTCAAGTAAACTAATGTTTGCTCTTACTACGGCAAACTTAATGACTTGCATATCACTTTTGAAAGAACTGTAAATCTTCCACAAACCCAACAAAGATAAATCAGTCAGAGGAGAGGAGATGGAGGTTGGTCAGGTATGGGATGGTCCTCCAGGATCTTCAGGAAGGAAGGGGCGTCCTACCCTCCAACGCAGTTGGCACCTCCAAAATATCATGCCTTGATTTTTCACCTTTTCTACCTTCCTCCCACGCTGTTGCAGGAGGGGTTACCCTGCCTCTCGCTCTGGTGTCGGGGCACGGAGGCTTTGCTTTCCTGGGCTCCTTGTCCTCCTGAGCCCATCCACGCCGTGCCTGAGGGCTTCACTTTCTTGTGCACCGTAATCAACCTTCTCCATCACCTGTTGGGAAATCCCTCAGTGGAGTGATTTCTAACCCCGGGTGACGAGGATCAAGGTGTTCACAGTCCTAATCAAAATTAGTCAGCCAGAGATATCGTGTGGTCACCAGGGCTGAGAACAATTCACCTTCAAAAATTTGCCGTTGCTCTTAAGCAACTGAAGCATCTCCTCTGCAGCGGTTACAGGCTCCGTGCTTGCGACGGCTGCCCATCGCTCTGCATTTTAACTCCCTGCTTGAAGCTGCCTAGAGTTTTGGCAGACTTCAAATGTTGGAGGTGATATTTTTTGTGCCAGCTGTGTTAAGCATTTTTTTTTGAAGTTTCTGCTAAAATGAATAAGGTTTTTTTCTTAATTTTTTTTTAAGAGATTGGGGGAAAGTATGTTCTTTCACAGACTTCAAAATTATAATAATTTTTCTGAGCAGCTCCAGTTCCTCCAGGCTTCAGAGCAGGTAGGTAGTTACTCTGGTGCTTTTTTTTTTTTTGTTCTTGTCAAAAAATCCTGTGCCCTCGTTTATACGCACGTTAAAAATCTGTTTGCACTTGCTGAGTCCATCTGCACTGAGGCTGATCCGTCTCCTCGCCGTTCCATGCCGACCGTAGTGCGGATGCGGCACCCATAGAGAGCCACTCTTCTTGCTATGGCTGGGTACCACCGCCGGGCTGCTCCCCGCCGTGCGTTGGCAGCGCCAGAGGAGACAAGGAAGGGAGACATTCCTCTCTGCTCTCAGGTCACCCCTTGCTGATTCAGTCAGTATGAAACCCACCGAACCGAGTATTATTTTCTGTGTGCTGAAGGTTTGTGCAAACACTGACAAATTGTATGTTTTCTATGTCTACAGTGATGGGTGATGTACAAAAGCTTTCTACTGCCATAGAGCACGTTGTAAGCTCGGGCACAGGAGGTGGTACAACAAGTCTAGAGGTCCCAGTCCTGCTCATGAGGTGAAGGAAGGCTGAACAGTCCTGCAGGCTAAACTCTTTTAAGTCTTGACTTGTTAGTTGTTTGGGAAATTGCATATATAAAAGATAGCAAAAGAATACAAAGGTTGTAAGGTTAAGCACTGAAAAGTAAGAAAATGCTATTACAGCCATATTTTTATATATAGTTACACGTACGCATACGACACAGTGGCTTTTCTTATGTGGTGTGCACTAAAAGGTGTCCAAATGGCCCCTCCTCCTCCTTCAGCAAGTGTGGTCTTCTCACGCTCATCATCTGTTATTTCCTGACCACCATCCAAACTTTGGGCTTTTCCTCATGGATTTTCCTCTGACGCTCCCATCATGGCTTTTAAAAATTAACTAATCCTTGCTACTCGTGTGAATAGTATTAGAGAAGTATCCCACCGTTGCGGAAGGAATGGATTATCTCCATTTTACACGTTGGCAACCAGGCACTGAGGTTAAAGGTATTTCCGAAGCACCCATAAATTGGCAGGATGCAGATGCTGAGATACCCCAGGTTGCTTTTTCACAGGCGTTACCCCTAACAACTCCTTGGCGAATGGGCGCTGCTGCCGGGACAGTTTCTTTCAAGCTACTTGTTGCACATCTGGAGCGGAGCAGCTGCCGTGCCGGGTGGCAGGGTGCAGTGCTTTGCCAAAGTACCGGCTTTGGTCCCCAAAGCAGCGTGCGTGTATGATCACCACCGAAGCCTCATCAGCTCAGACACGGCAGCGTGCTGACACAGCGACGCTGCCTTGGGGACCCAAACGGACTTGTTCAGCGCTAGCGGTGGGATTTGCATTTCAGCGCACAGACATAGTCTTAAATGGTGACACAATTTTTTATCTTCCTGGCTTCTTTCAGCTCATTCACTGCGTATCCACCAGCTGCAGACAGCAGCAAAATAAAAATCCTAATTTATTTCCATGCACAGTCATTCCTATGCACTTATGAGACTGGGTTTCTCGGGGAAAAAAAAAAAAAGCTGCCTGTGAGCAAGTAATTAACAACTACATCATATTAACAACTACATCATAGCGAAGACAAGCAAGGGCCAAATTAAAGTTGCAGAGGGACCTTTAATTCCAGCATTTCCTAGCTATTGAGTGCTTCAGTATGCAGTATTAGCAATCTTTTAGCCTAGTTTTTAATACAAGCATGTATCAACATGAAATGAAAGGCTGTGTTTTCGATCTTACGCCACGCAGTCTGAAAGGCGGCTGATGTTCCCACCTTGACTGCTCAGCCTTGCTGCGGCAGCGGGCGACGGCCGGGGAGTCTCGCGCGCACCGTGCTGCTTGATCGTTGCCTGCGTCCGAAGGCGCAAGGAGAGGAGAACGCACGGGGAAGCAGGGAAACTGCAGAAGGGATTCACGTACCACGGTGGGAAACTGGTTCAAATCCAAATTAATTGGGAGGCGGTGTGGGGGTCCAGCGTGGAGCAGCACTGCTGGCGTGAGCTGAGCTTACTGCTGGTGGACCAAAATCAGGCTGGTTTAAGGATGGCTTGCCAGCATCCTTAAAAGCCTGTGTTTTCTGGTTTTTGCGCACTTTTTTAATTCTCTCCGTTTGAGCTCTTCGTATTTTGCAACCCTGTTGCTTGACGTTATCCTTTCAAAAAAACCCTTATCAATAGAAATAAAAAATCAATACAAAGAAAAGTAATAACTAAACTTATTCCTGTTCAACTTCAAATAGAAATTCTTAAGTCTCTTTACCTAAGGTGGCCTAGTTATGAAAATATTTTAGAATTTGTAGGAATCTCTGTGTTTGTTCCTCTGGAATGAAAATAAGTTTCATTGGAAATGCATTTTTTTTCCATGAGGAAGAAAAGTGTTTAGTAAGAAAATTTTAAACCAATTTTTGAATACTTTGTTGAATATTTTCAGAAAATTCTTCCGATAAACTAATGAAGTACTGTCTCAGCTTCCTAAACAGGTGGGTATTCTCACGTATAACTAACAGCTAAACGACACTTTGCTTATCCCTGTGGGAGACCCTCTGTCACCATCATTGCCTCGTTGTATATCAGAATTCAGGGATTTGCTGGTATTCTCTATGGCCACAAAAACACCCAAAACTCATCATCAGATTTAACTATGTCTAAATGAGAGCAAAACGATACCCAAAATTCAGGTCTAGATTTGATAACATAAGGGGCCGCTAATATTTTCTCTAAATATTTTAGTGTGTCTGGACTAGATTGCTTAGTGTTCAGCTGCTTATTTTAGTATGATTCTTTTTCTGGGCACTTGATTAAAACTTAGGAAATAAATGCATTTTTTATTTTTATTTTATCTCTGAAATATGATTATAAATGACCTTTGCTAAAAAGTTAACAGAATATGTCAGGAAGCAGCTCAGAAGGAAAAGATTAAAAGCAGACAGTCTAGAGAGGTGTTTAATTTCAATTTTCTTTGTGGTATAAGAAATCTGTAGATTTTAAAGCCATCACGCCATAGTTACTTTTATCAGCAGGGCTCTTTTGTTTTGTTCTGCCACCTAATTCTTTTGATGACAATGAGTCCACAGTTTTCCAATGACTGATTTCGATTTGCATGTTATTGTCAGCCTTTTATATTTTATCATGTCTCCACTTTGGTTTTTATGCAGCTCCTCACATCAGAAGGCAAGGGCAGCCTGAGCTAAACAGCTGGCTGGATTTGCATGAAAATGGACTGCCCTTTTTCATTTGTTTGTTCTTTGGAAATTACAGTAGGTGAGTATCTGACTCAAATTTCCCAAACAAATAAAGATAAAACTTCACAGATATGAAACTGTGGAGCATTAAACTGTATCATTTTACGTATAAAAAGAAAAGGATTAAATAGAATTAGTCTGTTGAGCTGACTGAGGAGAAACAATGTGAGTGAGGGTCTGAAAACTAAAGATACAAAAGAACTGTGGTATCTTCAAGAGTTTTTTCTCTCCAAATATTTTCCTTTCCCATATTTAAAGGATAAACACTAATATAAATATTTCCCTATGAATTTAAGATATTTTTGCTAGGAAAAAGAAAACCGTAATCTGTTTTAAGTCATTGTATATTTGATAGTATTAATGTATTTCACGTACATGTTTTATATGCATAGCAGTTTACAGAAGCCCCGTAGCAGAGGATATTCTTTACAACTTGGACTGGCGGTGTAAACCAGCCAAGGTGTAAACGTGACCGGGGTCAGATGACATTAAGAAGCCGAGAGGCCAGATCTGTAGGGTGAGGTAAGATCTTTTATTAGACTGATTGATATAGATGGAAAAAATGAACAAGCTTTGGGGCACACAAGAGCTTGATAGTTGACAGATACGAGCTTTATAGATTTGAACAGTAAGGTATCAAAATAACACATGGCACGACTTGGAGTTGTCAACAGACTTATAAATTATTTAGAGCATGTGTGCCCTTGTGTGCCTGCAAGCTTGCCCGTCTCTTTCCACTTAGGCTGCCTGAGCTTACAAAAGACATAACCATTCCCTGCAAACCTTACCTCTCTTCTGCCTTTAGACCGTCTCAGAACGAAGAACGCGACTATAACTTTTAGTTTAAACAAGGGTTTGGAAGGAGTGAATTTTGTGATGTCTAGCTATAGTATGGGATTTAACTATTTTATGCGTAGACTCTCCTGCTGTCAACTTACAGTAGGAGCTTGGATTAACAGTAATGCTGTACAGCTTCTAGAGTTGAACATCTGGGGCAAAGAGTTATCAACTCTCCATTTCCTGGAAAAGCGGTAACTGCTAGTCTTGCACAAGTTCATTCTTTTCTCTGATATTGTTGGAATTGGGTACATAGAGTCAGAGCCACGTGGTGCTGGGCGAGAAGTGGCGTCCCCAGGGAGCAGCACAGAGCCAGCTAACAACCAGGAGCTCAGGCAAAATTTGTAGGGCAAAATATATTCTCACCTTTTTTTTTAATTTTTTTTTTTTAGTTTATTATTCAGACTTCTTCCGTAATCTTTCCTGAGTACATATGGAAGAGTCTGGAGAACGCTTTAAATCCTTTTTCTTTTAAATGGGGCAAAACCACACATAGCTTTCATTACACCTATGCATTGAAACTTATTAGCGAAAAGTGCTCTAAATAATTCATAAGCCTGGTGACATCTCTAGGCTTTGCTTTGTGGTGGTGTGAAACCTTGCTGCTCAAATCCACAAAGCCTGTACCTGTCAGCCAGCAGGTGTTGACAGGGTTGGTGTAAAGCCCTATAAGGTCAGCGGAAAAGACAATACATATGGATTCTCACTGTTTTGAACGTTGGGTCCTTCATACAGCTGTAGGGGATGCAGATCGGCCACGGGCTAAGCGTATTAGTAGTGCTTTAATAGATAAAATAGGCTTGCTGTTTCAGGGCAGCTTTGCTGTAGTTCAAGAGACAGCAGCAGAAGATGACAGCTAGTCCCAGGTAAGTGCAGAAGTCCTAAATCCACCTCCTGTGAAGCTGAAATGATTGTTTTGTGAATGCTGGGACTCAGCGGGTGACAGAATTACAAATAGTTAAAAGGAGACCTAGTCCTGGAAGACTAGGGGTATTCAGGAGCATGCTCCATCAGATGGGGCAGGAGCTTTTCTGGAAGGCAACAGGCTGCTGCTGGGAACCTGACGGTCTTGGGACAACTGAGGACACGTTCAGCTTTTGGGAAGCTGTGTGTAACGGACATCGTGCCCGGTGGACTGGGCTTGGCTTGTCTACAGTCATTTTGTTGTTTTGAGCTATTTAACAAAACTTAACAGATATTGTTTTGTTTTAGGAAAGCCACATAGGGAATTGCTCCCACTTTGCTCAGCTCCCAGCGGATCTGAAGGCACTGTTGTAAGATTGCACTTGCTAAGGACTCACCAGGAATATTTCTAATCTATAATTCAAGCCTCTGTCTGAAGGTAAGAAAACTGCGTGGTTTTGTTTTGAAAGTGGCAATGGCTTATGGTCTAGGAGCTGAGAAAGGATGGTCTTGGATAAAACAGATGAACCCTTCACTTGGCTTTTGAGCAAAGACTATCAGGGGCAAGTGTTTGCTGTCATTTGCACTTCACAAGAGTTGTATGGAGTGTCATACCGCCGTGTGCATGTTTGTACCCGTGCATAGAGCTCCCCGCAATACCTGCTAAACTCCTCCAGAAAGCGCCATTGTAAAGTCCTGCCTGTCAAAGTCATGGAACCTTCAGAAATGTGTCGTACACAAAGCAGAGGCTATGCAGAAACTTAGTACAATTCAGTATTTATAGAGGCATCATGGAAGTACAAATCATTTTTGGTTTATTATTTATTTCCTGTTGATTTTATTTTGTTACGTCGTTTTTCTGGATTTTTTCCTAAAAACGTTGCATTTCCAAATTTTTAACTAAATAGCACACACAGATATCAAAAGTTGTGTTGGCATTTTTGAAAGTTTTCCAAGGTTTTTCCGTTGTTACATTTGCAGAAACCATAGCCCTTGCGTAGCTGTGAATGATTTGAATCGCAGGCATCCAGCCTGACAACTACTCAAATTGCTTAGATGTTACGATACATAAAAATAATGCAGAAAACAAGACATTTTGGCTTGGGAACCTGCCCTGGAAGTGGATTGCTGGAGGAAATGGAGTATTTGACTTGCTTTTCATTTTAATGAAAAGGAACAAACTGTCTCAGGTTTGGCTAAGTTTAGCACTTTGATTTTTTTGTTGGGCTTTAATCTCGGCTCACGAGATTTTCTTCAGTGCTTGGATCTGTTTGAATGAGCTCTTCCTGCTATTACTGTTTTAATCAAACTGGGCCGGCATGCCCACGCACAAATGAGCAACACAGGGAGAAAGAGCTAGTGCATCGAGAGCCAGCTCACGATATCTAGCTATGATTTTTCTCTGGACTACTTCATTTTTGCAAGCTGTTGGTGGATATATGTTATGGCTCCAGTGCGATAAAGAGGAATGGTGTGTAAGTGTAAAGGGTTAGATCTCCATCTGATATCAAACGGTTGCTTGAACTACATGAATTTACACTTGGTGAGGGTCAGGTGCAACACGCAGGTCTATATTTTGCAGAAAATATTATTCAGATTCTATTTTAAAAACCCCTTTTTACATTGACTTTGTAATGTAACCTCTTGCATAAATCCATGGCTATAAATAACGGTGAAGTACCACTTCACCATCCTTACGGAGTCTGGTGCAGTTTGGGGAATCAGCACTTTTTTCAGTACAAAACAAGGTAAAACTCCTTGTCCTGCCACCAAACCACCCGTGGTGAGGCCCATGTCTGCAGCAGCTGCTCTCATTGCAGGAGATCGATGGGGCTTGTCTCAAGTCCCCATTCCTGTAGGACAGCCTCAATTCAAGCAACCTTTTGTCCTTTTTCTTGATGTTTTCTTGGTGCGACTAGTTGTCTCCTGTGGCTCTGTTGACATAAGGGTCGTGCCAGGGCTCCTCTGAGCTCCTCACCTTCAGATTACCCATCTTTTCCCCCAACAGCCAGAATCCGGTTGTTCGTTGGGCTGACAGTGTCTCCAGCATCACCCACGCAGCAGGTAGACGATGTGGATGGGAGATCGCGCATCCCTCCCCGTGGCTGAGAAAGGGAATAGCTAAAGTGTAGATTAATTTGTTTTACTCTTGAAAAAAAGGTCTATCGTTAGAGTTTGTTATGGCGTGGTCAATTCCAATTTCCACCTGTATTACGGGTGCACAAACGCAGCTCGCGCAAGCTAGTTTTTCTCATGTTTTTCCAAAAAAAATGGAAAAACAAGGGTCTCCGTAACCCTGGGCCTCTAAGCCTTTGGATTAATTGCATCTGTTTGTGAGACAGTGTTTTGTTTTTAAAGCCTTTCATAATACTGAAAGGACATTGAGAATGTCTTCGCACGTTTCTTAAATTTCCACCAAGAAAAAACAAATGTGGCTCTTTTATGTCAATATTTTATGTCTCCGTAGGTTTTGTGTTAAGCTCCTGTACAGAGTTACTGTGTGTTATTGATAATGTGGAACTGGACTTGGTGGATTTTAATGTCTTTTTTCATGTTTATATGGAACATTTTGAAGCAGCAATTAAAATAATTAAGGAGGGTGAAGAAATCTTTAGCATGCAACAAAGATTTCTGCAAAATGTTAATTTCTGTCAAATAAGTGAATATATGCACAGATGCCTCCTGACAGAGGCTGTGATTTCTGAGTGCTTTGCATGCCAAATAACTTGTTTACCCCCTCAATGTTTGCCAAGTTTACTGTCAATTTACAAATAATTTCCATTTTGCTGTTTATTCTGCTGCCTTTTGATGGATATGTCTTCCAGACTTTTATCTTGCATGTAGACAAACTAATTAATATTTTCCCTTCAGGCAAATATTTTTTTCTTAGATCTAAATGTGGGTTAGATTCTTCTTCGTTTCCATATGCTTTGTTCTGTCAATCATTTCTCTTCTATGTTACTAAAAATGTACCTTTCTGGATGTCATTTCTCATGTTTTACAGATTTATTTCACCTACATCTATATGGGAATGTGTGTATGTAGAGAGACATATTTGTTATATATGTGTTCATATATGTTTAAGCAGAGAGAGTGAAAATACTCGCTTCATGTTAAGATTTGGGTTTTAAGACGGAATGAAAATACATTTTGTCTTGCCTGTTGCTGCCATTTCCCAGGCTTGACCTCACTGTTTGTGGTTACTGCTGCCCATATGGCACACGCAACACTGAGTACGTCTCTTCTGCAGTGTCAGGCCTGATTCCTGCACGTCTTTTTGACCTAGTCCAGCCCTACTAGCCATGTATAAAATACTCAGTATATCCCATTTCCATCTTCCTGCTATCATCCTGGCACAGACCACAGTGGGCTTGACCCTTCTGAGATGAGCAGGCTGATGCAGAAGTGGTCCTGAGCTGCCGTGGTCCTGCGGGAGGGATGCTTCCCCCCGGACCGGTCTGGCCCAAGCTCTGCCGACCTTGGTGCCAAAAAATCCTCCTAATGCATCAGTGCAGCCCCAGCCCCAGGGACACCCCTCCCGCAACGCCTTTCGTCGATATCTAGGTATGTTTAAGGATCTCCGATAGCTAAATATTGTCATATTTAAGGAACGAGATTTCCACATAGTCTCTGCAGCTTCCACAAAGCTTTTAGGAGGCATTGGAAGACACAGCGTGGGATAAAAAAAAAAAAAAAAAAAAAATTCTTATCGGAAGCCTGCATGATAACCACGTTCTGCTGAGAAAAACACAGGTGGTAACCGAGAGCGCAGATATTGCGAACAGATTCTCGCAACTTACCAGTCGCAAAAATATCGCTGCAAAAAATACTCCTAACGACTCTGTTTACAGAATGCTTGGTATTTCCTATATCTGGAAATATTCTCATCGTAGCTCCATATGTCGCAGCAAGTCTGACAAGCTTTCTTTTGAACTGTTTGCAGGTTGCAGTCTGTCTGGAGGGCTGGGTGCTGATGCCTTCAGGTTTTTAGGCCCTGCATTATGGGCATGATTATCTTGTTCACTTTGCAGGCATAGAAAAATGGAGCTGGGATTTAGCAGGATTTGAAGAAACTTCCTAATTATGCCAAGTAGAGAGCTGCCTGAGTAAAATCTCAGCCAGAACCCCAGGTTTTTTATTACCGGTTCTGTTTTAAGTGTATCTCTATAATTTTCTCTGTTTCTGCTTTTGTTTATATCATCGTAGTCAGCGGGACTGAGAGATTAAAAACTGAAATATATTATCTTCGCACATCCTCAAAACCTGTCGAGAAAGGAGGAGAAATTAAACAAGGACAAAAACTTGCAGTGAAGTGAAGCTGTTTCCTTTGAGCTGCCTTATTAACCAGTCAAGTACTTGACTGCCACTGTCAGCTAGATTTCTTTAGAGAAAGAGTGGCATTTTGAAAAATACAAATTCACCGCCTGCACAAGTTAATGAGGCCCTTCAGCAATGTTCATTGATAGTGTAAATTCATCATAATACAGTGCTCCAAACCATAAATGGGATATGCATACAGGAAATCATCCACTATTAGAAATTTGCCAGACACGAAAAGAAAAAGAAGCCATTGATAAGCAGAAAACTCATCTCAACTGCTCCGTGCTGATGGGTGTGCAGCACATTAGTAATGCCAGATAGCGCCACGATGAGAACTTATTAAGGTGAATTGAGGTAGCTCATCAAGTGTATTTTGCTCCCCTTTGTTCGTGTTTTATGGACTCTCTCAGCTGCCTCCCTTACATTTGCCGGTGTCGGGTTAGATAAAGTTTGCTGTGTAAGGGCTGCCATCAGCATAAAGGGACAAATGTCTCCAAATACGTCCCTTTTCTGCGCACGCACAAATGTGCTTATGCATTTAATTGATTTTCAGTTGCATTTGCAAGTGATAGCTTTATAGACACCAAATTATCTTAAGGGCTATATAGCACACCAGGATTAGACAGTAATAAAAATTGGCAACACCCCAGAAAAAAATATATCAAGGTGACTTCCTGATCTTTTAATTAATTATCGAGCAGTGCTATTTTGCTACCCATATCAATGAATAAATCTCTCTGTGGTGCAATACATTTGGTACTCCTACCCTTATTGAATAGTATCAGTTTAAAAATCTCTGGGACCATTAGGCCAATACTTTAGTGTGATTTGTCTGTTGGCCAGTTTCCATCATCCTGCTTCAGGGAATGAAAAGAAAAATGAATAATGAATACCTTGCATCGTGGTCATAAAATGGTCAGCTTCTTGAAGAGAAGAGGCGTACAAACTTGTTAAAATCTTGAAGGCCGTGGCCCCTGACGTGCAGGACACCACCAAATTATATGAACTAGCTCTAGGAGATAAAGCAGATTGGTATGAAAAGGCTTTGAAACATCTGCGTTCATCTCACATGGCCTTGATTCAAAATATATGGAGATCTGAGGAAAGACTACATTGGGTTAGTCTCTGAAAAGTGTCTGGAAAAAGAGAATCACTACCCCGACTCCCTGCTCTCCTGACCATCCCACTGTTGAGTGAATCTGCTTGTTGCAGAGCCACAGATGACGGGGGACCAACAAAGGACCATCAACAGAGGAAGATGCAAACTCTGGTATCCCTCTTCCTGCCGTGTCTTTGGTTTCACACATGAAGACAAGGTCGAGGGCGTGAACTCTGGTCTTCTGTCCCAGGGAATCTGCTTTCAGGCATCACCCGTAGCCTTCCCACAGGGTTTAGTTCAGAAGTCATCCGAATCCATTGAAACCCCGAAGCCCAAGTCCCCTTCTCCCAAGTCCCCAACCTGTTTCACTCAGCTGACGTGTTTGTGTCACCAGCTGCACAAGGCATTGGGCAGAGTAGCAGAAGCCTAAGCAAACATGTCTTCCATCTTCCATTTGTAAACAGGAATAATGATGTTGACTGGAAAATAAGTAGGAACAACTGAGCAGAAACTGCAGATGTCGATGCTTTCTCTTCCCTTTACCTTTCAAACCACCTAGGTAGCTCCTCTGCGCTGCTCCTCTCCTGGAGGCAAAATCCTTACGGGCAGTTTTTGTGAGCCCCTCCAGTGTCTTTTTTTGTGCCTTTCATACCTTCCCCATGTTGCAAATTGTCTCAAGACTGACAGGCCAGAGAGTTGCTCCTTGGTCCTCTCCGACCTCCTGTGTTCCTCCTCCCCTCTCCTCTGCTCCAGCAACTTCTCTTTTCTTTCCCCCTTGCCCCATCTGACTCTCCCCTGGCCCTGGTCGCCCCACTCTTCTGAACCAGTTTTTCTCTCAACTCCTGCCAAAGTCCATACGATGATCTCCAAAGGGATCTCAGAGCTTGGCTTCTGAAATGGTGGTTTTCAAATAAATCTGGAGTGCACATTGTTTAATGCACTGTGGACTGCGAGAGATGAAACGGAGCTAGATGCTTTTGTTCCTTTTGCCCGCTACTCAAATCCCCAGCTGATAATTACGAACAATAGATGAAAATGTGTTTGGTATATATCGTAAGAAGAAATCTTATGGAAACATTAGGCAGCCTATTATTGTAAGGCTCTTGTAAATACTGTTTTGTAAGAAGAACCTATCTAAGATGATGTAAAACTTAATATTCCTATTAACAAGATGTACTATACTATTTCCAAATCATATCAGTGAAAATGCATTTTAAATTACAAAGTACTCATATTTTATCTGAGCCAATGTTCTGATTCATATGCCTCCTCTTTAATCCTATTTTCATTAAAAGTTTCACAATTCACATCTTCTTTTTCCTATTTTGTGTAATATTTTCTGTGTTTTCAAAATGTAATCAAAGCTTGTTAGTTCGTACCCAACAACGTTTGGTTGAATGGGAATATTAATAATACCAGCTATTGATGTCTTTATGTTAAAATTTGATTTATTGAGCAAGTGGCACATAATCTGTGGGGAAAATACCTAGAGATAACACCTTGAGATGATTAATTGTGTTTACAGTGCATTCCTGTAATAATTGTTTACAAGAAAATTTATGCATGAGTTGCTGCCCCAGTTCAAAAGGATAACTCATCAGATTGTCAAGCTCTCTGCTCTTGAGTATTCTAGCTAATTGCTATCTTTGCTAGTTGAGCATCATAAATCCTTCTTCCACAGAGCTGAAAGCAGGCTTTTTGGATCATGCTTTTTTGTGCAATGAAAACCTTTTCATCCCTGGGAACATCAGTTTTCTCATGCAGGAAGGAAAAGAGAAAGAGTATGTAAGGGAATGATATCTACAGGAGATTGTGACAACTTGCCCAGTGGCGTTGGATATAACTTCTGAAATGAGCTTATACAGTCATGTGTTAAAATCTGTGTCGGGTAAATTTGCCAGTAATGTTATTGATAATGAATAACATATGAGGATGTAGACTTAGTCTTCTATATTTAAAAAACATTACATTCCCAGCTCTGCTGCTCTCTACTTTTGTATTGCTTTCTCCTTTGCAAGTGCTGCAGGGTGGAAATGGTAGGATGGGTTGGAGAACGGTTCCTTTGCAGCCATCTGTGCTTATTACTGATCTAATAACAACTGCACGATTCTCCCTTTTGGAATTAAATCCGCCCTTATAAATTCACAGAGATAAACACGCTTTTCTTTTGCACAGCTTCATATGTTTTTTGGGGTTTTTTTTGTTCTGTTTCCAACTTTCGGGTTTAATTATTTCATAACTAACTTTACTGTAGTTACAGGAGTATTATCCGAGCAATATGTTGCCAGGAAGTAGTTGATAATGTTTAATAATTCCTGATTACATTCCTGTTCCAGTCCATGATCATGATTATACAGATGTTTCTGGTGCTATTTTTCAGTACAAATCCTTCTTTTCAGGGTTTTTTTCCTTCCTTGTTGACAGTGTATTGGTCAGAATACAAGAGAAACCGACCTATTTGCTAGTTTAATTAAAGATGTCAGTAAAATCCTTAAGGTTTGCCTGGGAAGGAGCAGATTTACTTGCTGCTTTTATGCACACTGTGGGATTTAAACATTTTGAGAATTGCTTTGGTGATTTTTCCCAGGAGATAAAGGAATGGATTAAGTGAAGTAGTTTCTGACTATAATTGGTCTGGTTTAAACACTTAAAAATAACTTTAAGAAATAAGAAAACACAAAACAGGTTTTCAAGTAGGGATTTAACTTTTTTTTCCCCCAGCTATCTGTTTATTTCAGCTCTGGTGTCTCATTGTGAACTATCAAAGTGTGCTGTACGTAAGGTAGTATATATGTACTTTAGCTGCTCTGAACAGCGGTCCAGGCAGAGGACAGATGTCTGAAGGAGAAGAAACAAAAGGACTAAATCTGAAGAAACAGCGGGGGGAAGAGAAAAAGGAGATGAGGAGGGGGCGGGAGGGGGGAAGGAGGCTTTCAGCCTTTGGATAGGTTATTTGCTCTTTTCAAACAAAGTGGACTGTGTGTGCTTTAAACTTTCCCGATGTTTCCAGGCAGCCTAGCAAAGCCGGCTCCATCAAAGGGAAGGCTCCCCCGCCACCTGTTGCTTAGGTGTTTCTGGCACACCACCTCCGCGGCTGGCACGCTGCTGCTGTTCCTCTCGGTTGGTAAATTCAATCAGTTATACACACAGGGCACCACGGAAAAGCTGTTCTGTCTATTTTTCTAGTCAAACACGGGTTCTTCTTTCTGCCTCCCTTTGTCGCGGGTAGGTGAGCGGCCAATAACAAGGAATTGCTGCCAAATGATTCACGTCATAGTCATTTAGAAAGACAGAGGTAGTTTTGGCATAAGTCAAAATCTTCAGATGACTAAACCAAGCCTAACACTGTAACCCCCTAATACGATCAGGTCTTACGATACCAGCTGCACTGGGTGAAGGCAACAAAATGCGCTGCTGAGCAATTTGAAAATATAAGCTTAACAGCTAAACTTGGGCTTGTGGTCCAAATAACTGTGGATTACTATGACACATATAGTAACTAGAGTTCATCAAAAGTTAGCGATAAGGGAATTCTTGAGAGAAGGGTACAAAAAAAAAAAAGCAAACCAAGACTTTACAAGCAGGTTTTGATCAAAAGTAGACGCAGTAACACAACACATGAAGTAGATTCTGTAGGAAATATTAGACTCTGATCTTACAAAATATTCTAACCATGCCTATCAAGAAACATTAATAACAGTGTTATTGACAGAGTATTCATTTAAAGTCTTTCTGTTGGATACAATTAACATTTAGATGAGAGACAGTTATAGGTACTCAGATGATATATACGAAAGAAACAATGACTCATCTCTCCAACAGTAACGGTACCAAACCTCGCAGCAGGGAAATTGCATTTCTTCTAGCTTTAAAAAAAAAATTTCCATGGACCTTACAGAAGAAATTGGCTTGTTCTATCAGAAGAATTGCTGTGTACTATTTCCTCCTTCAAAGAGGAAATTTCTATGTAGTTTGCCAAGTGCTGGGATGAATGTATTTAGGGCAAGAGTAGGTAGTGCAGCGGGAAAGGGCTGAGATGGACAACTCAGCTGTGAGGACAGGAGGGAGGCTGCTGTGCTCTTCTACCAGGTTTTTCTTCTAGAAGATCTTTATGTAATCAGATTAATCTTTACATCACCCACATGAAAGTCAGCAAATGATGAACCTGTGTGCATCAAGGGTGAGGGCAGTGATGGTGTCCCTATCTCCCACTCCTATAACTGTGCTTCGAGGCATAAACCAGGACTCCTCTCTTGCTAACACTGTGTCTCCCTGATATCGGACCAGACTGTTTGGACCCGGATGGAAGATGAACAGGATGCTGGAAGGATACATTCAGACAAAGATTTCCTGAGATTCACGGTGTCTCCAACCAGATAACATAAACCTTGGGGCTCAGATTAATCTCACAAGCTTTTAGTTCTCTAAAAGTTAGTCTAGGCTTGCTCTGAGTTTGACAGAGAGAAGTAAGTTTGGCCTGAAAGCCGTTCATCCCAGCTAGCTTCAGATCCCTTATTTCTGGAAGGCTGAAGTGATACCTGAACGCAATACAACAAAAGCATCAATGGCAGTCACTAGTCTAAGTCTCTTTGAATGTGGCCATGGTGAGCTGGTGGGGAGCTGGCTCAGGAGCCTTCATATTAGCAAGCCGCTACTTTCTTCTCTGCGTCTGTACCTGCCTGGAGGTCTCTCCACCCGACTGGGGTTTTGTGCAGTTTTAGAAGATGCCTGGTCAGACAGAAACTAGCAAAAAAAATAAGTGCAATCGACCGAGATTCAGAAAATCTGGAATTGTGACAAAACTTTCCACCTTAAACACTCTCCGCACCAGCAGTCGCTGTTTTGGTAACTAAAAACATCATGACTGGGTTTAGAGAAAGTGGTACGATAATAATTAATTGAAAAATTGCCTTATATTCCGAACAAAAATTTTAGATTAAATGATGCCACAATAAGAAGACTCATAATTCTTAAAATGGAGTTATCTTCAACCATGCTGCTTTAAATCTGATCGATAATAGCCCGTTAGTAGTTTATTTATATTAATTCTGTACTGTATATTTTATATTTTGTAGAAATGCCTAGAGCATGAATATTAAGCAGTTAAGAAAATTAATCTGCTTGAGCAGTGATAACATTTGTGGAATGAAATCCTCACCATTAGAAAGACATTTGAAGAAACCATGTTAAAAGGTGCTGAAATGTTCTTGAAGAAATGCCACATGTTGCTGCGGGCAGTAATGAAACATTTCCATATAAAGTACTACATAAACACATATAAAGTGTAGACATATGTTAGCAGATTATGGAGTGTGAGAGTGATACAGTAGTGATGATTATTTGCAAGTGTTAATATTACCAAACCTTAAGGTTATCTCCTGGTCTTGGACCCTATATGTAAATAATTATATCTGAAAATATGTGTCTCTGAAGCTATCAAATGTAATATACATTCAGCACTTCTGCAATACCGTAGAGTTTATTGATCTGCAGTGTATGATAGTAAATTCCAGTAGATTTATGCTCAGATTTCAGTGAACATATGGCTTAAGACGTGCAAGTTTGATATAAAGTTATTCATATTACATACACTTGCACATGGTCAAGTATTTGCAACTCAGAGAGTGATCAATATGCAAAAGGTGACGTCAAATATACGTTATCTACACGGAGGTAACTTTCTATGCATAGCACATGGCCGTTCTATCAGCAAACCAGGGAAATTTTATCGCTGCGTTCATCTATCAAATGTTTCCTGTGAATGTGTCCATCTACTATGTAAATAGATCTGTTTTTCTAAATATCTGTTTGTTTAAGTGAGAATAACCTGCATATTTCCATAGCCTACTGGACACAAAATAGTATCTAAAAAAAAATGAACGTATGGCAATCTGAGAAACAGACGTAATGACTTCAGCTTTGGGAATACGGTCTTAGTGGGCCTTTGATTGGGGGTTTATTCCAAACCCATTCCAAACACTTTAAAACCTCATTTTTTTCATTGATGACTTTTGCATTTGTCCTTATATTAAAAATGCTGTACATTGCTCATGCTCCAGGATCTAAAAGCACAACTACCAAGTCAAGTAAGTTGGTTGAATATTTCTACTGAGATTCTTACTGTTGTTTTCCTAATGAGCATTTTTTCACATACAGGGTTTTTTTTTCAAAATGTTTGCTTGACTAAGAAAACAATCTCTGTACTAAAAAGTGGCAAATCACTTGAGACTCATTTCTGAATAGTGCTGAGAAATCCCTCTGCGTATCTTTAAAGATATTGCTCCAAGAAAAACAGGAATTTGTAACTTTAAAACCTTCATAAGCCCTGTAACTTTGAAATAAATAGCTCTTGAAGGAACCCAGTACTAATCAGGCCAGGTCTTCTAGTTGGTGTGCACCGAAGCTATAGAAATTCAAGCAAAACAGGCTTGACGGTCTTAATCTATTTAATGGAAGGTGTTTGTCTGCATCACAGAATTACATCACTATTTTCCATTCTATAAAGACCAGAAATAGAAAAATCAGAGAAGTTAACAATGTCATTATATTGCAGAAAGCCTTATACCCTTTCTGACTGCTTTTATCCATATATATATTTCTACTAAAGACTACAGTTGTACGGTACATTGCTGAGAAACCTGCTGCGTTCTGTCGATATTGGTCAAAAAGAGCCCCTAGTCGTTTCCTTTGGTTCTAGATCGGGCCTGTTCTTGCACAAATAGGAAAAATATGTAGACTAATGCAGAGTAGATTAATTATAAATTATAAAAGACATGATAGTATTAATTTGCATTTCATAGCTTGGTGCTGTTTAGTTATCAATCCAATGAGTCTACATTGATTTTTTACTACTCATATACTGTACTTATGTATTGTGTTGAAGGCCTATAGACCTTAAAAGTGAAACAGTATTTCCACTGCAGCGCTATCGAAAACCATGTCCCACAAGCTGTCTGCAGAGCCTAGCCTACGTACACCATTCAGGAGAAAGTAATTGATGTTGACAGCATTGTTTGCCTAAATTTCGAAGGGAAAATTGAAACCATACTTGGGGTGCAAAGAGGTTCTGTAAACAGAATAATCCGCGCCCTCTCATTCTTCTCCAAACCCGATTCCTGCGTGAGATGATAAGCCCAGCTCATCCATTTGATGACTCAGTGAGCGAGTTATCTCATGTCAATGCTGCAGGGGTTCCTGGGACAGCCTCCTGCTCTCAGGCACCAGCAGGTCTCCAGCGCCCACAGTCCGCTTGCCTCCCAAAGCGGCGTGGTCAATGCCAGATCCCCACTTGCCAGAGACAAAAAGGGAAGGGGTATTTCTTTTCATTTGATAGTTGACTTGCCCATTAACGATGATAGCATGTCAACAATATGTTACATATTAACATTTTACTAAATATAGTGAATAGAAACTCTTTTGCTAAGTGCTGCACACAGTCCATCAACAAATGTTGAAAGGATCTAGACCCTTCACCAGCCTCGTTGCCCTTCTCTGGACACGCTCCAGCACCTCAACGTCCTTCTTGTAGTGAGGGGCCCAAAACTGAACACAGTATTCAAGGTGCAGCCTCCCCAGTGCCGAGTACAGGGGCACGATCACTTCCCTACTCCTGCTGGCCACACTATTGCTGATACAGGCCAGGATGCCATTGGCCTTCTTGGCCGCCTGGGCACACTGCCGGCTCATGTTCAGCCGGCTGTCGACCAGCACCCCCAGGTCCTTTCCTGCTGGGCAGCTTTCCAGCCACTCTTCCCCAAGCCTGTAGCGCTGCATGGGGTTGTTGTGACTCAAGTGCAGAACCTGACATTTGGCCTTGTTGAACCTCATGCAGTTGGCCTTGGCCCATCGATCCAGCCTGTCCAGGTCCCTCTGTAGAACCTTCCTACCCTCAAGCAGAGCAACACTCCCACCCAACTTGGTGTCATCTGCAAACTTTCTGAGGGTGCACTCGATCCCCTCATCCAGATCATCAATAAAGATATTAAACAGAACTGGCCCCAATACTGAGCCCTGGGGAACACCGCTCGTGACCGGCCGCCAACTGGATTGAACTCCATTCACCACAACTCTTTGGGCCTGGCCATCCAGACAGGTTTTTACCCAGTGAAGTATACACCTGTCCCAGCCATGAGCAGCCAGCTTCTCTAGGAGAATGCTGTGGGAAATGGTGTCACAGGCTTTACTAAAGTCTAGGTAGACCACATCCACAGCCTTTCCCTCATCCACTAAGCGGGTCACCTTGTCGTAGAAGGAGACCAGGTTCGTCAAGCAGGACCTGCCTTTCATAAACTCATGCTGACTGGGCCTGATCACCTGGTTGTCCTGTACATGCCGCGTGATGGTACTCCGGATGATCTGCTCCACAACCTTCCCCAGTACCGAGGTCAGACTGACAGGCCTGTAGTTCTCCGGATCCTCCTTCTGGCCCTTCGTGTAGATGGGTGTCACATTTGCTAACTTCCAGCCAACCAGGACCTCCCTGGTTAGCCAGGACTGCTGGTAAGGGATGGGAAGTGGCTTGGTGAGCACTTCTGCCAGCTCCCTCAGTACCCTTGGGTGGATCCCATCCGGCCCCATAGACCTGTGCGTGTCTAAGTGGTGTAGCAGGTCACTAACCATTTCCCCTTGGATTATGGGGGCTTCATTCTGCTCCCCATTCCTGTCTTCCAGCTCAGGGGACTGGGTACCCGGGGAACAACTGGTCTTACTATTAAAGGCTGAGGCAAAGAAAGCATTAAGTACCTCAGCCTTTTCCTCATCCTTGGTCACTATGTTTCCCCCCACATCCAATAAAGGATGGAGATTCTCCTTAGCCCTCCTTTTGTTGCTAATGTATTTATAGAACATTTTTTATTGTCTTTTACAGCAGAAGCCACATTAAGTTCTAGTTGGGCTTTGGTCCTTTTAATTGTCTCCCTGCATAGCCTCACGACATCCTTGTAGTCCTCCTGAGAGGCCTGCCCCTTCTTCCAAAGGTCATAACCTCTCCTTTTTTTCCTGAGTTCCAGCCAAAGCTCTCTGCTCAGCCAGGCTGGTCGTCTTCCCCGCCGGCTCGTCTTTCGGCACATAGGGACGGCCTGCTCCTGCGCCTTGAAGATTTCCTTCTTGAAGAATGTCTAGTCTTCCCGGGTTCCTCTGCCCTTCAGGACTGCATCCCAAGGCACTCTGTCAACCAGGCTCCTAAACAGGCCAAAGTCTGCCCTCTGGAAGTCCAAGGTAGCAGTTCTGCTGATCCCCCTCCTTACTTCTCCAAGAATCGAAAACTCTCTCATCTTTTGGGTGAATGATGGCAAACTGGATCCCTGCACTGTCATTTATGGTACAATTGCTTGGACTTTGAAGGTAGTAGCTATAGATACTACTTTGGGGCTGGATTATGAGTACCCTGTCAGGTGCTTCAAGAGTATGTGGGATGTATTTTTGATAGCATATACGTACATTTAAAGGGTTTGCTCCATTTTTGGTAGGAAGTGACCTACTAGAAGTAAGAAAGGGCTTGGAGCTTTCTGAGAGAAAGCTACTTGTTCTTTGGCAGAACATGTCCTTGTGCTGAAGCGGTTTATCAATAGTACCTCATCATAATTAGCAATGTTGAAATAGCTAAAATTGTCAAAGTTTTGTCAGCTCAAACAGCATGCATGAGAACACATGCCGTTGTTTTGTAACTGTTATGGAAAGGTCTGTAATGAATATCGATGTCGGAGGGGTACAGGATGCTCCTCCTGATGCCAAAAGGGGTACGAGGATGCTCCTTGTCATGCTGAAGGGGTTTGGGGATCCATCCTAACCCATTGCAGATGGCAGCTCCTGTCCGTCCCATCCCCCTCATTACTTTGTCCTCTTGGATTCTTGGCTCTTCTCCCTGGGATCCTGCCTTCAGTTAAGATCTGTTACTTGTGCTGCAGCAAAAGCAAACCTGCTCTTACCCCACCTTGTTCAAAATATTATCCATTACTGTCTCCTTGCTTCCTGTATCCTTCTCCTTTCCAGCACACTTTGGTTCTTAGCTCTTAATTTCCTCACTCATATTTCCCTCCTCTTGTCCATTTTTTTTTCCTTATAAATGTCTGTGTTTATTTGTCAGAGGGGCAGCAGTCGGTCGTTTAGTGCAATCACGTATATTTTACTCCTTGACCAGTCCTGCTGATTATTACTTATGGTAGCAAAATATGATCTGTACCTATGAGAGAGACGTTAGCTGAGTTAATGCTATATTTTATTTGTATATATTTTTACAAATGGTTCATGAACACTCTCACCTTCAGCATCAATGGCACGCGGACACCCATACCGTCCTAGGCTACGGATGATCACTGGGAAGTAAGAGGTGCTGCGGGCAGCGGCACGGGTGCTCAGGGGCTGCCCTGCATGTCCTGTGCCACCGCTTGCACATGGCACCTCCGAGGGAGTTTTCTGGAGGCCTTTCCAGCTCAGGCAGGGTTCTGCAGGAGCTCCCTGCACGCTTCCAGGCTGCGCAACACAACTGCACGGCACAACGTGCTCAGCAGAGCTGGCGGGAGTGTCTGCAAGGACCATCTGCACCAGCGAGGCAGCCAGGGCAGGCAAATTTAACCATACGTGAAAGTGCAGGACAGTGGAAAAAACCCTCCAATATTAATTCATTAAAAAAGAAAAATTAAGTGTAATTACATTTAGAAATTAGATTGATTTTTTCCTCATTCTCATAGGACTTAATGATATCCAAAGTTGTAATCAGACATAGTTTTTAAGAAGTTTTACTTATTGAATATTACAGGGTGTTCTGAGAAGTGCAACAAGTGTACTTAAATATCCTCTTACATTCACCAAGTACTAGCACATAGCAAAATAAAATGTACTGGCAGACCAAGTCACGAGTTAAAGAAGAAAACCTCAGTGAAGGTTAACTTAAATCAGCCTTCAAATGTGAGTCAGAGCCTCTAAGCTCCGATTTTAAAAGATTCAAACATTGGCCTCATAGCATCCTTTAAAAAGTCAATTTTAAGAACTATCAATATCTGGTACAACAAAAGAATTTTTAAAAACCCAAATGAGATTTTTGAAGATCTTACTTGGAAAAAAGTCAGTTTTGGAAGACTCAAATAGACTTTAACCCTTTAGAGTAGGCAGTGGTCTGCATTTGTAACAGGACTCTGAAACACAAAGAGCACAGCAAAGTCAGAGGAACCCTTTACATCCTCTTTTATTTAAACAGAAAAGGATCTTTATCATTGTTCTTTGTGGGGACTCACAGAATCTGAATATTCGAGTTAAAAAGGATACACGAAAAGGTAGCTAACATTTAGCCCTCAGTGAGTAATGGATGGCGTGGTTTTCAAGAGAGATTTGTATGTCCTCATTGGTATTTTATTGTAAAATCTTATTATCAGATTAAAGTAGCAAAAGGATAAAACTTAAAGGAGCTCATTATTATGAGCTCTCATTGGCTTGACTTAATAATGAACTTGGGTGGTTCTGGAGGGATTTTCCTGATTGGGGCTGGAAGGATTACTGGCTCATGGTCCTGTTATTAGGATTCTGGTAAGATACACATGCCATCCTTGTCACCAAAAGCAGTACCAAGATGACCACTTTGTAGTTTAGGAGTTTATGCTTTTCCGGTTATATAGTTCCTGAGATTGCTTACAGACTGTGTCTGTATGATTTAGCTTTGTCTACAACAAACTTGCTTTCAAAAAATTGGGAAAAAAGTATATAATTACTTTAAATGAGAGAAAAAGAATGTCTCCTTTAAATGATGGTGGGATGGTAGGACAGAGTTGGAAAAGTTGTACACTCACGTTGAACTCAAAGGCTCCAGGGTTATACCCAGAGCCTTGTACCATTTCTATTTTTGCTCCCACAGCTGTCTAAACCATACAGTGATACTGGTAATGATGGCAGTAATCACCCAAGAACCACGAATGCTCTGTAGTGCAAACAACAAACTCTCTTCTAAGTCATCTGGTGGCTTAGAAAAATCAGTTTAGGAGAAGAATTTCCAGGAAGCCCAAAGAAATTGCAGACCTGATCTCAGCTACCCCAAAAATTGCTGAGCTCTTGGTGGAGGAGGACTGAGGGAAGGTCAGTCTTGCAGTCCGAGAACATGACCAGCAAGTAGGAGGAAACGACCTGGTCTTCTGCTGCGTCGGAGCAGCTTTCAGACCTTACTCACCTTGCACAGCTCTGGTGACCAGAAATTATAGCACAAAAATGGAGCTTTTATGGTTGTTGTGGTGTTTCTTGATTTTAATGTAATTTGGATTATAATGAAGCAGACACAAATCTGGATCTAGCTCAACCTATTTAAAAGGTGTTGAGGCCCGGAGTATACTGGGGTTGCGTACAGGCTAGAAAATAAGACTACTGGGGTTGTTTCCAGCTTTGATGCTCAGCTTTCAACACTCACCAAACAGTATTTTCAAGTTTCTCAAAGGACAGGTTACTTTTTCTGTCTCATAGCGGTGTGGTGAATTCACATTTCTTGATGTTTGAAGCATTTCTAGCTCTAGAAGTGATGTTGTGTGGAAACCAAGTTATTGACAAGGTCTGCAGTTATGCTGCTTCTGCTGTCAAGGAATAATGATACGGTGCTGTGAGCTTTTTGACCTGAGTCTGTCTTCTCTTAATCTGGAGACTGTTTCATAAGTTTGTAAATATGAGTAGAGACACCATATTTGTGCTATTATTGATCCCCTGCTTGATGTTGGCTAGGTTTAACGGAGTTGTATAAAAGTAAGCTATTCAGAGCAAAATCTGATGCACGCATAAAAAACTTGGCTGCTTCCCCATGCGCTGCTGAGATGTCTTACCCTTTTATTTTTGTGGTTTGGTTTTAGGGGTTTTTTTTTTGTCTTAATAATGCTACTGTATCTTAGGATGGGCTTGACACTATCCCGAGCAATGCTTCTCTTGACCTATAGGGTAACACAAAATAGAAATTTAAGAATCTAATAGAAAAGCCACAAAAGTAAATTTGGGTCCTTTTATTGACTTTACAGGGCTTTGGAACAGGTCTGATATATTCCTGCAGCAGAATTCTGCAAGATGTCTCGTCAGACCTTTGGAAAGGTCATTATACTCCATCAAATAATCTGCAGCAGATCCTCCGTGACAGGGACAGCGGTACGCTAAAATGAACTGAAATCACCAAATAGTTTCATAAAGAACAGCCTTCAGAAAATAATAGCTTTTTATTCCTTTTGCAACAGGCCTTGAACCGAAGCAGCAGCCCTGGTCTAGGGTTTTGGCTGATGCAATTTCTTTGACTTCAGTAAAAGGACAAGCTGGTGTGAGACCTCTGCGTACTTCAGTCTCTGTGTCAGCTTCTTCTCTAAGTCCTCAGCCTCCAAGACAGCAAGCAATATGATTTTTAAACCCACTTATGCCATTTTGTAAACATTATTTATCTTTTCCCTCTTCCCCCTATATTAATTATAAAGTGTGAGATCTCCTGAAACATAAATACCCCAACTGCCAAAATTAGAGCACAGCAGTGAGAATGCTGTAAGAGTGCTTTTTTGGAAAATAAATAATAGGTTTTCATCAAATGCTTATTGACCTTCCAGAAACTCTGTTCTGGTACTTTTCAGCATGCTTTGATGTGCAGCAAACACTTTGCTATTTGACCACCTCCTGGTAGGGGTTCCATCCTCAGTACTCGGTGGAGCAGGAGACCTGATACGCAGAGCTGCATGCTCCAGTACATCACTTTAAACCAAGCCTTTACCATCTGTTTCAACCTCTAATTACAAATGCAAAATAACACAATTCACAATTGCATCATAAAAAAGTAAAATATAAGTGATTTAAATGCATGTGTGTGTTCCTTATGCAAGGAAACATTCATCTGTTATGTTTTACCGTCTTTTAGAAACAACTCCAGGGTGAAATCCCTCTTTGTGGAGGGAAGAAAAATTATTTCATTGTAAGAAGGCATATTTTTAAGGTATGTTTCCAGGTTATTATTGCACTTTATGTATTTCTCTCTCTCTACAAATTCTCCTTCTTCTGCCAAAATAGCAGTATTTATGTCATGGTGGGATGGATGGTCTGTCCAGAGCAGTCTGCTGTCTTTGAACGCACAAGCTGGGGACTTCTCCAGACGACCATGCTCTCTCCTGGCTTCCCACAACATCAGCCATGTGCTACTGCTGCTTTCCTCCCTCTTATAGATCTGTATTTATTTGTATCATTATGTTTCTCCAGGCTTTTTTAACCTATAGATGGAAATATCTACTAGTTCCAGCCAGTTCATCTCCTTCCCAGGGCAAAGGTATTAGTCATTCTAAAGGCAGCCTTTAGTTATCCCGAATCATAGAATCATTGAGGTTGGAAAAGACCTCTAAGATCATCGAGTCCAACCGTCGACCCAACACCACCACCCACTAAACCATGTCCCTCAGCGCCTCATCTACACGTCTTTTAAATACCTCCAGGGATGGGGACTCCACCACTTCCCTGGGCAGCCTCTTCCAATGTTTCACCACTCTTTCAGTAAAGACATTTTTCCTCACATCCAATCTAAACCTCCCCTGGCGCAACTTGAGGCTGTTTCCTCTCGTCCTATCGCTTCTTGCTTGGGAGAAGAGACCGACACCCACCTCGCTACAACCTCCTTTCAGGTAGTTGTAGAGCGCGATGAGGTCTCCCCTCAGCCTCCTTTTCTCCAGGCTAAACAACCCCAGTTCCCTCAGCCGCTCCTCATCAGACTTGTTCTCCAGACCCTTCACCAGCCTCGTTGCCCTTCTCTGGACACGCTCCATCATGGAGCTTTTCCATGGTTTGCCATCCTGGGTGATGGCACTGCGAAGCTGCGGTGATATATACCCAGCTTTCTAGAAAATGACATTAATTGGGGTTTTTTTGTTTAAGATATTTGTAAAATTCCATTATCACTGTAACACATGCGTGCTTAACTTTTAATTTCCATCAGAATTCACCGTTTCAGTTCACCAGCCATGTCTCTTGGTCTTGAATAAGCATCTTGTGATTTCTCAATACCTTTTTGGCACTGAGATACCCCAAACCAAAGCTTGCGTGCTCTCTAGACCTCCCACTTTCCTTCATCCACACCTCTGCCTTGAATAGAGATGAAACCTCAATCTGGGAAATTAGCAAACTAAAAAAAATAGTTTCCTGGGGAGATACAAACGATTCACAGCAAGCAGCTATTGGGGAGCATCAGGCTGGCTTTCTGAGCTCAGGTCTGCCAGCGAGCAATGAATATTTTAAATGTAGCGTATACAGTGAACTTCTGAGCCCTGCAGCATTTGGAGCCTTTCTGGATAGTAAAATCCAAGCCATGCGACGTATCAAGCCTTACCGCGTGGTCTGTATAGCATACCTACTTGCAGCCTACACGCAGCCCTCTGTCCTGGGCTTTGTCCTCCCCTTCCCCTCCTCTCTCCATCAGCATACTTAAAATAAGGGTCCAATATATCAAGGGATTGAACTTCATAGATTTAAAATGGAAACTGAAGAATTTGTTTTCACTCTAACGTGAAAGGAACAATTAGCAAGGGCGCACACCCCTTCCCATCAATAGGAGACTTTTCAATTACTTTGAAAGGCTTTGGATAAGGATCTAAAAGAGCAAAGACTTACTCCTAACAAAGATGCTTGAATAGGGTTGGAAAGCTGTTAATCAGACTCTTCTGGCACACTAGATGCTAAAACAAAATGACCGGCACACTTAGTGCCTTCACTTAAACTATACCATAGGCAAAGCGACGATTTTGTAACTAAGGAATCCTGGAGGATAACTAGTCATTATTATAATTCTCACTACTTATTTCTAATGCATGTTAAAAGGTTACAAATGCAACTTATTTATTCAATCTCATGGCAAACACCTGGGAGAGTCCTTGTTTCAGCTGCAATCAGCTGTGGGAACGGGTAGATGAGAACATCTGCTGTTGGGGAGCAAGAGGAGGGGGATTTAGAGAGTTATGCTGAGCACGGCCTGGGTGAGCGTGGGGCCACTGGGATGTGCTGGTCCTCACCTGGGGGTTGGGAAGGGCAGTAAGGCTGTGGGTGCTCGATGCTATCTGACAACATGCCATCTAACAGGGATGCTCCTGCCACCCCTGTTCCTCGTCTTGGAATTTCATTTGGCAACTGAATGGGATTAAAAATCCTTACTATAGTATCAGGTTATAAAAGTACTTATTATGGTATTGGATTGCAACTGTGGTTTGAATTCTGGTGAGGCTATGAGACACCAAGAAGGGAAAAAGGAGTTACTTTTTGGGAATGTTTCACAGATTTTCATGTTGCCTGCTCAAACAATTGCCAGCATTTGGCATCCTGGCTAGTCGCAGCCATTTTGGAGTTGCCTATTTCTGTTTTCCTTTTCTTCCAGTCAGCTGGAGTTTTATTTTTCTTAGCAAGCCATTCTGTACTGTTATAGCTCTGTGGATTTTTTTAAAAAGCTTTGTAACTGAACTTTATTTTTTTTCTCTATGTAATTTGGTTTTGAAGTTGTCAGGGAACATTTCTGTTAAGAAAAACAACAAATCCACCCATATTATGAATTAGTTTTATTTGAAGAAAATATAGTTCTAGATGCACCAAGATTAAGTTATTTGGCAATAAGAGGTTTTGGGTCCATTCCCTCTGGAATGACATAGTCCTGATGAAACAATTGCTAAAAGGAACTTGTTTTAAAACAACATGATCTGTGCTTAAAAGAAATTGGCCTCAGATAGTCCAGTAAGTTGCTTTTTCCCAGGCTTGCTTATTGTTTTATTTAAAAGCTCGTTCAGAATAGACCCACTAACTGGTTATATTCACTAACTGTGAGCTTGTCTTTTCTTTGGCTTATAAAGGCTTTGGATTGAGGTAAAAAAGAGAAGGGATGTAGTAGGCAATTTTAAGTTGCCAATTTTTCTCATTTTAATATCAGTTTTGTTTGGCTTGTTTACGTTGCGCAGATGAAGCTGTGGTACCTGAGCCTAAAACCCTGACGGTGTCCACACATCACTTTGGGCTGCTGAGATCCCAGTATCCAGCCCAGAAGTTTCTCTAGTGGGCTGAGGGCAAGACCTTGAAGTTTGTTCTTCATCATTTCATTCCTTTTCTGTCACTCTGGTTTGCCTGTGAGAGCATGATCTCCTGTGTGTCGGTGATGCTGCTTTATTTTGTGCCATAGACAGATGTCATCAGTGTTTTCTTACTTTTCACACCACGTTAATGCAAATACCGAATAAGAGTTGTTTTTAGTGAGTCCCCTTCCAGCTGGGTATGTCTTTACTCTTTTTTCCTTGGACCTAAACGGAACTTAAAAAAATAGTTATTTTTCTAAAAGAACTTGCCTGGAACCTGTGAGGAGCTTTATTGCTATTGCTCTCTCAGGGCTATAGATTTTCTTGTGAGAAAAAACAAGGAAATAATTGACGTTGTCTTTCCATTACAAACATCAGTCTTGAATCTCCAGAAGTGTTGTGTATTATCAATTAAGCTGTAATTTGAACTCTCCTTCATTGTGTATCTCTACACGTACTTACAGTAACATAGTTGGGCATTACAAGTGTCATTTTAATAGGCAATGAAGATTAAAGAGTGGTAGTTTACCAGGCAAGTTTCTATCCAAATACGTTGCACAACTTTGGCTTGGGTAAACCACTTGGGGTAGGTGGGACAACGCCTTGATAAGGAAATAACAGATGGTTGTAGCATAATTTGAGGCAGATTTTAAACCAAGCTTTGGTGTAGTTTTATGGTTTTTTCTGAAGCAAGGCAGGCAAAACCATAGGCAGCTACATAGAAGAAATTACCTTTACAAAAGTTTTTTTTAATAGCTGGGTAGTCTGGTCTTAATATAGCTAAGACACTTTTGTCATATGACTTCTAGATGAACACCTATGTTACATCTGTAATGCAGAAGTAGACTCGTGGCTTACCCTCACCCTGGGGAGAAGCCATTTTTATTGTGAATTTTTAAAATTTTCTTTATATACGAAGGAGACTTAATGGTCAGGGTATTTTCTTGGAATTTGCAATAAGTGTATTGAGATGTTCTCACTGGTGTGACTTTTTGGGACAGAAATATATTCTTCTAAAGGAAAGAGCATTGTGGTGAAAGCTCTAAGATGGTAAACAAGATATCAGTACTTTATCACCGAACAGGGGACTATATACCCTATCTCTACTCTCAGCGGTTCACAGCGGTGTTGTGTCAGATTTGGTGTTTTTGTCATTTTGGGGACATCTGCAGTCATGACATGAAGCAGGGTGGTCCCCCCGTGTACGGGGCTGGACTCTGCCTCCAGCTGCAGCCCACTTCTTGGGCCGATGAGAGCAATGCAATAACATCTACTCAAGTCAGATTGCTCACTTTATGAAAGGTTAAACAGTTACTTTGCAGTTCTTAATCTGATAAAACGAATTTTATATTAGCTTCAGACTCCAGCCATCATTTTTTTTTATTTTTGAGAAGTGTAGTGAATTTTTTTTTTTCCAGAAATCCATATGTTTTTGGACCAATCGTTATGTTAAATATTTTCTAGCATTGCATCTTTTTTTTTTTTTTTTTTTCCCTAAAAGCACCATTCATATTAGTTGGAGAATACTGCTGCCTACCAGAATGTGAAAATAGGTTTCATTCAATTAATGAACTGGAAACAGGAAGACATTACATAGTAAATGAGGTTTACATATGATAATGTTGGATTTGTCATGTAAAAGATTGCTTCCTTTCAGGGAGCTGAAAGGACTAAATTTTGCTTTTTTACAGATTGTACAACGCTAATAAAAAGAGAAGGCTCTATGGAAAGCATAACAATAAACGAAATCTATAATTCTAATGAGCAGAAAAAAAGATGATGATATTTCAATACACATGTAGGTCAGAGTTAGGTAGTAGTATCAAAAGCTAAAGGCTCAATCGTAGCTTTGCAACAGACTCCGTATGTAGAGCAGCGTCTCTCCTATGCCTTGAATGATGCATGATGGGTGTGGAGGAGGAGCTGAGGCTTCACCCACTCCTTGCCCTTTTGCCCCCATTTCACTGGGAATAAATGACGTCCAGTGACCAGAAAGCAATGAGCCCCTACCCAATGCTGTCTGAAAGCTGCTTTCCCTCGCAGGTTGTACCAGGTTGGGCAAGAATGTTGCCTGGTCCGAGGCAAGAAGAGGTGGAGCAGTGTGGGTTTTACTTATGATGACTCTTTTTCTTCAGTAATATATGGTATCTTTTTTAATCAAGCCAATTAAACTAAGGTAGCAAACAATAAATATTCTCCTTTTAGTTCAGTATCGCCACCTGTTATGATCCAGTTGTAAGTCTTGTACGATTTGTTTGTTTTTCTTAAAGTTGATCTCATAAAAGGGATATTATAGAATCTTGGTACTTTTTAATATGGAAGCAGAAGAAATATTGAAAATGTGATTTGAGGATGAAAAGCTCAGGAAGTAGAAGGGAAATAAAATCTGAAAGGAAAATCTTAAAAGATGTCACAAGTTGCAGATAAGCCTTATTGTTCTGTATGCTCCGTCCCACCCTTTCTAAATGTGTATTGGCAATGTTTCTAGGCTTTTTTAATGTGTGTTTTAGCCAGCATGGTAGCTAGATGAGTTTAATTTAACATTCATCTCTTGCTCCACGGGGACTATGGGGTTATTTTGTCTTTAGTAATTCCCCTTTGGTAGTTCCCATCTCCGAATTTACCGTTCCTCCCATCGACCTGGAGCAAGTGAAGCTCCAGTAGCCCCCAGCACCGGGGCTGTGCTGATCCTGCCCTCCTTTCTCTAGAGGGAAAGAAGCTTGTGCAAGTCCTCTCCTGTATGTTTTTGTGTCATGGAAATTGTCTTCAAATCTCAAAAAAAATGTGCTAAACTTCTTTGCCCAAAAAAAAAAAAGTCTCTTTCTGACTTTTCTTCTGGAGGACATCGAAGGCAGTTAATCAGTGTGCTTGTAACAGTAGCCTTTCACCAACTGGAAGACCGTTAATTATATCTCTTCCTAATTTTCTCTTTATTAAACTAAAGAGCATCATCCTATTCCCGTGAGTCATACTTCTTCAGCCCTGACCGTTCTTGCTGTTCTCAGTTGGACTTTGTTTCAGTCTTTCCAGTTTCTTTGCACGTTTTTTAAAAATATGAGCTCAAGACAGGACACAGCGTTCTAGCTGAGGCCCCATCTTAACGAGGGTAGGATAATTACCACAGTGGTCTCATGTAAGATGCTCTTGTTAACAAATCCCTGAAATTACCTTTTCTGGAGCAGTTTCATTCCTTTGATAGTGAGCTCATAGGCCACTACAACTTTGAAACTCTTTGCTGTAATACAGCTCCCTTACTGGCAATTTCCCATTTGCATTTGATTTCTCCTCTGCAAGTGTAACACTTTGCACGTGACTTTATTGAATTTCATCTTAATTTCGGATCATCACTCCAAACTGTTAATATCTTCTTGGATTTTGATCCAGACCTCCCAAGGGTTCCCACCATCCCAGCTCCTCAACGTTGCAAATTTTATAAATGTAATCTCTTTTCCCTTTAACTGAGTCATTATGAAAATATTGAACACAGCTGGAGCAAGGGCAGATCCCCGAGGAATCTCACCTGAAATTTCCTCCTGGTTTGACAGTGAACTGTTGATAACTACTCCTTGAGAGCAGTTTTTCAGCCAATTGTTCCCTCCACCTTATGGCAATTTTATCTAGTTCTAGACCATATTTTCTTAGTTTTATTACAAAAACGTCATGTGAAATAGTATCAGAAAGCTTACTAATAACAAGATGTATCACATCGACTGCGTCTCCCTTATCCACAAGGCCAGTTATCCTGTCAAAGAGGGAAATTAAATTGGAGAGCTCTGTGCATGAGACTTTTTTTTCAATCAAGCCATTTGAGTTATGACCCCTGCAATATTAGATAAATTTTTCAGAAATAACAAACATGCTGTTTTTTCCTAGGCTACCGCTGTAAGATGGTTTGCTTGTTTGTTGTTTGGGGTTTTTCTGTTGTTTTTTTTTTTTTTTTTTAAATAATCTGGTGATGTGAGATTAAGAATAATGGTTTGAAAGCCAAAAGCCATTATCTGACTGTTACCAAAGACAAAAATTAGGGTGGGAGCAACAAGCCTTCCTCCATAATAGTGTTTTCTCCATTTCAAGCTGATCAGTAGGAAGTGGATTTAGAAGTGCTTTAAATTATTTCACATCATTTACTGGTAATCTAACCAGCATGTACTGCATGTACCCTAAGTGCTGATTTTTTTAAAAGCATAAGAGGAAGAGCAAAAGAACTTTTTATTCTAAGTCATTCTGTAATTTACACATTTTTGTATCAACCCACTTACTAGTGCCATACATAAGTGTTTCCTCTGAACAGATTTAATTTTTAATTTTCCTGAATCAGTGTTAACCAGGAAAAAGGTAATTGTTGTCAAGAGTATTCAAACTGTCAGAATATCATTCAATCTAAAAGCTGTTAGAATCTGTGCAAAAGTAATTACTGAAACTCTATTCAACTGTAATAATAACCTGCCACTGATGACAGCAATTACTGGGGAAAGTGTAATAGAAATCAAAGGCGCATTTTTCTCTGACAAGTACATTTCTAACTAAGGTTTACATTGGTTGAATAGTGTTGACAATGATGATGTGCTGTATCACTCTTAATCACGGTTGGCATGATGTTACAGTTTGAACTGCTCACTGTTAGAGGGGGACTAATTGTGTGTTTCATTTGACACTGTCCATGCTTTCCATACATAGGAATATATATTATAGATGAGCAGAGTTTAAGTGTTGTGCCTCATTGCCTGACTCGCATCCTTTTTAAGTGTAGGTTATAAGTACTTTTGCATTTAACATAAAGGCTCCAATTAGAATTGGGATGAACCAGTTAGGTCAACTTCTAGTATGTACAAAACACAGAGGGATGGGAAGAAGCATGGTGGCAAAAGTCAGCACACCTTCTTCTTCCCGGCTAATGAAGGTCATGCAGAGTCCTGCTCCTGGATTTACCTCCCTAGGGCGTATAGCTGTCTGATGAAATAGACTTGAGAAGATGGTTCTTCGGTGCTTCAAGTTAGTAAGAAGTCACTGAAGCAAGGAGGCGGCTGCTGCTGCTGTTGTTATTGTCAGATCTAAGTGTCAATGCTTCCCTTCGACTCAAATAAAAAACAAGGCTTACATTGGCACACGCAAGGTGCCAGTAGGAATAGTTGCCCTGGCTGTGGTGGACTTGTGTTAGGAGAAGATCTAGCTGTATGCATTATTTGGAGAGGGATAAAGAAAGGACATCCTTCTTGACAGCATTTATTCCTCTGTTGATGAATTTTGCCCACTTTTTCAGCAACAGATGAGAAGTTTCCTCCAGAACATTTCCCTGCTGTGAGAACTCCTTAGGAACAGCTCAGTTTCAGAATAATCCGTCCCCAAATCTGTCCCAGTATCCCTCATGTGTGCCTCCCACAACAAGCCCCGTTTCTGAGAACAAGCTCAGGAGATCTGTCCTTTGGGAGCACTACTGGGGCAGGTGTCCAGAGTGCCAAGTGTGTTGGTCCTGCCCAGTCGTTCTCAAAATAATTCCAAAAACATGTTAAGACATCACGGAGGGAGCTAATTTTAGCAGGTTTTTTTGTTGTCTTTGGGCCCGTCACAGTAACTTTAAGGATTGAACATGTGCAGGAGATGATGTGCAGGCAGTCTGGGGCAAAGATAATGAGAGCAGTTTCAGGATACACCGATGGTCAGGTTTTCATGCAAGAAATTAGGTCCATTGATTTTTATAGAGTGGAAGAAATTAAGATAACTGGGTGACATTGTGCAGTTAATCGCATTTCTCCTGTGAGGGTTGTTTTGTCCTTCGTATATTTCCACAGACCGTAAGCCCACGTTCACTACAAAGGCCAAAACTCATTATTATTTCGTGGCAGAGCCAGCTACCTCCACCACCAAAACTCAGTAGGAAAATGCAGTGCAGAATTCAGGTGGAGAGTAGGGAGACGCAGAAGTAAACAGTCTTTCGGAGGCCACTAAATGGGCTATATCCGTTAAAGTTAATCCAAACTGCAAGCAGAACCTTTTTACGCTTCCAGGAGGCTTTCTGAAATGGCTTTTAGGTGGTGCCACATCGCAACGAAATCATTGACCATCCCTGCAATACTGTTTCCCAAAGATATTTCTGAGCTTTTAGAAACCACTTGCACACACTTTAATGTGTGAGTAGTCCCGGTAGACTCCTAGGATGATGTGGACTTAAACGCATGCCTAATTGTTCACTGAATCAGGGCCTTGCTTGGCTCCAGATAGGAGACTGCCAGGAGGAGTTCACTGTATCATTCTACTTATTGCGCTAATTGCCTGTTTATGTTTTCTGACAGCCAACACTACCCGATAATTTTTATAAACAGAGGCTCTTTCACAAAATCTACTAAATAAAAGTCACCGCTCTTGAAAAACAGAATTATTTTAAAGGAAACTTGATATTTCCCCTCTGATTTTCCTACTGATGTTTAACAGTTACATCAGATTGGGTCCCTGGTGCTCTGTTAACATGTGGCTCTCTTATTATAACATAACAATAATGTAATTCAACTGAAAACATGTGTTAAAACACTCTTAGATTTTGTGCACACCTTATTAATTATACTAACTGCAAAATGATGGGGTCTTTGACAATCGTTTCTATAAACTCTTTGGGTTTCTAAAATGATGGACTACCTGAATGAAGGTAGTGCTTTTCTGGTTTATTGAATGGTTGCAGGCAGGCGTTTGCGTAACTAGGTGATACGTATATTTATGTACACCGTGCTGATAAGCAGTCGCACTTCATTCCTTAGTTGAAATAAAAGACATGAGAGTGACTAAAAACAAAAACACGCCAGGACCTCCTCCCTGATCAGAGTTTTCTACCTAAGAGAGGAATAACGTGAGCTGCGTCTGAACTACCCGAGGAAACAGCCTGTGCAAATTCTGTGCTCAGCATTGCTCTTTGCTAATTACAGATGCTGGATTCTTCTCCTCAGAAGGCTGCAACCACAGCAAGGTGGCACAGGCACTCTGCCATGCGCTGGGTTTCCGTACGGCTCTTCCCGTAGGATGAAAGCAGCTGGGGCTCTGCCTCCGTGACCGTCACTCCACCGGTGACATTGCTGGTGTGACCATCAGTCATCCTTTCTACAAGGTAATGACAGACAACATAGAGTTTGACAGCCTTCTTCCTTACAGAGTTCATGCAAACTCTGTTGAGTTTGTGTGCTTCTGCAGTTTGCACTTCCATGTCCAGGTGGAAAGATTAGGCCGGTATCTGTGCGACTTGCAGGTGCAAATGTGTGAACTACATACATAATCTATTATACAAAAGGGTTGCGAACTCTCCCCCTATACCCATGCAAATTTGTTTGGGAATTTAGAGACATTATTGCTACTGATGGTTTTCCCTATACCCTTTTGCCTTTCCAATGCTACACTTGCTGGCAGCGTGTAAGAAATCCCCATCATCAAGTGCTTAGAACTTAGTCTCCCCCAGATTAGGACTTTGGTTTAAAAAGAGATAAAGGAAGTAACTGGCTTTTTTCCTTCCATGTCCTTAAAGGTTCATATTTTAAAGCTTTCCTCTGAAAACCTGAGGGCCATAATTATTATTTTTTTTAAAAGCAAGAGAGCTGAGATTAATGGAGATCATCTAGATAACATAAATCCATTGTCTCAAGAGAGCTGAGACTTTAAGAAAAATACTAATGATCACAACTTTCGGATAAAATTATCAAGTCTGACAGTCCAGTGTGCTTGCTAGAAAATTGTAAAGTGTAAATTATAAGGCTTTTTTGAAAATGGCAGATGCAAGAGACCACATTTTAAACCCAAATCTCTTCCACTCGTTCTTCCAGCCCTTTCCCCTTTCTCTCCCCCTTTGTTCCAGCTCTACTTTCTTGTTGTTGTTGTTGCATTTCACCATTGCCTTCTCAGTTTGCTTTAGCAGCAAACAAAGGAACTGGTAATTGCCAAAAAAGGGTGGGAACAAAATTTGAGAGAAGCCAGAGGAAGGTGGGCAGCAACAGCAGAACCGTGGCTTGTTCCTCCAGCCCAGCTACGGCCACCATGGACCGGCGGTGCTGCCGGGGTGGGCTGCAGACACGAGCGCTTGGCCGGGCGGCCTTCTCCAGTCACGTCACCCAGGCACCAGTTCACCGTGTCTGGATGGCAGCTGTACCCTGCCTGGAGCTGGTACCCCTCCTGGTTTCGTACAGTGGGGAAAAACCAGGAAAACAGAGGAGCTGCTTCGGGGATCTACCTCTTTCAGGGTGATTAGTGCACACCCGTGGGCTTAAATGTCTCTTCGGTTCCCATCGCTTAGGACTCTGACCTTTTTCAGCATTTTACATTCCTTTCACAAGGTTTTTGCTGTTTGGTTTTGTGTTTTGTTTTTTTTTTTAAATATTTATTTCATCTGATGGTTAACATGAGATTTCACTCTTACGGCGAAGTGTTGCTACTTGCTGAATTCATTAACATCGGTTGAAGCTGCACAACTGACTCTTGTTCCAGGGGTGTCAAATGGAACCATATTTATTACTTGTTACTGAAATTTCTTATCTAAGCTGAGGCCCGAAGCTGCTATCAACTGGTAGTTGTCCACTAATATCTAATAATGCTATACTAGTTTACACGAGCTGAAAATCCGCTCAAAAGAAGAAAGCAGTGGTGGGGATTTGTTATTGGAAGTCGACTTCTCCAGAGGCTTCTCTCACTACGGTAGGAGGCTGAAGAGGAATTAAAAAACTAAAAAACAAAACAATAAATTGGAGTGAAAGTGCCTGTTGTATGATTAGGCTTCTGGAGACCTAGAGCAAACTATATCCAATGGAAATGAGATAAGATGCCCTTTGACTGTAGATCAGGCTAATAGCAACAGCCCATTTTCTCCTCTTAAATACTGCACGCACTCTGCAGAGCTGAAATAGCCCTAGAGCTTTGGTTTCTCTTTCTGCAGGGATGCTCCATCACTGATATTTTCGCTTTTATACCGAGTTTACTTTTAGTCAAATTGAACGCCTAATACGCAGGAGTACCTGAATTAAAGATGCGTCATTACCATCTTATCCTGGCGTGACCACCTCAAATGGACAATCATAGAGAAGGTATCCAGGCCAGGGATGAGACTTCAATGTGTGGCAGCAAGGACAACATCTGCCTTGCATATTTCTACTTGCCTACATAATCATGCATAGCTTTCTATTGTTCCAGGAGTTACTCAAGCATATAATAGAGTTTCAATGAGTTCAAACCTCCTGTTTTAGATGGTGTTTTAGTGAGTTGTTTTTCTGCCTCAGTGTGGATTAGATGGTTGGGGGTTTTTTTTACCAGCCCTGTCAGATCCAGGGAAGCACGTGGAGAGAGCGTGAAGGAACTCATGGATTGTAAATGCTGACTACGCAGCTTTATCACAAATTTTAAAACGTAGGAAACAAAAAATATTACCTGGCATATACTCGTGACGCCTGCCCAGTAACCCTCTGTCTGTTAGTGAGAAATAACCCTCTGGCCCCAAATGCCTCTTGTGCCGTACACAGATTCTGCATTCGCAGGTGGAGTTTCAATCTGGTGCAAATGAACTCACCTGGCAGAGCCAGGGCTTCATCCAGGGAATGGCAACCCCAGACAGGATTTGTCCCCCAGGGTTTTACCTGGTAGTTTGATTTGCAGATTCATAATGATGGTTCAAGGAATCGATTCAATCTTGCTGGGGTCGCATAACGAGTCATGGGCAGTGATGCTGGATCTAAAGGATCCTGTCTCCCGAGCCCTGTGCAATTTCCGTCATAAAAATTTAATGGGGAAAAATGATTACAAATAATATATTAAGTGTTTCTGGGCCTATGTTGTAGTAAATACTTTTAATTTAAGTACACAAATGATTGACTCGTGAACCAGGAATGGGAACACGGTATGTGTGCCAGCTGAGGGCAATACCCACTTTGGGCTAGTCGATGCCATCCTCCCTGCCAGCGGTTGCCTCTGTTAGCCTGCTGACCGAGTAATGTGTGCTCATGCTCCTAACTCCTCTCAGCCAGGTTGGTTTAAACTGTTTGAATTATTAGTCCCAGCTATCCCAGCTGATTATTTTTATCCCCCCCCCCCCCCCCCCCCCCGAAGAGAATTAAAGTGCTCATTTGAACTGCTTTGCCAACAGATCCGTTCAAAACCTCCAGCAAGCGGGTTTTAATGAGCAGCTGGGGGAGTAACTTCTTCCTGGCACAGGCTGCTCCTAAAGAGGCTATCTGTGCATATCCTTAAGACATTTTAAGAGACTGAACATTTTTATATCTTTAAATCATATTAAAAGTGACTTCAGGTGTTGCACTGCTTTAAGTCATTTGATTCCTTAAGACTGCATGGTGCCCACATCTGTCATTAGCCCATCCTTTTAATGATCAAGGCTGGACTGTTCAAATGAGCTTAAGCAAGTTAGCACTCAAGTCCCTTGGGTAGCCAGCAGGACAGATTTGAACACATCAGTCCTGCTTCTTAATTAGATCCCAAAATCTCAAAGTAAAAATCAAGTGATGTTTTAAACAATTCTTGTATAATTGCTATCTTAGTTAATTTTTCCTAAGGATTTTCAACCTTGATTTAGAAGATTACATCAGTTGTGCACTTAACATTAAGCATGTAAATAACCTCATCTCTCCACAGCAATAATTTAAGCAGCCGTTAAGTCATATGAACACCTTTGGAAGTTAGGTGAATGCTTAAATGTTTTGCTCAATAGATGTCTAACATTAAACAGGTATTTATGTGCTTTGCTTCACCAGGGCCTTGAAGATATAATTTAAGTAGATGGGTGTCTTCTCTTAATGACTATAATAAAAGATCAGTGAGGGAAGGTGGTAGGAAAGTGTGTCGGATGCAGTGGTGGTTCTGGAGAGTGCAGGAATGGATTAGAAAATTTTCCATCTCTCTTACTTTCATTTTTTAAGCACATAAAAAAGGAATGTCATCCTTTTCTTCAGGTGAGTAAATAAAAGGACTGCTTTCGAAACAGCTGCATGTAAATTTTCAATTTCTTTCTGTACATTTGGTCACTTGAAGAAAAAAACAAATCTGTCTGGCAGGCAGATGTGCTTTGAGACTCTTCTCTGTGCTTCCTCAGAGGGAAAATGTTTAAAAATGAAAATAAACTCGCTAAGGGCCATATGACGCACGGTGCTTTTTTAGCCGTTGTTCTAGTATACGACCCATCATTCTGCCTTAATACATGCACAGCAGCAAGTACCCGTGTTATAGAAATCGCAAACCTGTGCTGTTTGTCTTGTGTTTTCTCCAGTGGACAGCATGCCATTATTGTCACACTCTCTGGTTATATTTAATGCAAGGAAGATACAAGTCCTTTAAAAAAATGTCACTTCAGTGGTACTCTATGCATTTTTATTCCTGAATATTAAGTTCCAATTTTTATAGCCTTAGCTCAATCTGTGGCTTCATAAAACATCATAAATTGGAGCTTAGCTTTACAGGCAAGCAAGATGATTTGATAAGCATGGGATTGCCCCTACTACATCAAATAATGCTTCCTCTCTTGGTACCCAGAAGCACTGAGTAATGGCACTGGTTCAGTAGCCAGCCAAGAGATAGAAGAAGCCCTATGCAATTAACTACTTGCATCTTGTCTTTTTTTTTCCAAGGGGGAAAAAATGAGAAAAGTTCTTTTAAGCAGGTATTTTCTTCTAATTTTACCTCGTAGCGGAGTCAGCTAAGTGCAACCTCTTGTCAGCACGATCATTATCTATAATTTACATGCAAGAAGCAACAGAAACTTTTAGGATGAAATGAATGTAAAACCAGAAACCTCTGCCTGTTCCATCATCCAGCCTTGCAAGTACAGTAGCTATGTCAGTGACTGTATTAAGAGCTATTAAAATGGCTTTGATGTATTGCTGGGTTTTGGTATGATTTTCTAGGTTTTATTATTCCTCTGACTATCATTCGCTATTTTTAAATGGAATCTACTATTATGGGATATGAGCAGTCTGTCCTTCAGAGGAGACTCTGCACCAATAGCCCTTCTGCTCATCTTCAGTGGCGTGTACAGGGGGACGCTAACCATCCCCTGGTAGTTCAGTGTCCTACCCACCATTTATACTATTTATCATCAAAGAAGATTCTGATATTCAAGGTTGTGTGCAGGCACAGGAGCTGCATACATAATGGCTCTGCTGTTTGGTGCTGCAGCCCGAGAGCTGCGCGGGTTTAACTCGGTGAAGATCTCCATCGGTGCTTACAAACCACCGCTGGTCCCTTTGGCTCAGCCCCTGTTAGCAAGCGGTGTGGCCCAACGGCAGCTGAGTGAAGGAGTCGGTGCTGGTCTCCCCAGATTCTTTTCCTTGGTCCAATCTTACTCTCCTTAGATAAACGACCTTTCTCCACCCGTGGTCACGTAGCGCTCGCTCAGCCACAGCCGCTTCATGGGTCTGCTGCACGGGGTTTTGGCAATGTTTTTCCACAAAGACCTGTACAGTGTGTTAAGGCTAATTCAATACCCGGGTGACATGTAGCGGTGAGAAAAACAATGAGATTATTGAGAAAAGAATAGCATTTAATGAACGCTGAAATGTATTATTCCTTTTTGAACAGAGCCGCCTAAAAACTATTGATTTCGCTACCCACAGATTTCTAATAATAAAAAATTTAAAGCCTTACTATCATTCCACCAAATTGGGTTTATTTCCAGCATGACTGAACTCATAAATTCATCAATTAGAACTATGGGACTCAGATCCTCCAAATTAGCAAATTCCTCTTCAAGTCTAACAAAACGTGCTGTTCATCTGCACCCGCATCTTGGGAGTCGGCATTGCTTAGTGAGAAAAACAAACTGAAACTGGTTTGCCTTGTTCGGTGTTCGGCTGCTCTTCTTTTTCCCTCTGGCTCAGCCATCTTAATGAACCCCTCCCCATGCATACTTATTTTCGTAACTCTATTTACAAATATTCTTATGTTACATCTCTTTGATCAAAAGTAACGATAATAGGTTGTTTCGTCCTTGCCTGTCACTCTAATTAACCTCCCATTAAATTTCTTGGGTCGAATCTGGAATGACAAGTCTCTAGTAGCAATATCAAGGTACTTCACCTGGCCCTTGAGCCACTCTGTTGCAGCTACATCTGCATTCATTTTTACTATTCATTTGGCTTTTTTTTTTCTTCTTTTCACCACTGATAAGATGTCACAAGAAGACTTTTGGCCAAGCTGCTGGTTTTCCTTGCAGAGCAGTTACCCAGTGTATTGCTGGCAGTGCCTTTAGGGGGAAATACATAAGTTGCAAATCAAGCTTCCAAAAAAACAAACAGCACTTCTGATTAGTATCTCATATTGTTATCCTTCCTGCTTCATTTGTTTTCCAGATGGGCGAAATAAAGGTCAACAACCCTAGGGCAACGATCTGATTTGAAAGAAATGTGATTTCTGAAAGGGAAATTTGCAAAAATAGCCATAACCAAGAAATGAGAAACATTTTAAGAAATTGGCAGTTCAGACTAATCTTCTCTGTAGTTTATCTTCGTGAATTGGTGATATTTTATTGTCCATGCAAATACACTGATAATCCAGTCCTGTTCCTTTTGTGGCATTTTAAAATCATTTTTCTCTATTCAAATTTTGATATTACTGTCATAGTGAACAAGGAGATAACGGGGACCTTCATGCACTTCGTTAAAAAAGCAGCACATTGGAGGCTACAATAGCCATAGTTTCCCTGGAGGGGGAAGTTGGAGCTGCCACGTCCCCAGGTTGGCTGGGAACTGCTCTTCCCACCATCCATCCCCTCCCGTTCCCCTGTGAGCCTCCCTGTGTGCTTGCTCCAGTACATCGTGGGATGCGCTACACTGTGGGCTCCTCCTGCATCCTTTGTGGCTACTCATAGGTCAGGCCAGCGCTGCCCATCGCTCCTCCAGGAGGTCACCAAGTACCGCACACCCATTGCACGGCGAGGAGGGCTCACGGCAGAGCTGTGACCGGGAGCATCCCTCCACCGCGGCTCACCCACTCGGTCACGCCCGGGATCTCGGGAGCCGCTGCCTGGCTCCCGTGCGTGCCTCCTCCTAAAATCTGGGTCATGTCTCCCTCTAGGGGCTCGCAGCGAGGATAAAACCCACGTTCCCCTGGTAGAGGAGACTTTAAACGCGCTGCGAGTCTCCTTTCGGCAGCGAGCCTATGTCAGAGAAAAAAGGTGTTTAAGCTTGTAAAGGCTGTAATGTAATACGGAGCGTGTACCCGTGGAAAATGCAGGTTAAAAGTTTTATGTTAATAAAGTTTTCTGGCAGAAATCAAATTTATGCCTCCTATCTGGCCTATGAGGAGGCTGAACTATAGGCCGACGTGGTTTTGTTGTATGGATGAAGGTCCAAGCGGTTTTGTCTTTGCTCTGGGCTGTGTCCCTGGGCAGGGCAGGGGGTGCGTGCTGGCCATACCCTGCACCCCAGACCCGTGCTGGGTGCCCGTCACCCTCCCTGCAGCATCCTTAGGCATTTTGGAGGCGGATGCTGCTGTCTGCTGGGGAGAGATGCTCTTCCAGAGGGTGCTGCTGGGTGCTTTGCTGATCACTGATACAGTCTTAGCGTAGGGACAGGGGAGAGGATGGGGACATGGACATGGTCCCCCAGAGCAGAGAGTGAAGAAGAAAATTGGGTGGAACATCAGGCTTTTATTTCAATGTTTTGTTGAAATGGAAAACCAGCAGTGTCTAATCGGTATGATACAGTATTTAAACAGAATTCATCAAGCTAAATTTTGAATTTGCAGTTTAATTTGACACTGTTGTGGACTTTCTGGATAGTTTGTGTTTTCTGTTTTTACAGTAACAAGAACAGTGGGAATTTTCCCATGTTTAGTGGCCAGGCAGCTGTGATAATCGTTCTGTGCCACCATTGACCTGATATTGATCTGAAACTCTGGAAAGAAAAGAGGTCTAATAAATAAATATAAATCAATAAATTCAATCAAAATATAAAAGACAGTCTTCCTAGAGGCACAAGAGGGAATTGCAGAAATTGAAAGGCAGCCCATGCAATTTGAATGACTCTGCTGGTTTTGTGTGAGAAATCAAGTACAGCTCTCAAAGACCTCACTTTAATTAGGGGACACAGAGATTCATTTCACCTCCTGTAATCATCTAAAATTTAGACTAAGGCTTCCTCAACAGTCAGCTGAGAGATGGGACGAGTCATCTTCTGGAGGAGTGTGTTCATTAGCGGCGGTGCATGATCATCTGGACAGTAAGTGCCTAATTTTTAGATGGCCAAAGTTAGGTGCAGTTCATCTCATCCCTCTTGACAATTGCTTCGTGGGCCTTTGCAGCTGCTCCCCGAGGAGGAGCAAAGAATCCTGTTTACCACAGCAATTATTTACATTGAGATGATTTCCCATTGCCTGAAAGTAATTAATTTTTTTTAAATTATGATCGTTCAGTCGGGAAAACTAAAGATCTCTATAAAGATGTAGTGGCAGCGTTGCTGATAAATAATCTAACAAACTTTTGAAAAAGCCAAAACCAATTTGGGTACAATTATTTTTTCATCGACTGCCGTGTAAATCAGGAATAGCTCCTGAACACCCAGCTTGCACACCAAAGACTTTGCATGCAGTTCATATAATGCTTACGAGCCTTTGGGTCTTGCAGGATAACTTCACTGGTGCTATGAAACCAGGATAAGTCCGATAGATGCAACGCCTACATAATAATTACTACTTGCTTGTTTATATTAACCCTAACTGAATAATATAGTTACGCTCAAAATGAAGCAGAAGGATTTTGCTGATTTGGGGGTCTGAGGATATCGTGTACATGTCTGCGCTGCAAAATGAAAGACTTTGCTCCAATACGAGCTCTTGCAGCCTAATGGGAAAGACAGACGACTGACTGTGAAAGCCTTGTATTGGGGCTAGAATAAGGAAAAAATACTCCACGATTACCAGGAAGTCAATCCTTATTTGGTGTTTTTGCTGAATATGCGTTATTGCTATAAAAGCAATCTCCCGTTACCACGAGCCCTGCAGCATGCTCTGGCTTTGCCCTGAAGCGCCGTGTTCAGGTAATCGCTCCCAGGAGAGCAGAGACCTGCGGATGGTGGGGCAGGGGTTGTGATGCAGGTGCTGGGGGGAATCGTGCCTGTCCCACCCCAGGTGCCACCTTCAGCAGATCTACGCCAGGGAAGCAAAGCATAGACGCAGGAGGTGTTTTACGTCGTCGCTTGTCTCCCTTCCGCCTGTCCCAGAGAGGAGAGCTGAGGGTAAGTTTAGCTCTTAAATTTTCCTTTCTTTCATTTTGGCTCTCCTGCGTGTGGATGTTTTGGCTGAGGTCCCCTCTCTGGGGTGGTAGGACCAGTCCTGGCTGTGAGGTCTCTCAACCTGGAGGTCCCCCATGGCTCCTGGCTGCGCCCTGACCATTGAAAGAGAAGTATTAGAATTAATTTTGTTCTCTTTATGTATCAGGTAAAGAATATATTTGAAGGAGATGAAAATAGCGAATGGCACAGAACTGGGGGCAGGCGGTCTGTACAGAGGGAAAGCTCGTTGGGTTAGCGACGGCATGCTGCAGGCAGGGCACGGGCAGACAAATGTGCCTTGAAACCAACCCTGACAAGCGGCGAGCAGCGAGAGGGAAGGCTCCGCCAGCGCGTTAAGAAAAGCCTGTGCGTGTGTCCTCCAGCACTGAGCAGGAAGGAGCCAGGCGTTCGCATGGGCAGGTTCGGGGATGTGTAAATAAGAGGTAGTAAATATAAGCCAGAGAGAATGATGCCGGCATTGCGTTAGGGATGGAAAGTGATTTTTTTAATTTTTTATTTTTAGTTACAGAAATTCAGAGCCAGATCTAATAAAAGGCTTAGTTTCTAAACTGGGTTTAGCATCTGAACTGGGCTGTCCCGCTTGGCAGTGACGTTTGAGTTCAGGCCAGACAAGGACAATGCTGGGGCTCAGCAGGGCAAGGGGACCCTCGTGGTCCCTCTGACCTGTCGGGGACGCAATAAGCCTCCGATTTCAATGGGAACAGAGTCGCTGTGACTTCAAGAAGGTGGCCCAAGTCCAAGTGTCTCTGGCAGTGTTTTGTGGCTGCTGTGGGTGCTTTCTCAGATTTTCTGCTGATTATGCTAGAGCAATATTGCAAGGAATTTATGCATAATGGACATAAATCTCGCTATACGAGCCACCTGAGAGGCAAGAAAAATGGTCTCTGTCAAGGATCTACATACAGAAATACATTAAACAACAGCTCTCTGTAGAGCAGGAGCTTCAGTTTCGAATGTAGGTTTGGGGGAATAATGAAGAATAAAATTAGCGCTTTGGTAATGCATGAAGCCTTTTGGGGGGTTTTCACTGGCAGATTTTTATAGCCTTAAAGGATAAATGGTGATGATAATAAATTTTTCTAACTTTTAAACCGATCTTCTAAAGGAAGATGCAGAAAGCTTTTCCTGCGCCATTGTAGCGCTGGAAGAGCTGTTCAGCTGGGAGTTCAGACCAGCGTTGTAACTTCCAATTAGCAAAACATACATTAAAAGCGGCTGCCTACCGGGATGGGAGGGCTTCTGATGGCCGTGATGAATGGCTGCGCACCCTGCGCTATCGCTCGCATTTCAGCACAGGGTCTTAACAGGGCGGTTTGTGAATCGTCCACACAAACTTTGTCCAGCCCCGCTTATCCATCAGAGGGGAGATGCCTTTTAGCGTGGGACTGCGTCTGTTAATTACGCTGCCTCTTCTCTTTGACCAGAGCAGGCGCGATATTTTTTTAGTGACTGAGAGTTGCCAAATGGTGTTGATAAAAGGAGTGTAAAAACAAAATCGTAAAATGAAAGCGCACTCATTTCTTTCAATGTGTTAGTTATTACAAAGGGAAGCGTGATGTTATTAAAGTGTGTACGAGCCTCTTCCCGTCACATTTCTGTGGCTCTGTCTTTGTTATACATATTGTCATAAATTATTTTGTTGCTATAGCAATACTTTTCTGTGGGCCTAATCCTTTCTCATTTGCAGTGAAGCCTTTTACTTTGCTCTCTCAGTGCAATGGGGGCCTTTGCTTTGGCAAATTACCTTTCAAATTACATCTTGAGGTTACCTTTGCTTTTGCTTTTCAGTGCTAATCTGGATTAGGGAATTCTTAATTTGGGTTAAAATGGATTTGGAAATTCTTAGTAAAATAAGTGCCAAGAGATCACATCTGTAAAACTCTAATATATATCATGTGCATGTCTGTATATATATATGTATGTGTGTGTGTCTGTATCTTTGCAATCAGAATGGGTTGTCTTATCCTATAATGTCTCCTGTATGGAGAGGAAAGTGGTGGGGAAAAGAAACATATGATAAGAAACTCTGTATGCTCCACATTTACAGATTTCTGAATTGCGTTCTCACTATAACCCTTCTCAGCATGTAAAAAATATCTCTCAGTCAAAAAATTTTTTCCCAGCCATGCAGCCGGAGGAGCAGCAGGGAGGATCGCGGGATGGCACAAGGTAGAGGCAGCGAGCTCTGATGGGTCCCAGCATTGGTGGCTTTGTTCTAATCCATAATTTTTCTTCTTTTTCTGTCCTCTTTTTTGCATCTTTTTTTTTGTGTGTGTGTGCGTATATATGTGTGTGTATATGTGTGTGTGTATGTTTTTTACAGTGCTCACAGACCAAGTATCTTCCTGTCCCTCATGCTGGGTCATTGCAACTCTTAGCAATCCTTTGCTGTGTGGTTCATGGAGCAGCAACAGGGGCGACAAGATTTAAATGCCAAAAGAGATACTTATGATTGTATACTGTATGAAAGTCAGATTCAAGGCGAAAGGATTAACTCGTTTGCTTTGTATTAAGTAATACTTATTAAATAATGTTCTCTTATCTTAATTTTTAAATGGACAAATTTAGGAATGAGACCAGGCTCTGGATGATATTTCCTTAATACCCTAAAAGAGTAATTATAATACCAGCTATGTTGCCACAAGCATGCAAAAGTAGTAATCATGAAAGGTTAACAAATATAGCTCGAGTTGTTGAGCAGCAGAAAGCTGCTATTGAAGGGCAACAACGAGCTGGATTCTGATACTATTACTTCAAATAAAAGCATTTAAAGTCCAGCACTGAATTCATTGCAAAGGTCTGAAATTCGGCCAGAGGGTCTTGGGTCAGTGGCAAGGGGTGCCTATCAACCACAACTGCCTCGTTAGGCTCACGCAGATTGGCACGCATTTGAATTCAGCCAATTTATTCATGGTTGCTCCTATAGGCACATGTATTCAGATGCATCAACTCTTTCAACTATTCCCATTTGGGTAAAAGCTTCCAGCTCCTCCAGCCTTCCTAGCTTGACAGATGCAGGTGTCTTAGCTTCTGCTGCACTGCTTTAACACCCTCATGTACTTCTTCCTTTATGAACAAGGTCCCTCCTACAGTGAAATGAAACCCTGATGTCTCCCTGTTTGAATGCTCACGGTGACAGTGGGGTAGGATGGAAGAGGTGGGCGCAGTGCGGATGAGTGAGAGCTGTAGGCATAAGGAAGAATAATTAATTTCTCAGCTTAAGAAAGAGAAAATACAGAGGGGGTCCATGAGTTACAGGTTTTTTTCCCCTGAAGTCTGTTGTTTCTAACTTCCTCTGAATTTAAAGAAAAATACCAGCATTTACGGATAGAGAAACAGACTCCCATAGCCGCTGCTGAGGCCACCTCTGGAGCCACCGTGGCTTTCTCTGGAGATCTTAAATTTCCTTGGCTTCAGAACTCTCTGTGTTATTTAAGCCTGTAGGATGTTCCCACTATGTATACAGAATACAGTTTTAACATACTGCCTTAAGTATAATTGGAGGGGGCTATCTTTGATATCTAGTGTAATAATTTCCCCTAAGGGCTGCATGACTGTACACCCTTTGACCAATCTCTGGATATTTGCCTTTTTCTTCCCCCCTCCAAATGATGTCTGGTTTTAGTTCCTAAAATCCTAAAATGCGGACATTTTATATAAGGTTTAAATATTGTTTTAGTTTGGGGAGGGGGGGGAAGCCTAAGCAGGTATATTAATATTCCAGAGGAATTATTTTATTTGCATTAATTTCTCTCCTTTTATCATGATGGGTTGTCTGGCTTTCTCTTCTCGATGTTATATATACACTGAGTGAGGGAGCTGCAGAATTGCTTCTGAGGGTTAAAGAACAGAAGGGAGGAGGAGTCTGTTCCGTGTGTGTCAGATCCTGGATCTGAAATATCATAATGACCCAAAGCCCTTTCTGAGGCGGTGCAAACAGGTTAAGCAAAAAAAGAAGTGTGCTGAGTTCATACCTAAAGTCCTTTTGTTAAATTTCCACTCGGTGTTTGCTCAGGCTCCCATGATACCTGACCTCATATCCATCTCCATCGAGTACCTTAATAATACTTCAGTAAACTTGGTGCTGTGAATTATCTTTCTAGAATAAGATTTCCAAATGTACGTTTTTGGTAGATGTTTTAGCAGTCTTTTTTTTCATACTGTGTTACGTGTTTTGAATACTAATTTTGGTGACCAATTAATTTTTATCATGGCCATATAACCGAACTAAGATAAGCATCATTTTTTGTTGTTTATTTCCCAACACAACAAATCAATTTTACATGTTGAGTAGGAGGAAAAGTAACTGAAGCTAGGAGAAATATAGATAACTATGTATCTTTCTTAGGCCACAAAAATAAAAATATCTCACAGCTTTTTAATCATGGATTCTCAAGGTCTACATTTAATATCTGGGTTTTAGCATAATTAATTTCATAGCAGAGTTTGTAATCAAATTCATTAATTTTCATCAGAATGCAAGTGATAAATTGTTCTGGATAAATAATCATCCATCTATGCCATTGTCAAGAGAACAGCCCTAAGTTAGGCTTTGGGGCACTGGGAATCTTCCTGCATCCAGACTTGTTAGATGGGGGCATCGGTACCCAGCAGCCATCCCCGCTGCCACCCTCCACATCTCTGGCTGCTCCAAGTGCAGGTAATCTCACACCTTGCCGGACACTGGGACATTTTCCAACAAACCAGGGGCAAACCACCCAACGTAGTCCAAGTCATCGCAAAATGGCGTATCTTGATCTGATCTTCTGTTACCTCTGAGCAATGAATACATATGTATGTTGCATTATTTACTCTCTATCAGCAAAATATAGGCCAGCTTTGAAATGCAAATAAGCTTCCTCATCTACCAGCCCAAGCGTGCAGTAGACTGAATCTACCAAAACGTACCGTTTTGTTGTTCAGACAGTTTCATTATCACTGGCAAGCCAAGCTCACGGCGTTTTTCTTTGGGACTTCCAATGAGAAACAACCTCTGCTTTTCATTTGTTCTCCTTCTTCTGAAGTTTCAGGTTTCCTCCAGGTACCCTTCGCTGGTCTCCGTTTATCATGAAATTGATATACGTTGTCACAGGGCAATCCCAGTCATGTGCTGCGTCTGCTCCCTGAAGTCTCATACGGCAACGTGCTCTCAAACACTAACAATTTTCAGGTGGCGTGGCAATGTGTTCTGCACATGGTCTAAATTGGGGCTTTTCACACAGCCATCACATTTGCTTAGGAAGAAAGTGCCTTTCCAGAGCAGAAACACAACGTCGTCCTTTCTAGTGCCATCTGGTAAGAATAAACTCTGTAGCAGAGTAATCTGTTGTCCCTACACATCCAGGCAGAAGTTCCCACCTTATTGCACCTGAAAACGTGTCTCCTGTAATGGCCATCAAATAGATTTCCAACACGTGTAGACAAGCCAGTAAGCGTTATTTTGATTCCATGGTAACCTGAGCAAAGAGTAAGGGAATCGGACAAAGAGGGAAGATGATGTTGCTAATAACATGAGTATTGGAAAAGAGGAAAAATATATCCAGTAGAGCAGATGAAGACAGATTATGAAAATACTAGACTTGAATCTGTATGCACAGCTTTCCAGCCTCATGGCTCAGTGGTATAAGAAAAAATCAGCTCTTCCCACAAATCTCTTTTTACTCCCAAAATAAAATTATTTCTCAGCATTATCACATCAGAAATAGTTGCCTCATACTCCTATCCCCAAATGTTTAAAGTTCCTGTCCTAATTTTTTGGCTACACAGTTTTTAAATGAAGTATAGACAGCCTTCTCAAGAAAATCAATTTTTATAGCCCTGTTTCCTTACCATCCTTTATCCTGGGTGGTATTCTTGGCTGAAATTCCCAAGGAATGTCAAAACTTAATTGTATTTACATTTGACAGCCCTAATCTTCAATCTGCAAGAGTCTGACTATGGTGGTGGGTCCCCCGCAGGAGCGTGCTGCTGGTGGCAGCAGAGAGGAGCCCATCCCACCGGGTCTGCAGGGCAGGCTATCTGCAAAACGCCGACAAGAAATGCATCCTTTCCTCACCGGTGACATGCAGCCAAAGTGGGGTGCGGAAAAGCAAAATGGGTAATGTTGCACCACTATACCGCACAACAGTTTAGTGCTAGGAATGAAAAATGCTTGGCAGTTAGAGCTAGAGAAGGAATTAAAGAATGCAGATTTATTGATCCCAGTTGTTCAAACCGAATTCCAGCTCCGATAACATCTCTTTTCCCATGAGCTAAGATTTTTATAGTACAACTCCTCTTTTGGAAGTGCCTGGAATATTTTTCTGTTACTTAGTTGTTCATGCTGAGATATTGATTTTTTCCTTGGCTCTAATCAGATGTTATTGTTTTCTCTTAATTTAGTTTTATAGCTGTTTAATGAATGCTGTTCCTAAATGGAAGAAAAAATCCAGAGGATTTAAGGAGCTAGAAAAACCCTTGGAATCTGATTTGTGGTGAATTTCAGGTAGGAGGGGGCAACTACTGCTAGCTCTCTATCTTCAAGAAGCCTACACAGCACCACAGATGAGATCATTTAGTCAGTTAAAAATCATTCTGAAGCAAAAACAACTTCCAGATGTTTCTCTAATTTTGCAGGACACTGAACTGTGAACAGTCGTTAAACTTTATCCCTTTTGCTTCCTGAGTTTTCAGAGGGCGAAACAGATAAAAGAATGTGGAAAAAAAACCCCAAACCGCTGCTGAGCGATAATTGTGTAAGGGAAAACTCTGGACTAGATATGTTTATCGTGGGTATGGCTGAAGACAAAAGGAGGCAAGGTGCAAGAGTAAGGCCTGCGAATACAATCATTGTACTGACAAGTGAGATTAATCACGTGTCTTGCAGAAGCTCGGTGTTGGTAAAGTCAAGTGTCGGAAACCTCCCTGCAGAGAGAGATTTGTTCAATATTTATCACTTTCCCTATAGCTGGCTCTGATTGAGACTGCGAGATTGAGATCTGTCAGCAAAAAGGTTTTTGCTTTAAAAATTCATTTTCACTTGCTGAAGAACAAGCTCCTGAGTTGCAGTCCTTCCCAACCCTAAGTGAGAATCAAGTATAACCTAGTGGCCTTCTATGATGGAGTGACTACATCAGTGGACACGGGAAGGGCTACAGATGTCGTCTGTCTGGACCTCTGTAAAGCCTTTGACATGGTCCCCCACAACATCTTTCTCTCTAAACTGGAGAGGTATGGATTTGATGGGTGGACTGTCTGGTGGGTGAAGAATTGGTTAGATGGTCACATCCAGAGGGTAGTGGTCAAGGGCTCAATGTCCAGATGGAGATTGGTGACGAGTGGTGTCCCGTAGGGGTCCGTATTGGGACCGGTACTGTTTAATATCTTCATCAACGACATAGTGGGATCGAGTGCACCCTCAGCAAGTTTGCAGATGACACCAAGCTGAGTGGTGCGGTCGACACACCAGAGGGACGGGATGCCATCCAGAGGGACCTGGACAAGCTTGAGAAGTGGGCCTGTGTGAACCTCATGATGAAGGGATTGAGAGCAGCCCTGCCGAGAAGGACTTGGGGGTACTGGTGGAGGAAAAGCTGGACATGAGCCAGCAATGTGCGCTCGCAGCCCAGAAGGCCAATCGTCTCCTGGGCTGCATCACAAGAAGCGTGGCCAGCAGGTCGAGGGAGGGGATTCTGCCCCTCTACTCTGCTCTGGTGAGACCCCCCCTGCAGTACTGCGTCCAGCGCTGGAGCCCTCAGCAGAAGAAAGACACGGACCTGTTGGAGTGGGTCCAGAAGAGGGTCACGAAAATGATCAGGGGGATGGAACACCTCTCCTGTGAAGAAAGGCTGAGAGAGCTGGGGTTGTTCAGCCTGGAGAAGAGAAGGCTTCGGGGAGACCTTATTGCAGCCCATCAGTACTTAAAGGGGGCTTATAAAAAAGATGGCGGCAAACTTTTTAGCAGGGCCTGTTGCGGCAGAACAAGGGGGAATGGCTTTAAACTAAAGGGGGGTAGATTTAGACTAGATCTAAGGAAGAAATTGTTTATGCTGAGGGTGGTGAAACACTGGCACAGGATGCCCAGAGAGGTGGTGGATGCCCCATCCCTGGAAACATTCCAGGTCAGGTTGGACGGGGCTCTGAGCAAGCTGATCTAGTTGCAGATGTCCCTGCCCACGGCAGGGGGGTTGGACTAGATGACCTTTAGAGGTCCCTTCCAACCCAAACTATTTGGTTCTATGATATTTTCTCCAAAAATGCTGTTTTCAGGACTATGAATTAAATCCTCCATAAAATTTTGATAAAGATCTTGAAGCTTCAACTTTAGAAAGCATGTACTTATTAAAATTCTTCTTACTAGATTTTTAATACAATATTGACACCCAGTAATTAGTTTATCCATGATAGCCTTCAATTTTTTTCTGCCAATTAGTGCTGCAGTATTTACTTTTGCCTGTCATAGAAATAAACTGAGAAGATACCATTAGATTTTATTCTATTACATTTTTTACATGGTTTTACCATTTCTTTTTCATCCATTTAATGCTGGAAGCTGTACTGAGATGTGGAAATTTGCCAATCACCCCGACATATACCCTGAAACATCTCTTTTTTGGGGAGAAACAATTTAGCTCTAATCTACCCAGGCGGTACTGTCCGTAAATTAGCGCATGCTCAGTTTGAGTGACTTGCCGTTGCTGCTGCTTTAATTTCTCATACGACTGTTGAATGAAAAACCAAGTGGATTTTTAACATCTCTAATTTGTATTTACCAATTAAGAACCAATAACAACATGTGGTTGTAACACTGTTTGGAAAAGACCCAATACAACCTTTTTCTATATTTTTCCTGTAAATGGTGTCATTTTACATTAATATCGTCTCTGTTTTTGTTGAAGCAGCTCCTGTGTTTTTTTGTTGGTTCTTTGGATTAGACTGGCTGTTATGAATTTGACAACAGTTATCAAATCTCCCCTGCAGCGGACTGACTGTCAAGGATATGATGGTCAAATGTTTCACATATTGCAATCAAACCATTTGTGTTTGGTTTGAAGAATTCCAAAAGAAAGCTGTCAGCTAAGAAATGAAGTTGAAGTAGCCTGAAGCTTTTGGAGCATGTTGATCCAATTATGATGATCCACTCATATCCTTCAGCTTTTTTTCAAAATCAATTTTCATTTTAGCTCAGGGGACTTTTTTTTTGGTAATGCAGAGAAACATCTGTAAGGGTATTTCAGATGTGTTGTTTCAGGAAATTTCTTTTTTGTGCGAGAGAGCATTGAACTCCACGTGTATTTTGTAAGTGTCTTTTGTCTCCAGTACACACACACACTTGTGTTATATGTTGTCTGCCTGTACATATATGTATACACATGCAAGCAGTATATACTAATCTGAATATGAATTTTAAATTAGTTTACATGTGTTCAATCTGGTTGCTTGAACCTGAGGGGGAAAAACTGCAGCAAAACCCCAAGGGGTTAAATGGCCAGCATGTAGGGATGGATGTAAAGAAACCTAAGCCATGAGTGCTGTGGACCAGATTCTCAGCTGGCGTTTTAACAGCAGAGCTGTTTGTCACCGGCAGGGCTATGTCCTGGAGAGACACCGCTGCATGTGACATGTTGACACACGTCAGTGGTCAGCTATCTCCTTTCATTCCTTTAGCTGAAAAATAACATTTGAAACTGCTTAATATTTGTTATTCTGCTGCCAGGTTGTTGTTGCTGGTGTGTCTTGATCTCTTTGTACCTAGTGCAGACTGAGAGTGATGTCACGGTGTGACTGATGTGATGATGAGTACCAAAGCCATGCTCACCCACGTTACCTGCCTGCCATGGGATCAAGCCATGGGTATACAACATTTTTGAGTTAGGACAACAGAGCTGATCCAAGATTGTTGTGCTGTTCTCATCCTAGATAACGTGTTGTCATGTTGTTTTCACGTTACAAGGCAAGTATTTAATAAATGTAATTAAATAAGGAGATATTCCAAACCTTTGGCCATGGTAATAAGAACTAGGTCTGGGCACTGTCTTTGGGATGACGGACATTGTCTTTGGGATCACAGACTCTCCAGTGTCCAACAGAAAAACACAAAATCGCTGCTGCTGGGAGGGGAGCGAGACGCAGAGCAGTAGCTCCATCCCTTTGGTCAGCTTTCCTGTTAGATCCAGTTCTGCTGATGGCTCCCTACAGCCATATCCACAACCTGATTCTCTTCTTGGGCAGGAGCTCTATAAATTCTTCAAACTGGCAATTATTTCACAAACAATCTATACTCGCAAGCTGCGAGTCCGATGACCTTTCAGAGATCCATAAATGCTGTTCAGAAACCACCTGTATAAAATCTCGATCATTTAACCCAACAGTAAGAAATATATAAGTCCTCCAAATCTCCGGGAAGTGAAATCTGACCTTTTCTTCATGATTCATCTTCGAGCTTCATTTAATGATGATTCTGCTATGAGAATACACTACTGTGAGATAAGGAGAGGGAGCCTGTCTATAATAGCAAGAAATATTTCCAAGTTTAGCATTCATGTTCCTAGAGGAAAAAACCTATCTTAGTTTTAGTAAAGACCTGATAGGACCAAAGGTTGTTTAATGGGAACAGGTGCCCAACCACCATGAACACGCTGTGGTCAGAAAAAGCCATAAAAAACCCTCCTGATACAACAGCTTCAGGGGAAAATAGTAGACGTTGCAGTTCTTATCTGGTGCCTGATTCCTTGAACCATCTCACTGCAGTGGCAGAAAGTCATTTATACTGTTTATCACCGATGCCACGGGGCATCCTCCTCATTCACTCAGCACAGTGAGCTCGGGACCCATTATATCGGCTCTTTTGGCTCGTGATTTACTGAAGACCACGGAAAGCTATTCAGTATTGTTAGGTTTATTAAGGATTTTAAGATCTTAAATGAGATGTTTATAGAGAAGTTAATCTTCTTGATTTTTATGCCAACATACCTAGAGCTGAAGGGCAAATTTAACCACTCCACAGTATATTTGGTTAAATCAAGATATTAATATCAATTGGATTGCTTGTATTTTCTGTGGTATAAGGTAAGCCAAGGCATAACTGATGGTACTTAAATATCTTTGCACCTTGCAAGACTGGATTTTAAGAATAATTTGGCTTTCAGCAGAAACCAGATTTATTCTCATTCGGTTCTGAAGTCCTGGCATTTCTCAAGGAAACGAAGTTTATTTGGTAAACACCAAATACCCAGGAACAGACTCCAAATGCTGACTTTAACAAAACGATGCTGATTTGCACCAGTTGAAACTTTCAGCCCTTTCTCTCCTACTTCATACACAAAATTTGCAGTAAGGCGGCGCCAAATTCCCTTATGATTTTACTGGGAACTGGATCAGCCCCATAAAAGCAGTTATCTGGAAAGGAACAGACCAACAGACACTGACTACCTTGCCAAGTATTTTTATTAACCGATGATGGAGAACTACGCTAAGATCAGAGATCACCTTTCAAACCTTTTGACCTAAATGTACTTTATCTTGGACTTACAGTATATCCATCAAACTTTGAAGTTAAAAAATGAAACGGTGTTTTGGAGTCCTTTCACACTGTACAGTAGCACTGCTGTTCAAAAGAATTATTCAAGAATCATTTAAGGTTTTATTTAATTGTAAATATTTATTTTTCATCAAAAGAAGGAAGTCCCAGCAGTGGGCTAGGCATCCAGCTGGTGGGTTTTCCACAATATATTAATTTTTGTACACTCTTTTCCAAGCTGTGCAGTGAGAGTCGGTAGCTGTTGAAGACAGGGTCTCCTGCAAAGGCCAGGAATAAGGGCAAATTTCTCATAGATAAACACGATGGGCCATATTCTGTTTTAGAAGGGATTTATCCTGATGTTCTTTTCCTCCAAACCAACGGTTTGATTTCATTATGAGGCAAAGCAAAACATTTGTTTCCAGTCAAAGCAAAATATTTTGTAGACTCCTGAATATTTCATTATACAATCTTTCCCCAATTTAGGTAAATTTTCAAAATATTTTATTTTTACCATACGATAGGAAGGGAAGCTAGAGTTTGATGCTCCTCCAGGAGACACTGAACCTCTGTGTTTGCAAACGTGATAACAGCGCTGCGCAGCTGTTTCAGACAAGCATGGACCTGCATAAATGCAGAAAAAAAACCCTGTCCAATCTCTCTAGATACTAAATTGTACAAGGAGTAAAGCATGCAAAATTAATACAGCTCATGATAGTGAAATAAGGAAAATGCCAATCAAAGTCTCCAACTGCTGATATGAAGTGTCCCAGAAACACAGGATTTGAACCAAAACCTATGTCAGCAGTTAATGACTCACTTGCAAAATTGTGTGATTAGTTATTTTTCAGTATTACAGCATGTGGATGCTCTAGCTACGGCCTGGGACAGATCTGTGTTAGTGCTGCATGAAAGCAAACTTCAATATGGGATGAAATACAGGGATGCAATTAGTGTTGTACAAGAAAATACCGCGGAAAATGTTAGTTGCCTGCACATCATAAATCTGATCTGTGTCAATTTTTTCTGTAACCATTCCAAGAAAGGAAAATTTTACAAAATGATTTAAAGAAGAATCCAGTCACTCTTCCCACCCGCGTAGGGTTGTTTGGATGAACGTGCAAAATCGCTTTTTTGAAACTATTGGCCTCCCAACATCGAGCTGGGTGAGGTGGAAAAATTCAGAGTTTGGCTGGACCAGTTCCTCAGCAACCTGCTCTGGCTGGACCTGCCGTGAGCAGAAGACTGGCCTGGGTGGCTTCTGGAGGTCCACAGGGGTCCTATCAAGACACAAAATGCTAATGGTTTGCTGTATGGATGAACAGAGAAGGCCACGTATTAGCCATATCATGCAGGAAAAAGAAATCTGAGACTTAAACATAGCCTGGAGGCTTACGTACAGGAAGATTTGCAAGCAAATATAAAGTCAGTATTACATAAATACAAGCTAAAGGATCAAAAGGCAAAGAGTGTGGTGGCATTTTCCACAATGGTTAGGTACTCGTATGTCTGATCAGGCTTGGGAAGAAAGATGAATAATTCTGTTTAAATCATATTGAACCCAAATAGGTGGCTCAAGATCTACAGGAGGACTAGAAAGACAAGGAGGGAAGCAAGACGGGTAGAAGGACGATGTGAGTTTCAAGCAAACCCACCTTGATCCATGCTGGCTGAAGCTCAGCCCCGAGGCACGTGCTTTGCACCACGGCACAGAGTATCTGAGCAAACATTCTGGGGCTCTTGCATTGGTGTTATCTTCTTAAAGGGAGGAGGAAGATCCCTAGTGCTGTCTGTATCCTTGACCCTTCGTGCTTTCTGCTTTGGGCATAAAACCCTTATCAAATTCATGCATAAATATTGTACAACTTTTAGAGTTGTGTTTAGCTGCTTAAATTTCAAACCTGAGTAAATGGAATAATTTTATTTATTTATTTTTCACTCTGCGCTGCTGCTCAGGGGCAAATACATAAAGATGATGCATTTCAAAATCGAAGCTTTTGACTCAAAGTTTAGCAGAGTCATTAGTCATGTCACACATGCCAAGTCTGGTGGAATTTGGCATAGCTGTTTAAACTTTAACAGGGGGTAAATTAAATGAACCTTTACCTAAGATATACTGCTGAGGACAGAATGCCTATGGTTACAATACGGATGCTAATTTATCAAGAACTATTGAGTACTCAGCTTCATATTAAAATACCAGTGTCAGCCAGGATCAATCCCTACAAATCTGCCAAGAAAGATACAACTTGGATCAAACAATAACATTTTTACTCAGGCTGCACAGACACAGTTTGGCTCTGATGTGTTTTCCTGGGTGAATTACAAAAGCAGGATTTGGAGATTCTTCCGTCTCGGGAATTAAAAGCTCAGAACTATTGGCTGTCAACTTGAAAAATGTTAGATCTGCATCTCTCCACAATTGTCTTAAGTTTCTTGGAATCGAGCCCAGCTATTAGCAGGGGGTAAATAAGGCAAAAATTGACAACAATGTGCATTATAGGGCGAAGCATTGAAGGATGAGTTTTAGATGTGAACGGTTAATGGATTTCTTAGGACTGTGGTATTTGATTTGAAGCTTACCATGTTTTTGAAGCAGGTTCACCTCAGTTGCTCTCTAAAAATTAAAAATATGCATGTATTTTATTCCTTTTGAAGTGCTTCAAAAATGTGGGGTAGTGTTTATTAAAAATATGTTTTAAATGTGCAGCATTGTAAGTTTGATGTCAGCTGGATTCAGTTTGGCTGTTGGTGTAGATCACCTCAGTAAAATGGAAATTGCTCAATGAAATAAGGGTTAAGTATCTATTATTTCCAAGGGCATTCACATTATTTCCAAACTCGTCCTTTTGTTTTCATAATATACTGTGCCCATATGGGTACCGGGTTGTACTGTCAGAATGGGAGTGATTCTGCCTTTTCAGAGAAATGTTACTTTTCATTATTATTTCTGCTGACTTACGTGTTTGGACAGTAAGAATCCTTCTCCTCTTCCTTGTGATGAGCTGAGCTTTCTATCCTACATCATCCTTACTAGGGTGGAAAAGTCCCAAGAAATAAATGATAATTTTACCACAAAGCCAATGATTGAATAGCACCGTTAAAATAAGGCAAACTTGTAAAACATCCCATTTCAACAGGTTCATTTGGTTGCATGCGATGAGCATGAATACGAACACCTTGACACAAGGCCCAAGCAACAGGAACAAACCTAAATACATATTAAAGCTCAGTTCAGCGAGGTACTTCAGCCTGAGGTTATTTAAACATGCACGTAGTCCTACTGAAGTCAACAGGTATATTTACATCCATGCAGAGTTACGTGTGTACTAAAGCACTTTGCCAAGCTGAGGGCTGGCAAGCAGAACAAAGCCTTTGCTCCCTTCTCTTTATTTTACTGCTGAAGCAAATGAGTGACTTTTCTGCCTCTCTCTGGCCTTCCTTTCTCAGGAAAATACTTTCAGTGGCATTTTTCTTTAGGTTCTAGATGTGTTTCTGGAATGGCAGCGAGTTCCCCCACCCTTCTCCATGGCAGTGCTGCCTGAGCCTCTCTCCAAACGTGACAGAGGCTTTGGGTAGAGCCTGGCTGCGTTTACACCAACTTCAATTCTTTCCTGGTGTCAACACCAAGGTTCATTTTGGAGCTTGAGATAGGTTTCTACTGAAAGCTCAAATAAATCTGTAGACAATAATGATGAATCTGGGTACACAGACCCTAAAAACAGCGTGCACCTAATGCCTTTGAAATTGACTTTACTCAGTTGGGAAACATCAGCCCCTGCCCTGTCCTGCCTTTAGTAAACTGTTGTTATGTCCCAGTAATCACATTTTATATCTGGCAGTTTGCTTGTTTTTTCCATATATACAACTCTTGATTTTCTCAGGAAGGAAAGGAGGATTTTTTTTTTAAACATTGTTTTTCCATGATTACAGGTATGCATTATGGCATTTGAAAGGAAACGACTTCCACATATATTTGGTTGATGGACACCATTCAGGGGTCACGATGTGCAATAGAGAAACTGCCAAACAATTTGTCAAGGCACGACTTTAGTAAGAAACATAAGCCTGAGCCTGAATATAAGCATCGGGGTTGTTCCATTTCATGAGACCATACAGCCAACAAGAGATGGGCTGAACCAGAGTGACTTGGTGTCTTCTGTTTTTACCAAAACAGCACCCACTTGGGACCAAGACCCTGGAGCAATACAAACTAATAGCTTAGATTCAGCAGTTGCACTATCATTAGGTCACTGGGTTAGAGAAAATATTAAATGGAAACTATTCAGAGTACACCAGCAAGTCCCAGCAGAGTACGGGAGTGGACAGGTTAGGTGCAGCTTCACCAGGGTTCCCGTAAACGAGGAGTTTACAAGTTCCCATTGATCATTCCTCTTTGCACCATGTGTATAAAATAACAATTTGAAGTTTTAGGAGTGTCATGTCTGGATGATGAGTCCATCAATTTTCTTTGGCTGCAGGTTTCCCTTCGGTGGCTGGAACGTAAATTATGAGACGTTGAAGGAGAAAGCTGTAAATTATTGGGCTCTGCCAACTTCAATATCCTCAGCCTGATGGATCCTTGATTTGACAACAATCTGCTTGTCTGTCACTCTTGCAAAATATTAACATACTCAATTATCAAATGTGTTAGCCAACTGTGAAATCTAATGGATAGAGCAGTCGAAAGTCCAGAGATGCAAAGGCTCGGTCAGACTCGGCTTCCGTTCCTGCTGCAAAGCATCTGCTGAAGCTCAGGAGCTGCTTGTTGTTGGCCGGTGACAGCAGGGTTTCTTTAGGGTTTACAGTATTGTTTAGGAAATTCTGGCTCTTTCTATGAGAAAACTGGAAAGGAGAGCACAAATGTTGTTGCCCAATTTCCCCAGGTGCAGTCCGAGTTTCTGCTCATGGTCAATGGGAAGGGGATGTGCCCAGTGCTCCCAAAAATCAGCCTCTTTGAAGATACAGAAAACAGATTATGTGCCTAAATGAAGTCCCCAAGTTTGGGAGGAAAAGCCAGGTTACCTTCACTGAACAGTATTTTATAACTAGCAAATCATGTGTTAATCTGTCTCCTAATAGCCGATGCAAAAAGCTCATCTTCACCTGAACGACCCTTTGGGAAAACCATCCCACTTCACTGTGATTTTATCTGTCCTTCTGTATTTTTTCCCATCTGGTCTGTGAGCGGCCATGGCAGCGACTTCTCTTACTGCCCACTTGTACAGCACCTGCTGCCGTGATTCGGACCTAAACCAGTCTGGGAGATTGCAGAGAGAGCGTAGGAAGCCAAGCACCAGGTTTCCCCAAAGATTATATGAGTAGACCAGAAAACTCTGCTCTCTCCAGAAAAGCAGGAGCCAATGGTGCATCCAGGAGCGCTGTGGGAGTGCGGGTTAGCAGGAGGGGAAGGAGACGGGACCACAGGGAAGGGGCTACCGGTCACTAGTTGCATCCCTCGGAGATAGGGATCAGGCACTTGGGGTTGGAGAGAAATTCGCAGTGCAGTAAAGGTGGGTTGCCCATTCCCCCGCCCCCCAAAAATATTAATTTTAAGACTATTTTACTGGCAATAACAGAGGGAATCCCCTCTAGCATTACAGCGCAAAATGAAAAAGGTACGTGGTAACAGCCTCCAGCACCTCTGCTCGTGGAGCTGCAGTAGCAAGGTGGCTTGGAAATACCTGCTAACAGGAGTGCCCATCCTTACTAAGCACTGTTAGTTTAATTGCCCCCGTTACAGATGTTAGCAGCAGCAGGAAGAAGAAAGGAATGGCTCGTCAGGCGGAGCGGGATCGCCAGGACAGTCGGCAATGCGGAATGCTGCACTCTGCTGAATGCGTAATGAAACTGCCAACCGGCACAAGTAAGGAATTATGCGTTTAAGCTATAAGGCCTCTCTTCAAAAATTCCTGCAGCTTTTTTTTTTTAGTATGACTATATTTAAGTCCTCCTAAAATAAGGTGCCTACACAGCTGGTTAAATAAGCACTGACCATTGGTTTGGAAAGCTCTGAGGCACCTCCCACCAATTCACGTTGGTAAGCCTTTTATAGATGAGGCATCGATCAATTATTACATTTAATTGCTTGTGTGGAATTTAAAAAGAAAGTCGTATCTTTAAGCATACTAGTCTGCCTTAGGAAATGATGACGAGCATTAGTCTGTCTCCTCATCTGAAAATTATGATGGGCCACTGTAGATGCGGGTGTTGTGCTAAACATAAAAAAGTCACCTGGAAACAAATAAAAGTATGAGTAATAACCAAATGCAGATTTATCCCCCATTTATAACGTGCTAGTAAATGCTGACATTCAGAGAGAGGGAATGTGGTGCGGGAGGAGGATGTTGGTTTTTGCAATTACAGTCCCAATCCATTTTCAAAAGATTAAAGTTTTACACAGTGGTTGTTCTCAGGAAATTTGCTGAATCCTAATATTTAAGATGAAAGAACATAAAGGATGATTTTTTTTTTTAAAGAATTGTCTGATAGGTTTGATTTGCCAGTTCTCACTGAAGCAAAACTTTCTACTGACTTCAATTATCAGTAAATTGTGTTGACCTCAATAAGGGTTTTTGCAGAACTGGCCCCGTAGCATGAATAGGCTGTTCTGCGCAGAAAAGTGACTGCATGGAAATGGCATCTTTTTACTCGTCAGTTCTGCTTCCTGAGGGCACACCGAGCTGCTGCATCTGACTTTAATGACAGAAATAAGGTTTTGCTGCTCTTTCCTCCTGCAAGACCTTCAAAGCTGGTGGAACCGGGCTGAGAGTTTGCACAACAGCAGCAGAATTTGGGTGAGAACTACATTGCAGAGTGGTCATGTCTCACGCTGGGGACACCCAAGAGCGGAGCATCCCTCGTCCCCTCATGCCGAGGCAGATACCCCTGGCCCCACGTACCCAGAGAGACATGAGCCCCAAGGTTGTCCCCAGATCCCGCTCCCCATGTGACAATGAATTAACCATCATTTTCCCAGTGGGCTACTCCAGTCTGGAAGCTTTAAATGCTCTCTGTTTGACATCCTCCTGATTTATTGCATTTGTAAAGGTGACCTTAAATATTTTAATGGTAATAATTCTTTCAAGCACTCGATTCAGTAAATGTGCTATGTTCATATTTTGGCATTATATACTGTAGGCAATTTAATCCATATAAGCAGTTTCAGTGATATTAGCACTGTAGGCAAACTGATACTAAAGTTTAAATGTCAGAGAGAGTTTTCATATTACATCTAGTGCAAACAAAGCATTTTTTTTCCAAGTACTGAGGCATAAAATACCAGGAGATAGTAAAGACAGAGAGTGCCAATGAATCTGAAATAAACAGGAGGTGAAATTTATAGTATTTTCAAATATGTGCCCTATCCAAGGACTGTTGCAGCTGCACAGATCTATAAAATTAGAGATAAGAGAAAAACCTTGTAGTGCTCCACAATAAATGCACCTCCACCAGGGTGTCTATCTGGATTTCTGTAACTCCTTGGAGATTTACTGTTTCACCTTGGATTTATTACCCCACTGTGCATACCATGGATGGCATTTTATATTTCCTCTATCGCCCCGCTCATTATTTAATGACAGGTCCCAGTTATAATCACCGTGCAGGAACGTGCTGCCAAGCCATCACCCACCCCTTGCAGAAGGGTGCGAGCAGAGAAACACTGGGATGATCCCACCAGTAATTAGCCGGTGATGCTGTGGGAGCTGTGGGATCACGCAGGTTTCCATCCTGCGGCCCCGAAGCTCTGAGTGCCTTCTTGCACTCAATGGGCGGCCAAGATTCTGCCTTACTGGGGAAAAAAGCATGGACTGGATAAAAAGAGGTGTCTGTCATGGTTGCCAGCTTGCGGTGAGGTGCCGGGTGTTGCCCGTGCTGGGGTTAGCAGTGCCCATGGCTCTGCAGAGCCGCTAGCCCTGGTTAGGTGCACCCCGTGGGGCCACCTGAGCCGACCGAGCGCTCGGCGGCACTGGCTCATAAAACCTGTGACAAATGGTCAAAAAGTTTATTGCCCGTGTACTGCTGCTTATGACCCCATAAACCACTGAGGATAATGTGCGTGGAAACACAGGCTGTTTGTTAGGTTGTTTTCTTGTTAAATAACCTGACCTGCTCTGAAATCTCCTGCTGGCATCCCCGAGCAAAAAAGGGATGGCTGTAGGGAGCAGCCCCCTAAAAATAAGTAAAGCAGCCCGTGTGCATGCTTCATAGGGTATATAAATAATATACCTTAAGCTTTCCCCTTCCTCTTTCAGCAGGAGAATTGTGCATATAAGCACAAGGTAAATGGTGACGGACAGGAGAAGAAACCTGTCTCTACAAGAGTGCTAATGCTGGTATAGCCACCATTTGCTTCCCTCTGCTAACGTAAAGGAGATGGGCTCCTCTGAACCAGATTTCCACTAGAGGAGGAGAGCACAAGCATGGAAACAACCTCTACGTCTTTATGAAGCTTAATCGTATTTCAATACAACAGGTCACAGTTTCCCAAACTGTAGTAATAGGAGTCCTTGGACTTGGATGGGTGTGGGCGGTGAGATGGTGGCTGGGTAATGAAGTTTGCGTGCGTGGTGTCAATGTTGCTTCATAATGTTGCTTCAATGTGCAGCATGCATGTTTCTCCTTTCTTCGAGACTTTGCCAATCACCATTATGACACTCAACACAATTGTTAATCAGATTTTTTTTAGAACTGGGATGAAGCTGGCAAGCTGTCTCTCCAAGAAAGCACATGAAATGGTGTGGAGTAAATTTGGCTGTATGGGAGAACAACTTGAGAACTCAGAAGTGACAATTTTTGAAGCATTTCTCCGAGCTATCCCAGCAAACGACGTGTACAAAATCACAGGAGGAGGAAGTACAAGTGCTGTCACGTGGGAGATGGGAGCGGGAGGGGAACAACCAGTGACAATCAAAATATATGAGCTAACGGTGCTCCTTTCTCTAAGGATTTTGTCCTTTCTGTGGAACACAGAAGGTTTAAACCCTCTGAAGGTTTGGCACAGCTATGGTGACCACGGCTCCTGGGTACGTTCATCACTATCACTTAGATATATGGGATCACAGCACTGGACTTGGCAGTACCCCTTTACCCCAAGATATTTTGAAGGTGCCTCAGGCAAATCTAGACAGCTGTACTTAAGGGAGCAAATCCTACCCCAGCTGGGGCGATGAAAAGGATCTGCAGTCTCCATCCTTCCCTGGCTCCTGGAGCTCCCAAGCTAAGCCCTGCTAGACCCTGCTGAGATGTCCCAGACCAGAAACAAAAAGAGCTCAAGACCCTCAAGACCCCATGGGTGGGAAGGAAGAGACAGCCTCTGCCAGGAGCAGTTTCTTTCACTTTTCAGAAAGCTCAAACATAAATAAGATCTTCCCAGCAGTGTAATTGCATCAAGGTGAACTTTTTTTTGTTCCAGGCTGAAGGCTCATCTGGCATGGCGATTCCTTCAGGAGCCCCTGACAGCAGATGCAGCCGTCGCCTTTTCTGGCCACGGCACTTGGTTGAGCAAGCGACCCGTGCACAACTTGCAAACTGCAAACCCTCTAACATTGGTGAGAGAATGTATGTGCTCAAAAGCTAGTTAGAAATTTCAGTCTTCTGCTGAAACAGAGCCAAGATCTTTATTTAATATTCAGATCGCTAATCAATATTTCAGGAAAATCAAAGTGTAAAGATCAACCTGTATATTCATGTTTCTGTCTTCGTCCTGACTGCACTTCATTTCATCAGGGTCACACTGAAGAGCTCAGGCTTGTTTAATTTTAAGCCCCGATGACAGTCAGAGGAACCCAATTTTAGTTGCCTCTTTGCAAGATTTTTTTTAGTCAAAAGCAATTCTAGCTTTCTTTGGCCTCCTTAAATTGACAAACTGTAAATAAGGTGTTATCATGGCTTGTTTCTCCACAGAAGATGCTATCACCATACTTAAAAACATATATAGAATGACTTGTGATAACTGCTACTACATCAATAGATGATAAACCAATAAATTAAAGTAACGGTACATAAAATGATGAATTCTGATAGACTTAAGGCAATATAAAATAATTGGAGTCTTTATTGCTATTTCCATTTTTAATGGGGTACTATGGCAGTACATTCTTGCAACGGGACTGGAAAGATAAATTAATCTTTATGCATCATCATCAAGCGGTGTAAACATGGCCAAACTTAATTACGATATAATAGATTGTTAAGTGTCTGCCCCACAGAGGTGTGATTGCTCTCAGGCAAGTGATTACAGCAGAGATGCCTATCAGACAAGGTCTTCTTTAAAAGGCTGGTAGTGGCTTTTGCATGCCTCTGACAATAAATCTGACGCGAAAGCCATGCCAGAGAGGCAGCTTTCCACGGTCAGAACTGTATTCGAGGGACAAACACAAATTTACGGTGGAGCGTTAATGAAACACGGCCTGAGATTGCAGTACTTTGCCAGTAAAAACTCTTGTTTCACTGCAAAAACATGATGCGAGTCATTGCAACTGCAGCCTTGGAGCAGGATGGAGGTGCTGGGGCCCCCCCCCGGCTTGTCTCCCTGCACCCACTGGCACCCCATCCTACTGGGCTGGGGTCCTGCAGGGATGAAAAATCTTGAAGAGGGTGACTGGGCTGATGTACCTCTATAAAAAAGGCAAAAATCTTATTTGACATATCGTCTTTTAGAACTTACGGCACATCAAGGAGAGAAATGCAATACGTCGTCTATTTTCCGCTTCTGTCTCTGATATTGTTTTCTGTCATTAGCAGCTCTGTTCCTGACACAGATGTGCCATTTTATGAACCCATTGTACCATTACCTCTCTTTCCCTGGTAGCAGTTTAATTTATACTTACATATCTAAGTATATATTAATACTTACTAGACATACTCTGCAGTGAACTTGCTTCTCTAATGGACTAAGTTCACTAAAGGAACACAAGGTAATAATTTATGTTTTAAATGTAGCTGCAAAATATAGTTCATAAATCTCACATTACAGGCTTTTTGTGAGAAATTTGGGGCAACTAAGTCTGAGAAGAGAATACGTTTTATTGAATAGTTTCCGTTGGTCTAGGTTTGATGTCTGTACAGTGTGGGCAGCAGAAAATTCAGGCGAGAGAATATCTTTTAGTCTCCGGGAAATTTAGTTATGTCTGCTTTAAAACTCATATTGTAGTATATGTTTTATGTTTCAACATCATGATGCTGACGGTGGTATGAATCAGTAAGATATGGAGTGGCAGATCTTTTTCACACTGTCAAATACTGAAAGGTGTCTTAATAACTGGAAATCAAACAGCAGCATGATCTTGAATTCCTTGATTACTCTAAGCCACTTTTTGGAGTTCAACATACTTGTGTTTATTTCCTGATAATTGTGCTAAGAGTTTTCTGCTGCTCAATTGCCTCAGGAATTAGGATATGCTTTTGAGAGCAGTGGAAGAACTCCCCTGCTAGCACACCTCTCCAGAGCAGAAAACATCTCTCATTATGGAAATTATCATAGATGGTGTGTGAAGGGGGCAAAAAAAAAAAAAAAATTTTAGAGCTATGGCAATGGTCCATTCCAGATCACCAAAGAGGCCACTTGGACCCATCTTGATAATCAGAATAAAACAGCAGAGAAGGCACAAAATCATAGATTCATAGAATGGTTTAGGTTGGAAAAGACCTTTAAGATCATCAAGTCCAACCGTTAACCCAGCACTGCCAAGTCCACCACTAAACCATGTCCCTAAGCACCACATCTATACATCTTTTAAATACTTCCAGGGATGGCGACTCAACCACTTCCCTGGGCAGCCTCTTCCAATGCTTGACAACCCTTTAGGTGAAGAAATTTTTCCTAATATCCAATCTAAACCTCCCCTGGCGCAACTTGGGGCCATTTCCTCTCATCCTGTCACTTGTTACTTGGGAGAAGAGACCGACCCCCACCTCGCTACAACCTCCTTTCAGGTGGTTGTAGAGAGCGATGAGGTCTCCCCTCAGCCTCCTCTTCTCCAGGCTAAACAACCCCAGTTCCCTCAGCCGCTCCTCATCAGACTTGTGCTCCAGACCCCTCACCAGCCTTGTTGCCCTTCTCTGGACACGCTCCAGCACCTTGATGTCCTTCTTGTAGTGAGGGGCCCAAAACTGAACACAGTATTCGAGGTGCGGCCTCACCAGTGCCGAGTACAGGGGCACGATCACTTCCCTACTCCTGCTGGCCACACTATTGCTGATACAGGCCAGGATGCCATTGGCCTTCTTGGCCGCCTGGGCACACTGCCGGCTCATGTTCAGCCGGCTGTCGACCAGCGCCCCCAGGTCCTTTTCCGACAGGCAGCTTTCCAGCCACTCTTCCCCAAGCCTGTAGCGCTGCAGGGGGTTGTTGTGGCCGAAGTGCAGGACCTGGCACTTGGCCTTGTTGAACCTCATACAGTTGGGCTCGGCCCATCAATCCAGCCTGTCCAGGTCCCTCTGCAGAGCCTTCCTACCCTCGAGCAGATCAACACTCCCGCCCAGCTTGGTGTCATCTGCAAACTTTCTGAAGGTGCACTCGATCCCCTCATCCAGATCTTTGATAAAGATATTAAACAGAACTGGCCCCAAAACTGAGCCCTGGGGAACACCACTCGTGACCGGCCGCCAACTGGATTGAACTCCATTCACCACAACTCTTTGGGCCTGGCCATCCAGACAGGTTTTTAGCCAGTGAAGAGTACACCTGTCTAAGCTGTGAGCCGCCAGCTTCTCTAGGAAAATGTTGTGGGAAATGGTGTCACAGGCTTTACTAAAGTCTAGGTAGACCACATCCACAGCCTTTCCCTCATCCACTAAGCGGGTCACCTTGTCGTAGAAGGAGACCAGGTTCGTCAAGCAGGACCTGCCTTTCATAAACTCATGCTGACTGGGCCTGATCACCTGGTTGTCCTGTACATGCCGCGTGATGGCACTCCAGATGATCAGCTCCACAACCTTCCCCAGTACCGAGGTCAGACTGACAGGCCTGTAGTTCTCCGGATCCTCCTTCTGGCCCTTCTTGTAGATGGGTGTCACATTTGCTAACTTCCAGCCAACCGGGACCTCCCTGGTTAGCCAGGACTGCTGGTAAGGGATGGGAAGTGGCTTGGTGAGCACTTCTGCCAGTCCCTCAGCACCCTTGGGTGGATCCCATCCGGCCCCATAGACCTGTGTGTGTCTAAGTGGTGAAGCAGATCGCTAACCATTTTCCCCTGGATTATGGGGGCTTCATTCTGCTCCCCATCCCTGTCTTCCAGCTCAGGGGGCTGGGTACCCAGGGAACAACTGGTCTTACTATTAAAGGCTGAGGCAAAGAAGGCGTTAAGTACCTCAGCCTTTTCCTCATCCTTGGTCACTATGTTTCCCCCCACATCCAGTGAAGGATGGAGATTCTCCTTAGCCCCCCAGTTGTTAAGGTCCTAACATTATGTGGTCACTAGTGTACCTTGCAGAGGGGTTTTCTGTACTTTAATTTCTATTTTAATTCTTTAATTCTCTTTTTAATTCCCTCTTTGCTCATTTATTACACCGCTTTGCTCATTGTTTGCACCACCTAAAACTATCTGGTTTAATCCACACACATCTGAAAGTCAGACCGCATCCCTGCATCTTGCTTTTACATTTCCACTCTTTGATAATAGCTTTTACTAGCAGCCCAGCTTAAAGTCTTAATTTTATCTGATTCCTCTAAATGCACAATGATTCTTCAACTGGAAAGGAAAGGAGAGTAGCTCTGAATGATCCATATGTTGAAGTACTGTATTTTCATCATTTAAATGATAAACTTCCCATCAAATATCCACAAATGTACATTCATGACTCCCATCCAGTGATCTATTGGCCAGAGGCACATACATTGTTTTAATTTATTTTGGAGTAAAGGTGCTTTCCTGCCGAGTTTGAATAAGCTTGCTATGTACCAAACAGATGTTCAATAAAAGAGAGACTTTACTGAATATGACATATAAACATGGGGAAAGAGGATGAAGGAAGGAAAATTACACAATGTATGGATTCCTGGTTCATCAAACAACAGGCCACAGTTTTAATCGGGGCCCTTTTATGGATGGAGCAGTAATAAAACAGAAGGACCGGGGCTGTCTCAGGAGAAGGTAACATCTATGCATTGCTTGTCATGGAATTAACTTCGGTGAACCCACTGTGACACCACACAGTTTCCCCATCCTCTGCAGCAGATGTGATGGCTTCTGTAGTTGCTAAACTGTTCCTCCCATCATGGAAAAAAAAAATCCTAAAAAGATTCAATTGCGTGATCTGGGAGAATTAAAGGGTCTGGAGGCGGGCCCATGAGGGTTTCTTCCCACCATGTAAAATACGCAGTTTTGCTCTTGCCAGTCTTAAAACGGCCAAGTCTGGCATCTATTCAGGCTTTTCCTATTTGGAGAGAGGTGCTATTTAAGGAGGCATTGAGGAGAGCAAAGCCGGCCTGATTCACCGGGAGATCGAAGAGGGAATGCTGCCTTTGAGATAAAGATGTCTTTGCTTTGAAAGGTTTCTCCTCTGTGCAGGAGTGTTGCAGCTGGGAGGTCCACCCACCGGGGAATGCCTCTCTGGGTGGGACACCTCCTCCTAAGAGAGACACAAGAGGAGAAAAGTACCTACTCTGCCTGCTCCCAGTGAGCTTAACCTTGGGGGCGAAGTCGAATTTTTGGATGTTTCCGTCAAAGTGAGACTTGGTGTCTGACCTTCTCCAGACCCGCCCCGGCTTCGCGGCCAGAAGCGAGCAGGGCAGCACGACTGTGTGTACGATGTGCCTCCACCTTCTTGACAGATAATTAGACCCAAAGCTGCATCATTTAAAACTGGAAAACTTTAAAACTCCACTGAAAACTTTCTTATTTGCAAGCGCTCGCAGATGTGAATCCCAATGCTGATCTGCTAAGGAGGATTTATTGTCATTTTAAGCCTAGCAATTTGCCATGCTTGTCCAAGGGCAGTTCGTAAACAGTTTTGCCTCTCTCTACCTTCCAGTATTGATGTGTCAAAGTGGTGAAAACTTGAAGTATTTAAATACTTTTGCGGGCATTTTGGTAAAATCTGATGATACAGAAGGTGGACTGGCTCCTGCAGATGCTACCATCAGTGCTCTCCATCCACATTGCTTAGTACTTTCAAAATCAGTCCTAATAGTAGTGATAATGTCCTGGCATGCAGTGTGAGACAACCTACATGAACATCGTTAAGCTGCTGAGGCTTGCTGGAGAAGGATAATAGAATCAGTTTACGCTGAAGACTAATAAGACTGCACATTCTGTCTTCATTTGTGTTTGCATGCAAATTTACTTCAGTTTTACAGTTGGTAAAGACTGGCATAATAATCTAGAAACCGCAGTATCCCCAGCCCCGCAGGCATTGCTGGGAGCCTGGAAGGGCTCCTGCTCTGAAAGCATCCCGTCTTGCAGATGCTGGTTGACGAGCTGTCCGAAGAGCATGGGATTTTTCACTGTATAATGGAGTGGAGAGAAAAGGTAAGCAGCACTTACTGGTGAAGAGGTTTTTATCATTGAATTGTATATTCAAAACAGGATCAGCATTCTCCAAGACCAAAGCTTTGGTCATTCTGGCAATATCTGACCGCTTCAAGCTCAGGTGATTTTCCCTAAGGCTGTGTTCTGCAGTGGGACCTGGGTGTCACAGGATGGGCTCTAACTATTTACAAACAGGAGCAAGAGCTTATTAGGGAACCGGGATGCATCGGACTATAGCCTGTCTGGCTTGAATCAGCAGGTATGGAGACTTTGGTGTCCTGATTTTTATTTATTTTAAATCACCATGTCCATCAGCAGGACTTCAAAAATTTGGAGTTAACCAAGAGTTTTACAGCACCCTGTAATCCTATGCTTATAGCATCCCTAAACCAAAAGGAAGACTGTGATGAAGGTTGTTTTTTTTTAACGTAGTCTTTTTGAGACTACCATTAGCACATTGAGCTAGAGAATATATTTGCCAGTATCTTAAGTGCACAGTTGAACATAACCACTCACTGAGTGGGAGCGGCATGTAAATGGCAGGGGCTATTTTGGTGGGATCTGTAAGTGGCAAAGGGAATCACATTTGGGAGCAGAAGATTTGAACAGAAAATTGTAATGATGAAGCCAATCAAGCTCATTAAAGCTGCTATTTTAATTCCATCTTACATGACTGAGTATATTTAAAACAGCCACGGTAGAGGGACCTCTAGTCTGTATGTGAACAAAGACTCTTCTGAGAAGCCTTTTAATTCTGAAAGGGGAAAAGTAACTCAGCACTTTCTGAGCTTGTCACTGACACTGTTGAAGCTTTTCTTCTTCTTCTTCTTCTTCTTCTTCTTCTTCTTCTTCTTCTTCTTCTTCTTCTTCTTCTTCTTCTTCTTCTTTCTTCTTTCTTCTTTCTTCTTTCTTCTTTCTTCTTTCTTCTTTCTTCTTTCTTCTTTCTTCTTTCTTCTTCTTCCCCCCAACGGTCAGGCTCCTGTCCTGACTCAGAGTAAAAACATTATTATCGATAGTTATTGAAGGTAAATCTCTGCATGTGTTATTCGGCTGGGAACACGCAGGCACTTACAATGACAAACTTACTTTCAGCGAGTTCTCAGCTTTGCTTAACTCTCTTGCATTCACTTTTTTAGAAGGAACTTCCTTTCTACAACCTACAAGGTGTTTTTTTTCATTTAGACATGTGCAAAACAATGATCAAATAGTGAGTACCCGCACCTCTGAGCTTTTCAACTGCAGGTGCGAAAATCCAGGTATAGAGTTTGCAAGGAACAATGGAGCTTAAAAAGAAAAGACTTCCCTTCTGAGCGAGTCCTAAATACATTTGCTTCTTTTCCCTCTAACTCACATGCCACTGTAGGACCAGGAAGAAAAAGAACAATCATCTCGGGCAAATTGCTGCTGCACATGCACAAATCAGTCCCAGCCAGCACCATGACGGGTTGTGAGCCAGGCGCTACAGTGCAAAAATGCCTGCTGATGTAATATGGCTGTGTAAAATAGTGGGAAATGGGTGCTACAGATAAAACAAATTGCCGCAAAAATGGATAGAAACTGAAAATGGGAGGGTGAACATTTTTCATCCTTTGTTGAGCATGTTGGGATGAAAAATGGGAACACTGGTAAAAAACCCAATACTTTTAGAAGTCTTTAAGGGATGACGAGAGGTTAAGAGACAAAGGTTGGAGTTACTGTGAGAATCAGAGGTTCAAGGAAGGCATTAATCAGTCAAAATCTCAATAAAGAAACACCATCTCTAAAAAAAGTCATTCCGTTGTGAGCAGTAGGTGAGAGTATTCAAATACCAACAAGATAATAAACATGGGACTGGGAAAAGTGAGTAGGATATATGGGGAAAGAAGATGGCCAAAATTAAAGGCAAAAGAAGAGCCGAAGAAAATAAAAGGTCTAAGTGATAACCGGCATCAGACCTAACTGTACCATTTTTTTAAAGAAGCCGCTGAGATGCTAACCTGGAGATTTATAAAGCTCTTCTTGGGTACAACATGCTAGTTACCTTCCAGTTGACATAAAAGTGAATAAATAGGAGCTTGCAACATCAAGTATGATGTCATGTAAATAAAAGCCCATGTAGACTTATTGCATCGTTACTATGTGTAAGTACCTACAACCAGGAGCACCCCGTCTCCTACGCCAGCTGATGAATTCCAGCGTGATGCTGAAGTTTCAATACACTGAAGCCTGGGAAATGTTTTTAACAAGACAGATTGACAGTTTTAATAATTCCCAGATCCCAAACACATATGAAACGAGCCCTTGATGAGAAAGGTCTGATTACAAATAACCTGCAGAGAGATGAAAGTTCCCTTTTGATATCTGTTTTTTTAAGTCTGCTTTAGACTTTCAAGAGGCTTCAAAAGAAGGCAAAGACTAGAAAACAGTTTGATTTAATACTGTTAGATGTGTGAAATAAAATGCTGGACAATAAGAGATGTTAAACAAGCAACAAGTGCAAATGACTTAAATCAAATTAAAGAGCTAATTGAAAATAATGGAATTAAAACCTTTTTTGGTTGTTTTTATTCATCTGTTTTTCATCACTGTTTGCAACAGCATTTTTTTTATCTTCTTTACTTTGAAGAACAAACTTTCTCCACCATAAAAGACAATGATTTTAATCAGGATCTGAAATGTCATTCTATGGGGATTAGATGCTAAATGCCAGTCAGGAAGAGAAGCACCATCAACGTAAGCCAGCAGGACAGCCAGAGAGCCATACGGCCTTTGTCTATAGAGCTTTCTGATACAACATCATGATACCGACTTACTTTATCTCCCATTATAGTGATCCTCACTAACATGTCTTTGCTTTCATTCTCTGTACTCTCTAAAGGAAATAGTTTTCTCCCTGTTGTAGCATACACACTCGTAGCTTCAACTGTGCAAACCTCTGCCTGCATTGAGTAACCACGAGGTAAGGGCAAACTGAAATCTGTTTGTTTTGAGAACAGGTTTTGCTCAGGTCACCCAATATGGAGTTGCCTTTCTTTTAAAAAAAAAAAAAAAAAATTACTTCAGTGTGTGCTTAAACACCTGAAGAGAAATGGGGTTCACGTTAGAGTATTTACGTGTTTTCTTTTTCATAATAGCAAAGGAGCGATTCCACGGCAGTGGGATTGCTGTGAATGCAAACCTGCCTGTGCTATAGGGACACACTCTTCTGCCTTCCTGGTGCAATGCCTCCGGTGCGTGGGAGACCAGGTGTCCCAGCAGGAGCGCGGCTATCCTTATGGCTCTTCACTGTCCCACTTCTCTTGCCCTCTCCAGTGCCATTGCCCTGCCAGGTTGACATCTCCTTGCTCTTCTCTCCCCTCTCCCAAGCCCAGCACACCTCCTCCACGTTCCTCGATTTTGAGCTCCAGGGCAGGAATGGCTCAGCAAAGATGCATCTGCCCAAAGGGTCTATGAAGGCCAGACGTCTGCAGTGCTTAGAAAAACAGAGTTGAGCAGCACACGACTGCAGAGTGCATCTGCATGGGGATGTTACCTACAGCCTTTGAGTGAGGGAACGCTTTGCAGAGCAAAACTCAACTTGAGCCCACCAACCTGCTAAATGCATTTTGTACAGAAAACCCCACCGCGAATCGCTGTCATCAGTGTTCAGAAAGTTTCCTCCCGTTTTTTTGAAAGGAAGCTCACAGGAATAACATCCCCATGGGCATCAGAGCCGGGCGGCATGGCGGGTTCAGCTGCCCCATGGCTTTAGGGGTTATTTGTGCTTTACTCCACCCTGCACAGGAGCAAACTGTGCTGCCTTTCTCACGGGCAGCTTCATTTTAAATCTTCAAGAAGAACAGAGGAAAAGCCGACTGAGAAAACATGAGGACAATTCCCCCGCTTGTGGGAATGGTATTTTTTAAATGAAATTATTTCCCCTGTGTACTGCTACGCTGCCTCTTCATTAGAGGGAGAGGAGAAGCCTGTGCGCTTGCTCAATGCCGAGTGCTCACGGTATGCAGGGACTGCATGAAGAAATCATTTCTGGGACTAAAAACCAAACCATCGCTGCTCACTCTTCCTTAAGTTTGGTGAAATATCCAATCAGTCTCAGTGGGGTTTTGCAGGAAAAGGAATTAACAAAATAAATAAAAAAAAGGAAAAAATAGGAACAGAGAAAACCCACCAACCCAAGTGTGTTCCCATAATGAAGGGTCTAAAAATGCCCCACTCATTGATGCAAAATTACAGTTATTGTTTATCCTCCTTCTACTTCACACAGCTTTATACAATACGCACGACGAAAAATACAAGCAAACAACCAACACATTAGTTAAGAGACCTTCCATTTTACTTTGGCAGTTCACGATAATGGAATTTAATTGTGGAAAAAGCTGAATAATTTTAGCTGAATGTCATTTGGTTCATTCAAACTGGGAATCAGGGACATTTTTAACAAAGGTTTTCAAACTTCTTTTGAAATCAGGAAGCTGCTGTGCACAGATAAGGGGAGAGGTTTGAGGATTCTCTATCAGAAATTTCAAGGTTTTTTCCATCTGCTTTTTCACATTAACTGGTAATTATCCAGAAAGGCACATAATAGTGCAGAAATGACAGAAGCTGACAAAGGTTTTCCTAAGATATGTAAATTGTCAGTGATAGGCAAGGTGCAACAGAAAGGCTTTCTACAGCACAATTATTTATGCCAGTTTCATTTGCTTTTAGGTAGCACTGATGGCATACCGCACCGCCGCGCTTATCACAGCCGCTGCACATTCCCTCCACCACCAGCACGCAGGAAAGATGGCAAAAACCGAGCTTGAAGGTTGGTGGTCTCCTCCGACTCCGCTATTTTATATTAAATACGTGTGCGCGTGTGCCTGTGCGTATAGATATTTCTGAGGACTCTCTTGTTTATTAGAACATTCACCTTCGTTTCTCACGCCGCATAATTAAATAAATAAGTGGGACCCTTCCCACTGAAACAGCTTCCACATATTGGTTACGGTTGGTCTACGAGTCCACCTTCCTCGCAGCAGCGTTATTTGAGGGAGGATGTGTTAAAAGAGGCACTCGGCTGCTTGCATCTGACGTTTGTCAGCCCTTTTCACTGATTGCGTATTTTCAGCAAATAGGTGAGCCCGTTAAAGATGCTCCGATAAACTCCCTCTGCCAGCTGAAGAGCCCAGCTATCGCTGCGCAATGCTCCTCTTGCCGGGGTTGAACAGCGGGTGGTGGACGGCAAAATTCAGTGCCGGGACAGCCGGATTCGGATACTCTTAGCTTATACTCCTTAAGGGAGAAAAGACCCCGTCTCCCTAAACTGCCCAGTCAGTCTCAGGAATTATTACACATAGGAGTGCAAAAATGCCACCCCTCCATGACATGTCCCTGCAGGTCACCAGGGTGGGCTCCAGGTCTTGAAAAGGGTTTTAGATGGGGTTTTTTTAGGTCTCTGCTATACAAGCTGGGGGGACAGAGGGTGGAGATTTGGTAAATACCCCCTTTCAAAAGGAGATGTTGGGCTTCTGAGTCCTTCTGGGAGGTTACTTTTTATTTAAGTAAAGTGTAGGGGGCTGTGCATGGGAGAAATTCCTGCCTGACCCTCGCCGCATTCGGCTCATATCGGAATTACGAGCTTTAATTAATCTTTTCTGGGAATAGGACTTCATATGTAACTACATATGTAACGAGAGGTTATAAAATCTTTAATGGATGAAGGGACTTTACCTATCAGTCCCTGATGTAGTGGTACCAAAGGTATTATGGTAGTATAATTACTTTACATTACCACGTGAGTGATGTTAAGTTACTCTGATGGGAGGTGTTTCCATGTGTGTGGGGGTGGAATTAATTTTCTTTGTGGTAATATTAACTTAAGTAATGGAGGCTGTGAGAAAGTAAACAAGGATGCAACACAATAGATTTATATAGGAAAAAAAAAACAACCCAAGATTGCATTTGAAAGTCAATGGGCTTAGCTATTAGCTATAAGGACCTTGTCTCCTATCTCGAGCTTTGTTTTCCCAAATCAGGAGGCTGGAGATCAAACCCATGTAAAAGGCTTTGGGATGGAGGGGAAGGATTTGACCCACCAGAGCCGGCGGGGCTGCAGGCTGCTGCCCGAGGGGGTTCTATCCCTGCAGGAACCAGCCTGGGTGGTTACTTGTTTTCTTGATTTCTTTTTTTTTTTTTTTTTAAGACAGATTTTCTTTCAGGTGCTTTCATGCCATAAAGAATAAACAAAAACTTTCAAGAGCTGCTTTACTTGGTCGGTGCTTAACTTCATCAGGAGGTGCAGGGTCGGAGGCTTTGGATGTAACATCCCAGCTGCTGATTTATGGGGCCTGCAGCCCAAAGCCGGCTCCTGTGCCCCCTTTTGTGCCCCCTCCTCACACGACTCTTTCCGCTCCTACCTGCAGCTGCCTTTCTCTGCACAGCTCCTGGTAGTGCTGGAGGGACAAAACCACCAGCTCCAGCAGCTGCCGCTGGGCTGTAGTTTCGCTGCACACTGGTAAAGCCCCCGACCCTCTCCTTTGCCTCTGGGCTTCTCCCCTTCATTGCAAGTTTGGGCTAAGCAGTCACACCAACATGAATCAACCATCATGCCTAAGTTTTTAAGTAGACTCTCATATATTATTAATTGCACGGGGAGGGAATCCCCAGAGGAGATCCCAACTCAGCCCCAGGGGAGACCCCTGGACAAGACGAGGTGGGGGACCAGAGCCCAAGCCCACCTGGAAATGGATTTTGGGAATATGCAGGTTATAAATCAGGTGCCTGGCCCAGCAATGTACTTCTGGTATTTTTACAGAATATTTAGGATACTAAAAAAATTCCTAACTGAGTGTTAACTATTTCATTAAACATTCTGGATTTGCTTTGGCTTTACTTTTTTTTTTTTAAAATAAAGTTTAAATTAGATCAAAAACTGTCAGGCCTGTGAAGAGGGTCTTAGGTGGTCTGTGCACGGTGGAGCTGAGGACGTTGCGCTAGAGGACGTTGGGGAAAACAACAACACAACTCGTGAGCAGTTGTACTTACCCAGCAGAGCTTGAATTTTGACCACTAAATAATTACAGCAAAATACTCACCATCTATCTACAGCCAGAGAATTATTTACTGAAGCTATTCAGCAAATAATTGGGAATAATGAATTGATCAAAGGAAATTGTATACTGAAAAAGAGGTGAAATTCACTGGAGGAATTATTCACTTCAACTTATTCACTCAGTCCTGCTAGTAAAGAGTTGAAATATGGGCTCCAAGGAGGCTGTACAGGCATGGGGGACTGTATGCAATGGAAGGAGAGAAGGGTAAGAAAAAACACTGAGGCTGAAAAAAGCACTGCACCAAAACATATCCATTCCCACGGCTCTTGCTGTCCCCTAATGACCCCAATGGTGCTCAGCAGCTGCTCGGGGAGTGCCAGTCTTCTGGCAAAGCAAGGCATTGCATTAAGCCCCCAAATATATATTCTGGTGCTTGACTTTAAGGTTGACTACGATACGGTAGAGAGGAGAGCATTATGTTAGAGTCCGAGCTCAGAGCAGCAGCTCCCCGTAGTCATGTTACGCACCCCGGGCTGTGATCTGTAATGATATAGGAGAGTTTTGCTCGCCTGCATCAATTTTCTTTGTAATGAGATGCGAGTGGTGGTCAGTTGGCTGTTATGGGATTTCACTCTTGCAGACCTTCAGTTTTATATATCTGATGAGCTTCATGTTGAAAGAGGATGAGTTTAAAGTACGCTAAAAGCTTTGATTGAGTAATATGCAAGAAAAACATCCCCCTTTTTAAAAACAATGTCCCTAAGCCCAGGCACTGTCGCCTATAAAATACCCTGCCCCGTTTTCCTTGTTCTCTTTTAATCAGGGACTCTGAATTTCAGAAGTGCTGCTGATTTACCCAGCATGGCGGTGGAAGGTTCGGAGTCAGAAGGGATTTCTGGAGGTGATGTGTTTTGCCTAAGTCCCTTGCTGCAAAATTTTGGACATACTTTGAGCAAGCAGTGCCCCTCCTGAGACGTCTCTCCCAGGGAAGCTGAAAATCATGAAGTAAATGGTCATTGGGGATGGCAGGAGCTCTGCATCTTTCTAGGTCATAAAAGGATGAAAAAAAGAGCAATGTAGAAAAAAAATGCTTTAAAATATCATGTTTTCATTGACCGAAACCTTCCAGCTTCTGCGATGACAGAGCTCCCAAACAGCATGCCCAGCGTTTGGGGGGGGAAAGGGGAGGGAATCAGAACAGGCAAATGTGGGTGTCAAAATACACAGACATGGCCTGAATGTATCGTCCGGATTATCTGGATTTTTTCTGCAGCCTCTTGTTAGACTTTGAAAAAAAAAAAGAAAAAAAAAATTAAACATATTTCAGAGTCATTGAACTGTGCTCATATTAACTTACACTAAAAATATTTTTAATTAAATGAACTTCCCCTGTTTGTAGCTGGAAGGTACTTATGTGAGATAAAAACTCCATTGTAATAATGCTGAGACTCACCACTACTTAATTAGCATCACAACTCAAGGCAGACCGAGCAGGAAGGCGAGTGGGGAGGTGGGCTTGTGCTGGGATTTTGGGGAGAGATGCTCCCTCTTACAGCAGCCCCCATCCCAGAGCCCACCCAGTGCTGCGAGGCACGCCGGGAGTAGAAATCATACCTAGTATTTGACACGGTTTGTGGCAAAAGCAATTATAATTAACATTATATTAAATATTAAGTCAAGATCATAAAATGTTGATTGGTACTGATTAGCTGTATAATCCATAATTACAAATCACTGCACCCTTCACCAGGTACTGTAGTGCTTCGCTTATGATTTCACCGCTAAATTAAGCAAGTGATTCAGCTTTTGCCCTGAGTTTTACTTTTGCATTTAATTTAGGTCAGAACCACGTTCAGGTGAAGAAAGGCACAAGACCTGTTCCCGCTGGGGCTGTTCCCAAACTCTCCATCCCAAAGGCAGCTCCCCATCACTCCCGCGCCCGTGAGAAGACGATGGCCAAATTCTCCTTGACCAGCCCGAGCACTGCTTCGGTTGTGTGTGCAAGACATAGGAGGCTGAAAGCTCCTTGTGTATTTACTCACCTTCAAACTGGCAAATGCAAAAGGCAGAGCCGAGGCCGTATGTGCCCTCCTGGCTGTTCTCAAGCCAAGGCAGATAAGCCAGCATTAGCATTTTATTGCCAGCATAAACTAGGAGTACACTGATACCTTAGCAAGGAGGGAGAGAGGGAAGACTCTTTAGTTTGGTTTGATTTGATTTTAGAAGACCGAACCCATCTGTGCATCACTCATTAATGGGATGGAAACACCAACCCTTTGGTAAAACAGTTTGGAGAGGCCGGTGGCTCTGGGCTGGCAAGCTGCTGCAGGAGGGCGAGTTATTCGAGGTGTTTAGGAAGGCTTGCTGCAGCAGCCCTGCCTCCCTGAGCAAGGCCTGCCCCCGACTTCATGGGTCCATTTATCATGGATATCCATTTATAATGGATAACGTCGTCATTGCACACTAGGAAGCACTCAAGTTTTGTTAAAGTGAAAAACAAAAATCCACTAACCATAAGATTTTATGTCTTTGCTACTGTTTTTCAGTGACTGCCTTGGCTGGAGACGCATCCGTGATTTTCCATCGCATTTCTGGATAAAAATAATAAAATTTGGTGGATAAAAATCCCAAACCCGTGGCAACCTGGCCATCAGGAGGAAACCAGCTGTACCTGCTTGAACTCCGGCAGCCTCCTTGCAGCGCTGCAGGCGAGCTGGTCCAGAGGGAGCTTCACAGGCTGAGCTCGGCGCCCGCTGGCAAACCCAGGGCTAGAAAGAGAAAATACACTGTAATATTTTTTCTTTTCTGAGGGTGCTCTTTGGAGTCCTATGGAAGAAATCTTTTTATTCCTTCTGCAACTAGAACACACGCTGTTATCTTTTGCACCGATTAATATTGCCTGGGAGCGGAGATGAGATGCCGGGCAGAGCCCGACGCTCTCAATCAATTAAATCAATGCAGTCGTGACGCTCCACCGATTTTCCCTAACCAAGGGTTTGGCCTAAAAGGCAGCTAACAGCGTTACGGAGGACACATGGAGTCACAGATAACGTGGCTGTCGGTCAGGCTGAGAAAAATGGGAAAGCTGTGCTCCGGGTCCGCATTTCCCTGCAATGGGCACCGTGGGATGCAGCCCTGGGCCGGGTCAGGGAGGCACTGCACCCTGTGATGCTCACACATTCATTCTCACAACCTTTTAATTATTCTTATTATTATATTAATGGTTATATTTTTATTTAAATGATGGCTTTAAAATTGCATAGCTCATCTCCTTCTTTTAAGAGCTACTTTTGGCTAGTCCAGGGAAACTGCTGTGGTCTCTCCTTCGTAGGGACTGTCCTGGCTCAGCTCCTCGAGCAGCCACGTGTCCTAGGGACATCTTTACCTGTGCCACTACAAAGCATCCAAAACCCAAGGTCTTCCTTCCCCCCGGGCATCCGGCAACCTGAAAAAACAAAAGAGAGCACCCGAAAGCACTCCCAAACCTTGTGCATTCTTCGCTGCAATGTTTATAGTGTAGGGGTTACCTCTGAGTCAGCAGCTAAATAGGCAGATATTTAAGAAGATTCCCATGCCATGACTGTCAAAACCAAGGTATTTCTACTCTTTCAGCACTTTCATTAGGGGGGAAAAAAAAAAAAAAGATGTAAATAAAATGCAGAATTTCCTCCCTGCATATCACCCTTACGTGGGCAGCATCGAGCGCAGGAGGCTGCCGTGCTGCTGGGCACAGGGTGCTGCATCCTAGTATAAAAAACTGCATTTGCATCAGCCCTCATCTCCTGTCTGTGATGTACAACAAATCCGTCCATCCAGCAGACAGCCTTTTGGCTTGTGTAATACTAAAAATGTCTATTTTTTGCCTGCAGAACCAATGCATTAACTCAGAGAAGGGGCACCAGAACGAAAGCCTGGAGCCGCTGCCTGCCCTGGAGCTGAAACGCTGCTCGAGTAGCGGTGGTGGTATTGCTGCAAAAGAAAGAAAAAACTCCTCTCCAAAATGGCTGCAAAGAGTAGGTCTCCGCAGTCCCTTCTTAAACACTGACGATATTTTCATTTAAAAATATCTACTTAAAGGCAGGTTTAATCTCAAAACCGGCATTTTCCAGTTAAAAAAAAAAACAACATCCTTCAAAAATGTCTCAAGTTATTTCTCCTTCAATTTTTTTCCAATTAAATTAATTTAAAATGAGTGAAAAATGTTTCATGCCCTAAGATCCTGAAACCTCCGGTGTCAGCTGAAACAGGCACTTTTGCTCTCAGCTTCAGCCCTCGCTGCAGGCACCTCTGCTTTGAAGCCTTTGAAGTGTTTGTGGCACAGGCAGAGGCTTTCTGCAGAGAAAGCCAGTCATTTTATATATATTTAATGTGTAAAGTGTGTGCGTGGGTGTGTTTGTGTTAGTATAACATGGCTTGTCATAGTGCATACGGAAAGATGTAGACGAGTTCTTGACTTGCAGAACAAAATTGCAGGAAAAACCACTGTCTGCCTTGCTGAGAGCATCCGTAAGGTGCCTTTTGCCCAGGCCTAGGTCACTGCAGCATCGTCCTGAAGATCCAGCTGAAACTATCCGCTGACCTTCAGAGAGACTGAAACAGTTCATTTAGTTGTGCCTATAGGGCTCACTCGCTATCCCCTCTCCCAGGATTCACTGTTTTAAAGCTTAGAGGAAATAACACCACCAAGAAAGCACGAAAACACCGGGAGCAAAGTGGCTGCGAATGCCCACCCCGGCTGGGAGCTGCAAAGGAGCTGACATAACTGCCCTGTGTTTATTTTGGGGATGTGATGCAAGAGCAGTGCAATAAATTTGAGTAATGGTTGGGTTTTGGAGCTAATTATTTGACTCACGAGGTAACGACCTTGATTCTGGAAACGACATGTGTGGTCTGAGAGGCAGCATCTCTGCCTGCGTAAGAAATGATCTGATGCGAAGGCTCCACCTCAGCAAGCAGTAGGACTAACTCAGTGGCTGATTTGCCTAAATTATTAAATTTCCCTACTTTTTTTGGCAGGGGCAGATGCAGAATTGACGCCTCTATTTGGGAATGAGCCGCATTTATTCACCATGCGCTGCAATTATTCCAACCTGTAACCGATGAGGTTTAATCAGTAATAAAAGCTTCAGACCTTAAAGCGGCCAGTGCAGCCTACGTTACTTGAGCAGCATTTCTGAATGGTTTGGTGAACAACTTCTCCCATGGGCTGGTTTTTAAATAGAAGAAAAGCACGAAAGATTTCTGACAACATCTGAAAGGGAAAACCAATTACGTTCTGTGACTCTACAAAAATATTTCTGAGGACTGGTAATATATTTTGCCAGGGTAATGTCCCTATTCTAGGAATGTTTCTTTCTTCTCAGCATTTGTTGCTTTTTTTAATGTAAGCCACGCAGGGAAATATTGGAAAATGGAGAGGGAAAATATAATTAACCCTGTGTTTTTCACACAATTGCCCTTTGTGTGACTTTATTTTTATTTTTTCTAACTTTTATGAAGCCGTCATTAATCTAGTCAGCCAAGGTCAGGCGAGATTTTTTTTTTTTTCTTCTTTGCAGACCCTAAAGCTTATAAAGCTTCAATCTACTCTTCCATAACCAAATGTTTAGTACCTACCGGTTGGGTTAATTAGAGTGCATTCTTTACAGCTCTGATAATAATCACTACTACGCCATCATAGCAGTGGCCGTAGACTGTTTTTTTGTTTGTTATTTCTTTTTCACAGCAAGCATTTATGTAGTCACACTGCTTAAACCACTGGTTCTCTTGGGTTCAGCCAAGGGTTCGTGCGATGGAATGATACCTGGAAATATCAAGTTCCAGAAGGTAAGAGCATCACCTGCACTCAGGCCAACTCCCAAACTAAAGGCAGCACAGCATCTCAGATATACCTCAAAAATAAGTGACTTTTTTTTTTTTTTTTTTGAGAGGAGAAGATAATATTCATAGGGAAAAAAAAGATGAGAAGAAAGAGAGAAGATCGCTGAATGTCCGGCATTGATTTAGAAACGGGCTTTGCCAAGCAGGGTGAAAAGGAGCCTTCCCCGATCCATTCAGTGTGTGGTTATTAGTATTAATAACAGGGCTTTGGCTCCAAAGAGAAAGAGTGGTGAATGAGTTAGGAAACAAATACCTTTCTATAAATAAAGCTTTTCCAATTCAGGTGTTTTTTAGGAAGTGGGAAAAAAAATCTGCTTCTCAAATGTCAAGTACTTGAAAGACTAAAAATAGATCACCGGAATAAATAAATTAACCCAGAAGAGAGGACTGATGCTCTGCAGGCATCAGGGATTAAATAAATTCACTAAATTCAAAGTGGTATTCCAGATAAGAGCTCTTTGTGCTGCAGCATGTACAGCTTATTGATTATAGGATTGAGGTGCTGTGCACTCTTGTAAAATGTACTCTGGCCGATATGACTTAATCCTGCGGTAAGGTACAGCCCGGTGCACAAAGCATGGAGCTAGGTTGTATTTCTTACTTATTTTAACTTTGTTTGTGTCTTAATTTGCCGCACCGCATCTGTGCCCTCTCCCACCAGCGTTTCCCCAGGTAGTGTTTGCTCAGGATAAGTGACAAGAGGCACTTCAGAAGGTGCTGACTCAGCAGGATGAGGGCTGGGCTGCCCAATGGAAGCCTGCAGGACAGGGGCCACGGGAGTCTTCCTTGGTTATATTCCATAGGGATGTAAAGCCTGAGCCCTTCACTTTTCCGTCGCGTTGCATGGGCTGGCTGCAAGGACGAGTGGCCCTCGAGCGCCGGTGATGCCTGGTTGAGGTAGGGAGCCTTGGGGAGCAGCTCAGACGGAGTTCTGCAGACTTTCACGTTTCGTTATATGAGCCCACCAAGGCAGTAGAAGTGTGTCTAATCAAGGTGAAAACACTACCTGTCCAGATAAGATGGATTTTTCTGGACAAAAAGAAAAGGTAGAAAGTTTTGCAGGTCCTGCTGGGTCAAAGCAAGCAATCCCAGAGGGGCTGTCATACACCTAGCTGGAGTGAATTTGGGTTAAGTTCCAATTAACCTGTTTTCCATAGTAGCGGCTGCTTTCATCCTCCTGGTCGGATGTTGAACTGCCAAGGTCACTTCACACTAATACAGAAGGACATTTCTTTCCTCCTTTGGAAGCTCTCCTGCCTCTGGTGCTCAGCCCAGCTCTCTGCTGCAGGTTGCTCTGAAGAGCCAGCAGACCTCTCTGAATGTGGACTTTTACCGTATATTTACCAAGAAGGAAAAAAGCCTCCAGGCCTCCGGTGGTGTGAGAAAGCAGCTGGGCACAACAGTGATGCTCTCACGGTGTGCGGGTCTCCTGGTCAATCTCTCCTCGGGGTTGCTACTCATCCCCCAGCACCTTCCCAGCCTCGGGGCGTCCTAGTTTTCTGAATCACCAGTTAAAAAGTTGGTCTGACCAAGGGGAAAAACTTTTGTTATTATTTTTTGTCTCCTTGGTATGAGGGAACAGCTGAACGAAGGAGCTGCAGGGGCTTGGCTTTTGGGTAACCTCCCCAAATCCCCGTATCTCCCACAGGTTTGGCAAATCTCCCAATATCTTACTTTACCAAAATCAAGCCTCTTAATCTCAAGACATATAGCCTCTACTGTGTAACACTGCCTCCCGAACATGATCCACAGGGCCTGTATTTTAACACCCAAGATTCATTAATATTTCCTGCAGAGTGTTCAGTAAGTAGCAAATAAAGCAGGAAGTGTCCCAGATGTTGGAAAGAAAAAATGGAATTATTCATTGCTTACTAACGTCAAATGCTAATGTGAGAAAAGCATCCTTGAAGAAATCCTTGACTAAAATTCATCAGTGATGTGAAATCACTGTTTTAATTATGCATTTCTGAATGTATTTATTAGTCCCGGTTCTGATCTGACTTACAGATGTTTAACAGTGATAAGGGTCTACTGCAGTCTTTGGAATTACTCATGATTTATAATGACAAAACTTGGATCAGAATTAGGTCCTTGTCACTACTCTATAATACCCTTTCATCAAACTTCTTCACATTCAACAGATGAAAGAGACGGTGGTTTCCGCAATTTCAAACCCTACCACTGAGTCCATTAGCTTGTTTTTTGAAATTTTTCCTCCAGAAACGACGATTCGCACAGAAAATTTTGTCTGCTTGAGTTGCATTTCCCACGTGAAACTTGAAAGCTGAGGAATTAGACTCTTTAGTCCACCAAAATGATGTGTTTGGTTAACACCTGTGCCGGCTACAAATGTGGCATTTTAATGGAGGAGGTAATTAATTTAGTTATGCGAGTCTATAATCTCATTCTCTGTACTCTTTTTGTTGTGACTGTTAGAGTATGCTCAATACCAGGGTGGGGTTTTTTTAAAAAAAACTCAATTCAAGAATTATTCAGTCGTGTTTTTCAAACAATGATGGAGTTTTAAACTATTGCTTGTTCTAGAGCTGATCCAGAATGAGCAAGTCTCCAGGGATGGTTTACTCCCTAAGGCATGAATGCATGATTAAGCTAAATGTATTCCATAAATGCCTTGATGACATTAAAGTAATTTTTTTAAAGAACAGATGGAGAAAGTTAATAAATATTTCATTCTATAATATAAAACTCACTTCCATATTCACAAATTCAGGGATCCTCAGCTTCACAGATATCAATAAGTCTGATGGATTTCTTGCTGCATTCTCATTCTTCTGCCCCGGTGTCTCTTATGGGATCATCATTTCTGCATGCTTGGATTGTTTTATGGGATCAGTGAAAGGCAAGTGACTGTAAATCTTGACCTCTTCTGCTCCTGGATTATATACTTTTATTCTTTGTGACCATAAGTGTTCATCTCTACACTGAATAGATAATTAAATGACAAAAATTATTCAAAGGGAATTTATAGTGAGAAATTATCACTTGAAGAACTGATGGGGCACAGGCATAACCCAAGGAGATACCGTGAAAAAAAAACAGTTTAGAAGGGCCAAATAAAATGGCCATTTTGAAATATCTGTGTATTTGTAAATGTCATGAAACATCTATTCACTGGGAAAAAACATGATTTTTTACCTGTATATACCAATTCTATTCAAACAAAATTTCTATTAAGGGAAAACAGTGTGAATTTTGCTTAAGAAGTGTAGACCAAGCCTGTTATTTATATGAAAGAACTAATCTTTACATGTGGGAATTACAATTTCTCGCTCTATGTATGCCATGAATCTTGTAAAAGAATAATTAGAACTTGCTCCAAAAGGAAAGAAATGCCAGACTTGAATAATATTTTAGGGAGAGCATTAACAAACATTTTTATACTGCCAACAATCTTCACTGCTTTCTAGAAGAGATTTACATTACATTATTAATTAACTATACTGAGTCAATAGTATGACATAAAGCTTGGGAGATACATGTTTAGCACAAACTATGACATTCATGAGAAAAGCGTGCATTTTTAGGAAGTTTGATTTAAAAGTTATGCAAATGACTTCAGCAAGCAAGGGCCCAACAAACTACTTCAAAGCATCAAGATCCAGCCCGAAAAACATGACAAGATCAAATCTTTGTCATTTCTCAAGTGTCTTTACAAACCTCTGCATATACAGTATAAATTACTTCACCTCCTGTACCTCGATAGTTTCGTATAATATTAGCATGCCTTTTTTTTAGTGGGACCGCTGTAGTCTGTCAGACAATGTACACCGGAGCAATTTCAAGAATTTAAAAGTATCTAAATGGTATATAATTTGTCTTTTTGGAGCTGGCTGTTGTGTTACGTCTGTAGAATGCAACAAGGTCCCATGGTCTACCATAACAAACAAAATAAAAAAATAATAGTGCTATTGTTCCTGCTCCCCTTCTCCCAACTCGGACCATCTTTCAGGTTTTGGGTTGAGAATCCCCACAACACTGCGTCCAGGGAAAATATTAAATGCAGAGTAATGTCGTGCTGGAAAGAAATACTAATTAATTCATGTTATGATTCATGCCACAGAAATGAGTTTATTCACTTATTGAAAGTTAGGTTAGGTCCAGGTACATTTGTATCTTCAGAATCAGGGCTTTTAATGAAAAAAAAAAAAAAAAAGTTTCTCATGTTTCCCGACATCCCATTAAAATCGTTGTCCTTTGACATCAATTAGAGCCAGCTAAAAAAAAAAAAAAATCATCCTTAATTGCTTTTCAGAAATAGACATTATAGCGTACACCGTTGCAGCCAGATTCGATTACCTTTTACAAGAAACAAGGATGCTGGGAACGCCATAAAACTCCAGCCCTGCTGACTATGGATGCGGGGCTCTGCCGACAGCCGGGGGAGCCGCATTTCACAGCGGAGGCTCTTCCTTGGGCTGCAGGGAAAACCGACGCAAAACCCATAGACAGGTCTAAATTTCGCCAAAGTGCCAAAGTGCTGAAGCTGGACGTTCAGCTGGGGCTGGTTTTGGACTGACAGCAGTTGGATGCTCAGCGCTCCATCCCTGCCTCCATGTAAGAGCGAGTGTAATCATGCACCTATGCTGACAATTATAGCTACAAAAACGATCTAGTCTTCAAAACTTGTGTATGTTTCATTACAAGGACCATCACCAATTTTCTCAAAGGCCTTCTCCAAATTTGTCTTACTCCAGGGACTTCATAATGTCTCTGCCGACCAGGTAGAAGAGGAGTCCGGAAAGCAAAACCAGGGGCACCCCCGCTGCGGCGAACATGAACGACCACCCGTAATACACGTGCACGGGTACATCGTCCATGCACTTCTCGCTTCTCTCCAGAAGGATGTACTTCCGAAAATCAGCGGCAAACTCCTTCCACATCACAAAGAGAAATACGAGCAGGAGAAATAAGCCTCCTGGAAAGAGAGACAAAGATGATTTATTCTCTGCTTACAACCAGCATATGAAACACAGAAATAAAATTGAGAAAAGATCACAACACATTTCCATTTATTCTTGCAGGTCCTTTGCATCAAAGCTTAGCGTTGCAGAATTATTATTCATGGCATTGCTCTGCAGGTTCCCGTGAAAGCCCAACCCACTCGCCATGGGAGAGACCCACACCACCGCGACCAGCTCCCGCCCAGCCGCAGGCACACTGACGCCTCGTGCTTTAGCCGCCGGTGCTACTGAGGGCTCCATTACAGCTGGATACGGCCATGGAGAAACCATCATGAACACGGCTGATGTTCGCAGCAGGGATCTGCATGAGGCTATCTCTGCATTCCTGTCCTAAAGGGGGGTTGTTTTGCCTTTTTTATTTTTAATTTGTCTGAGATGAGTGAGAAGGCGAGACTGAGACTTACTTTTTCCTTTTTTTATCTACCCTTCCAAGTAGTGTCAGATCCAATTTCCACCAGAAATGCAAAGATACGGGGATCAGTCCTGCTGATGGCAAGCGTTATCTGGCATCGAACCTGCTACACCCAGCACCGGCGCAAGCAGAGCCCACGCAGACACCGAGCGGCTGCTGCCGCTCGTGGCAGTTCCCCTTCACATCTTGTGTTACCCTTCCTTAAGCTGAGCTTTGCAACCAGGTATTAAAACACACGGCAAGGAGTATAGATGATCCTATTTTGCAGAGGAATAACACATAGTAGAGTGGAAAAGGCATGTAGCCATGAGATATTAATCTCAGATGGGCTACTAAATAACAGAATAATAAAAAGAATAATAAACAGCTCATACCACCAGGCTAGAAAGTCTTTTTATTGGCAAGTGAGACCTCCGTTGCCCTCCCCTGGAGCCAGACGGGAGGAGGGCTGAGGCCACACTCAAGCCTGAGCAGTGAGTGCAAGGTCAGCATCTCACGTAGAGAGGGTCCGCTCCCCTTGGAGCCTCCCGAGCCCTGCAGGATGCCTGTGACCCAAATAGCAGATCTCCCGTGAGACCTCGCGATCTCGTATTTCCAGATGCATACCCATCGAAGGTCAGCGTTTGCAGGAAGAGCTCGGTCACATCTGAAAAGCACGTGGCGAACAGGCACCTCCCGGACCTGGCACAGCCCCCGGCGGGTCTGGGGGCTTCGGTGCCTTAATAGGAACCTCCTTTCCCCATAACTCAAAGTGATGGTAGTCAGAGGCTGCAGGTCTAGCTCCCCCGTATGAAGCAGATGACAAAAACTAGAGTGGCCCTAATATTATTTACTGTGTTGCATTAAAGAATATATATAGTGCATTTTAAAGTCCACATATATTAAAACTAAATAGTGACGGTGTGATGACAGATCTGAAAGCACTTCAGTAATATCTGATCTTGCTACTTCACAGCTAGAAGCTTGCTATTTTTAAATGATGCGGTATAACATCTAGATGTATGCACATAGACACATATATGAAAGAAATACATCACAGATTATAATATTTTTATAGTAGAACTGAACAGTTTGAAATTAATTTAGTTGACAAGTTACCACACAGTTCTGTGGATGTGTTGTGGCTTCTGCTGGATTTAATTTTTCCCCTTGCAATTTTTAAATCAAAGGTAGCTTGTACGATATTTAATTATTCTTCCTGGCAGCTTATACACTACAAAATCCAACTCCCATGCTAAGCAAAAGAAGCGGGTAAAGCTTGACATTGATGTATCTGCTTAGCGATGGTGGTTACTGAAACCTCGGTCAGAGAAAAGACGTCAGTGTTTAACTGTGTTTCTGCTTCTAATGGATATAAGCACATCTGCTGCTACAAACCTCCACTTCACATCTTGTAGCCAAAAATGAGACTTATCTGAAGGTACAGAGGGTTCAAAGTCCTCACTACGTGAGCCTCACTACGGACTAGTTCTATATAACTCTACGCTATATAGAAGTTGAAGCTATATAGAAGTTGAAGCTACCCATCCTAAGCTGTAATGTCTATTAAATTGCCTCCTATACATTAAGATTGAATCTTAATAATCAAAAATTGGTGTAACCGTACGAATAGGCTTTACATCACCACACGCTGTTATTTCAAGCCGTTCTCCCTTACATGGAAAAGTCCTTATGTTTGCTGGAGAGGCAGGCTAGGAGTTAAACAGCAGCTGTTGTAACATTTGCATGTTCATTGAGATTTTGATACCACTTGAAATTAAGTGCACAAATAAATATTTTACACTTAATATGATAGCTGTATGCTTAAAATACCAATTATTCTACTATAAGAAAACGATTGCATGTTTAAATAGTCACATGTCCTTTACAAAATACAATATATTGATAAGAAGGCAATTAAGTCTTTATTACTGATGTAATTTAAAATTAAATTAATTAGATAGCAACTGAACCTTGAAAAGTGCTCTTTTAAAGATCAATTTCTATTTCATTAACTTATAATACCTACCGTAAGAGACGCAAATAAAAACATAGCCCTGGCAGAACAGAGGACACGGGTGCGGTAGCGTACTTTTGAATTATCTTACTTTTCTTTAAATAACCAGGGGTTTTGCATTGAATTGTCCCAGGAAAATTTAGATGGTCTAAGCCTCATTTATTGAAGAAATCAGATTAAAACCTACCAGTTCTTACTGAGGAGGGTGTGGGGAAACCCCGTGAGCGGGTGGCACCTTCCCCAAACTCGCCAGGAGCTAAGGGTGGGGAAATGGTCCCTCCCCTCGCCCCCGGAGAAGCGCCAGGTCTCGGTATGGAAGGATTTATTATTAAACAGGTACTGGAGGTGATGGCACGGCCACGGCATCTAAATTAAGAACATTTTCACACACTGGGAAAATGAGAAGAAAATGTAAATTAAGCAGCTTTCTTCCCTGGAATAATTACAGCTGAGTGGCAAGGAGTCCTTGGGATTTACACCATCTCCTCGGCGAGAAAAGAAAATCAAAAGGGCAGGTGCAGCCGAAGAAGGACGGTGGAAGCGCAGAAAGGGCAGCTCACTGAAAACTGTTCAGGAAAAAAATGCTTACTTGGAACAATCACAAGTATTCATGAAACTGCCTAAAATTTGTCACGCTTTTAGACATTAGTAGACTCATCATAATGAGAATATCAGGATTTTTCACTCTCATATTACCAAAGTAAGCGTTTGGCATTTTTCTTTTAAAATGCTATTTTATTTTGGATTTTTCATCTTTTGAACAGGTCTCACTTTACCATCTCCTTTTTTGGGGCTTCTGGTCTCAGCCGCAGTGGAAAGACGTCTTTGTTCCCTGCCAGCCCCAAATGGCTTTTTATGTACAGAGACAGATTTCTTCCTGCCTTGGGCAGCAAACTGAAAAACTGAAAAAAATCTCGTTTTCTTCCCAAGAAATGAGCCCTGCATCAGCACACGTGCCTGAGACGCAGGACATGGGTTGGGTTTGGGTAAGCGTAAGCGAAGACCTCATCAAACCAGACCATCCCCATGCTCCTCTCAGCATCCCTGTGGTTTCTACCGGAAAATTAGCCAAGTGATCTCTTTCTTTCTCTCCCCTTCGCTCTTTGCCTCTGTTCATTAGGATGGTATGGAAAAAAATTAACTGTGAAACTCCGTCTTCAAGGAGTTGATGAGGTCAACGGCATCTTCTGGGGAGGGGCTAATTGCAAGAAAATTGAAGCGGGGTATTAAATCTTTCTCCTTCGTACACTGCTAACTGCAGGACAACGAACCCCGGCGCTCCATCTCCCTTTCCTGGGAGAGCTGCACCTTCGTTGTGAGTAAATTGGAGTCGGGCTTTTTCTTTCTCTCCCTTTATATCCTTGTGACACCTTTAGAGCTGCTAATTGTAGGACAGGTGAGTGAACTCAATCTTTAACTCTTATTCTGTGGAAGCTACTGAACTTTTGTGTAATCTGCTAATTACAAGAAAAATGAACTTTGACTCATTCGCCTTTCTCACTAGTTGCCTCTTGAGGATGTTAATAACAAGGAAATGGAGGGGTGATCTTCAGCTGCCTTTCCATAACTGTGAGTCTTTGCTGCATGTAGGGAGCCTGAGATTGCCAAAATGGAGATGCTTGATTTGGGAAGAGGAATCTGAGCACAAAATTCAGCATTTTTATTCATGGGACTGGCAAAGCAGCCTTTTTTTTTTTAATGCAGTCGGCTCACACTGAAGAAGAGGTTGGTCTGAGCACACGCCGTGCTCCTCTCGCAGGCCCACGACACGGCTCTGAAAGCGCAGGAGAGGCTTTGTGCTGCCTCTGCCTACTGGAAACGGCCCATGGCCGCAGAGATCCTGCGGCTGCGGGACAGTACAAGCATGCCCATGCGTGCCACACAAGTGGGGATGCTGGAGCAGCTGGAAGAAGCGTAGACTGTACATGGTTCATCATGTATTTGTGCTTTCCAGCGTAAGGCAAGCGGATAACAAGCTCCTCTTTAGGTTGCTTAACATTACCTGAGACATGCATCCTTATTGCTTGCTTTGAAAACTCACCGTACAGTCACGCTTTGCCCGTGCGTTCCCTCCAGAGCACTCTCCCCACCCCTGAGCAAGCCACCAGGTAGAGCCCTGGTCGTTTTTTCACTTAAGCCTACAGCTATGCAGCTGGTCCGGACGTATTAGGGCAGCGCTGCAAGCTCAGTAATTGCCCTAGGTCTGGATGAAGCATGTGCTCACTTCCAAGCTCGGTCTCTAAAATGCCCGAAGGAAATTAAAACCGAGGAGCACAAGTACAGGGAACCAAGGAGCACAAACAAAGTTGTCTCAGCAATTCAAACAGTTTCCAGAAGCTGCAGTGCAGCGTTCACCCAGCCCTCTCGGTGACATTGTAGTGATAATTAATCATATTGTCATCTGACTATTGAAACAAGGGGACAATTAGTCACCAGTCAGTAGCTGCCTCCCCCTTGCAAGCACTGAAGCTAAGTCTGAGATGGCAAATGTTAGGAGGAAAGCAGCACGCTGGCTATTTGCTCATGCAATTCGGGCGCTTTTGGGAACAGGCTGGCAAGGATAACTGCTCAGCTGGCGCGGTAGATGTGCAAATGCGAGAAGCAGCAAATGTCAGATGGGCTCCAGCTGTATTTCCCGAGTCGCCCAGCAGAAGAAATCGAGGGGGATGGCTCCGGTCCTTTGAAAGGGCTCTCAGAAGTGCCACCCACCGAGCACTACATTTGTTACGGTAGCTGGCAGACAGTCAGATTTGTCCTCTTGAAAGTACAGTAAATAAAAGGCATCTCGGAGAGGAAACCCAAAGGGATCTAATTGAGCGATAACAATCTTCACCCTTAGGCATTGAATTCCCCCAGCGATGGAGGGGCACACGCAACTCCTCGAGATCACGTCAGGCTGGTTAACCATAAATGTGCTTGGGAGCGTATTTTACCAATAATATCTTTGGAGCCTTTCGGTGGCAAATGTTGCATTGTTTTGCAATGATTAACCACGGCTCTGGTTTCGTCACCTCGGCGTGGGCTGCTACCAAAAGGGGCAGAGGGAGGTTATGGACAATAAAGTTGTATATAAAGGGTGCCCCGAGAGGCCGGGTCATCTTGCAGCCATGGTGCCCCATCTCACCATCCAACTGCCGGAACACGTTCCCTCTCTACAAATTGCCAGCGCTTTCACACTTCCTCAAGGAGACATCATTTCTGCGAGGGAGGTTAATTAACACTGACCCGCAGGCCATGATTAGAAGACAAGATGCGCTTTCTCCTGCGTCGTCTCTCCACATCCCGCTATCTAAAGGAGAGGGACAGCTAAGGAGTTGAAGCTGTGTTAAACCTATTGTTCCTACTGCTTAGCGCAATTATGCAAAATATTTTTAGAAGGGATAGCAAGAAAATAATCATGGAAGGATGCATCCCAAATCCATCAGGAAGCCAGCGTCAAGCAGGATCCAGAGGTCTGAGTTCAGGATACCCCCCCCAAAAAAGAGGATCAGCTGAAACTCTAAGCAAACTTTGCTGAAAATGCTGAAATACTATTGCATTCTCCTAGCTACAGTTTAGATTGAAAATATAGCAGGAAGCCTCTTCCAGCTGAACCCGTTCCTCCTAATGACAGTTAATAACAGTGATTGCTGTTCAGATTGAAACTGCATTAATACAAACTTCAATTTAAAACAGCGGCATCTTTGTCTAATGCCAAGAGGTTTATGTGATGCATAAGCAGCTCTTCTAAAAAGTGTCACATTCTATGCCCCAGCCTTTTAATCAAGAAGTAGTCAAATAAAGTGCAAAAACAATGAAAAATAAAAGAGGAATACGGTGATTCAATATTACTCGACGTCCTTTTCTGTGTGATATTTTCTTATCTGGCCAGCGTCAGAAGGTGACCAATCTCAGTTTTTCCATTTGGGCTGAAAGTTGAGTGTTTTGAAGAGGTAGAGCTTTAGCTGAGGTAGCCAGGGTGTCACATCTGAGAGGATTCAAATATTCGGCCCTAGTCTCGCAAGGAGAGATGACCAACGCACACACGTGTCAAGTGGCCAACACTACCCAGTAGAAGGCATTGGTACCTGACGGAGATCTGATAGCAAGACGTCTTGCATTCCCAAATGAAATCCGTGTGTGTAAAACCACATGAAATCTGCCTTTGGAAAAATTAAGCCTAACCAAGCATTTATTAAACTATATAAGAAAGAGATAAGCAGATACCCACAGGCTTGCTGCCCTCGCTTCAATAACTGAAGACCTAGAGGCAAATGGAAAATTGGACAAAATGCAAAGCGAATTAGCAGAGGCAGGTAGGGCCACATTGATTTAGTGCTTTCCAGATTTTTTAGACAAATAAATAGATGTCATCTAGCTTCATTTTAACAAGCAGCTCAGCTGGCATCACATGGTTAATTGTTAGTACATCTGGAGGAGATAGAAATTAGGAAAGGAGCTATAAAATGGATAAGGAGCTAAATAATGGGGGGAAAGGGTAAAAGGTAACGATGGGAGGGCATGGTGAGATTGGAAGGAGTTTAGGTGGAGTTCCTCCAGGGTCGGTGTTGGGACCTCTCTTGGTAAATCTTTCCATTGATGTTTTTGGTCCAAAAAAACTTGAGCACTCTCAAAGCCCAAACTGGGAGCAAAGACACTGGTTCATGTTTGATTCATGCCGCGTATGAGGAAGCAGGACCTGGTGCAAGATCCGTAATTAAATGCTGTTTTTACAGAGAAAGATCTGACTTCATTATGAAGTTCTTCACTTGGCATGGCTCAGCTGAGCTCCAGCCTTTAGCTGCTTGAGTTGCAAAAAGGCTTTTTTCTGAGTTTGAGTCACTGTTATAAATCAAGTATTTCTACTAGTTAAGCCAGCTACTCCTTCTCAAATACAAAAAAGGAAAAAGCCCAAGTGATAATTCAGTGGAATCATTTGTAATGGCAGTGGGAATAATGAGTAAATGCCTATTTTTAATTCATTTTCCTGCTGTGCCACCGCTTTATCTTTTCAGGTTTTATTAAGCCAGCCCTCCCATTTTGAATCGCCAGGTATGCCTTTCATTTCTCAGTGGGTTTCCAGCTCTACCAGATGCTAACAGCAGAGACAGGAGAGGCCCAAATGCAAAGACTGACTTAGGGGAACAGAGCGTGGCTGATTGCTGCCCAGGGTTAATGCTACTACGGACTTTACTAAAATAAAAGGCTCTGCTCCTCTGCATTGCATAGAAGAGTAGGGGGGAGAAAAAAAAAAGTATTTTTCCCAAACCCCAGCCTCCCTGGGGGTAGGACTAAGGACTATCTTGTTAAAGCTGGACTGGGCATAGAGGTTTATTTCCAGTGGGGGAAGGAGGAAATCATTTACTCCAAGTCAGTGCAGCTCCCATCAGAGCCCCCAGCTGCCTCCAGCAGCGCCTCATCCCCGGCTGCCTCCCCTTCCCCTGCACGCACGAAGCGGAGCGCGGCCGCTGCATTCCCGCCCCAGCCGTATCCCGTTACCGCAGCTTGGCAGCTTACCCGAGGCAAGGAGGAATCCACCTCCGACTTTGTAGGACCCGGGGCTGACGAAGGGCACGCTGCACACCAGCAGCAGCCCTCCCACCAGCCCGGCGGCGATGGCCAGCATGATGAACGCCGTCCAGAAGCCTCTGTACACTGCACGGTCAAAAAGAGTAAAGTCAGGGGAAAGGAGAGGAAAAACGGGTTTTGGAAGTCCATACTTAACAACAACTGCTTCAGCAACAGCAAAAGCAATAACCTGTAATGCTGCTTGTGTTAGGCAGAGCTGGAGCTCCCGCTTTGCTAACTCCCTGCTGCGGCATGGGTGCAATGCGCCTGGAACCAGCGCAAGTTCAGGTTGAATGTCATGCCCTACATAATGGGATTGGAATGAGTACAAGGGGTTGGAAGGGTTTGCCGGGGAAGCACACCACAAAAGGGGGTGAGAGTAAAGGACACCGTGCTTAGCTGTGCCTGTGGGGGATGGAAGAGCTTGGCAAGAAAGGAAAGAAAATAGCAAAATTTGGAGAGACGGAATCAGACCACATCTTTGTTCCGTTTTAATTAAAACTTACGGAAGGTGCCAGGTTTCTGGTTTAAAATAAAGGCGGGTTTTGTTAGCAGGACTGCAGGGAAAAATGGGAGCTCATGATTTCCCCCATGAATGGCCTTGCTTGACTCCAAGTAAGAGAACAGGGCAAGAGAACAGCTGCCTCTTCATCCACTGAATTTGGGGGTTTTGCTGTGACTTCATGCAACCACGCCAGCCAGAGCCGAGCAAGCTTGCGTCCACCACATCCCACGGGATGTGACGTAGCCCACTGATTTCAGTCCCCCAGTAGCCAAGTCTCTTCCAGTCACCGTCGTAAACCTTGGCCAAAGGTGGTGGTCTCCAGGCAGAGACCCTCTGATACCCTGCTCCCCATTCCCCTGATTTATCTGATGCCCTCGGACCACTGCATCTCGCTCTGCCTGTTGTTTTTCAGAAGCGCTAGTTAGAGAGATTTAAGCCGAGCACAAGCAAGTGGGTAATGCTGAAATGATACACACTTGAAAGAAAAATGATACAGAGAAGATGCATTTTACTCATTTGAAACCATTTTGTCAGGAGAGCCACTTAGGGAGAGATAAGTATCTTGAACTCTCCAAAACCACAGAATTCATTTTCACGTTTAACCTCCCGTCACCCATTTCTCTCAGGGAGCCTAAGAGGATGCAGATAAGGCAGAATTATCTCTGGAGCAGGTAATAGCTGGAGGACCCCTCTTCTTGGACGGCCTCCTGTTTTGTCATCATTTGCATATGAGGATGGACTGGTTTGAAATAAAATGAGTGTTAACGACAGAAGCGTCTGCTCTCTGCAGATGTCCGAATGCTTTGCAGCGGGGTTGGTGCAGCAGAGGAGCCCAATGCTCCTGCTGCCCTAAATGTGGGTGCTGAGACATCCTCGTCTCCCCGGGGATCATAGCGGGGTGGGTGCCGGGAGCCTCCAAGGCAGAGCCCCGCAGCACCCTGGGGTGCAGCCCCTGTGCAGATCCTCTCCCCGGAACCTTCCCGGGATCCGTCCCAACAGGCATTTCTGGGAGGCAGCTGAAGAGGGTTTCATAGCAAGGGCTGACAGGCAGGGACAGATGCCTCCAGGGCCCTTTATTTAGTACGGAAAAAATAGTGTGTTTATCAGCGAGATCATTCAGAAACTAGACGTCACGCCTGCCTCTCCTAAGCTGAAAAAATCCCACCGCTTAACCCGCATGTTTGCTGCACACAGCCTGCGATGGGCTCCTCCTTCTACCATCGACAGGTCCCTCGTATCCATTTTACACTGCGGCGTGTTCCCCGAGGCAGGAATCCTGCACAGCACAGCAAAAGAAACTAGCTGCTCTCCCTCACATGCTCCTACTGACAATTTTTTTTTTTTTTAATTAATTCCTCATTAAAAAAAATATAGAAATAAAAAAGGTACTGCTAAAGGCTAAGGAAAAGGTCAAGATGTTTGTTTGTGCAGTATGCCTGCCCCGGATCCCCGGAGGCAACGCAGAGTGATGCACACTATTTAAAGAAATCAATTCATTTCAAAAAAGATCATTGAATTAATTCTAGCTGCTGCCACCAATTTAGCAAATTAAAATTCCTAACAGCAGCTGACTCATTAAAGAACTCTGAAAATATAGAGAAACATAAATACAAAGGGAACCAGTTGAAAGGAGAGCTCTCCAACTGTGTCATATTCGGTGTATTAAAAATAAGCCAATCACTTACGCAGATCTTCTAACAATTTGGTCTTTAACTGATTTTCCAGTGCTTGTTTATTTTGTCTCGCAACAGATCAACACTAGAGCTCTCTCAGGAAGCCAGACTCTGGAAACGAGTCAGCGCTGGACTGCCACGAGCCTGCCGCCCAGGATAAATTATTTGTGTTGCTTCCCGCTAGGTCTGGATTTGGCCATGGGTCAGAAGCCCTTTGCCTCCAGCTCCTCCCAGCGAGCGAGGAGGTGGGAGAAGGAAGAGGATGGATTTAGCATCCTCCCTTGCTCATGGGAATAGGCACCGAGCACCCAGCAGGAGGGTGCACGGCTTATGGCCAGGCACGGCTGGCTCTGGAGGAGAGGAGACGTGGGAGGACATCTCGATGTGCTCACGGCTCGGGGCAGTCAACTAAGCAAGGCCATTTTGTAAAGGAGCGTTCCAAATGTCTTGGTCATGCTTGGCCACATGCATTTGCAATGGGAGAACCACAGCACTGACACACATCATAAATCTCTGCCCGGTTGCTTGGGAAAGGAGCTGCTGGGAGAGCAGGAAAGAAACCCACCTGCGGTCGTGTCGTAGGAAGGATGGGGGAAAGGTCCGAGAGCAATGGGCATGGGAAAGAGGTAGCCATGCATGCAGAACTTGGGGTGTGCTTGGCTGGCTGAAAAAGAACAACAACAACAAAAAAAACCGGTTTGCTTTTGTTTTCTGCAAGATCACAGTTACAGAATTCAGAGGGCAATGCCCTAGTCTGCAAAACCTACAAAACCCTCACCGAAGACAGAAGGCTGGGGAGTAGAGAAGGATAGTAAATCCTGGTTAGGAAGAAAAAAGAAGAAAAAAGAAGAAAAAAGAAGAAAAAAGAAGAAAAAAGAAGAAAAAAGAAGAAAAAAGAAGAAAAAAGAAGAAAAAAGAAGAAAAAAGAAGAAAAAAGAAGAAAAAAGAAGAAAAAAGAAGAAAAAAGACGACAAAGACTGATGAGAGAGGGGAGGCATAACAGGATCTGAGACTGCTACCCATACATCTTCTCATCTTCATAACCTGAGTCTGAGGTGGACACAAATCATAAAAGATGGGCCAGCTGAAATTACTGTAAATATTCCCATTGCTGTTTTCCTCCAGAAAACGTGTCAGGCCGCCTGGAAGGTGCAAAGGTGTTTGGGTAGCAGAACAAGCTACCTTACAAGACCTCCAGTTTGTGAGAAGGGAAAACACAATTAGAATGGAAGTGCCCCATCAATATTAATACCACTGAGGCTTATCGTGATTAATGGTAATAGAATGAATGTTAAATGAATTAATTAATGGTTGGCCACTTATTTAAATATGTTCCCCAGCTCAAAGGAACACTTTATAATAGGTGGACATTAGTTCATGCTAAATTGACTATGGAATACCTATTGAATTAATTATTACATCCATGAGAGCAGCAAATTAATTTGCCATGATCAATCCTATTATAATAAATACCTAAAGAAGTAACACAAATTTGCCAGTTATCAGAAAGAGTCATTTTACTTCAGGTAACATTATATTATATCATGTATTTCCATATAATGTAATTAGATGGCAAACTCCCTCTCTCAAGCCTGTCCTTTTTTATAAAAAAATTTCTGTGTGAGAAATCTCACGTTGTTCAGTTGAACAGCGGCAGTAACTGTTCCTGCAAGATTTTACGGGCAACACAAGCCAGGGAGCGGGGGACAGCAAAGTCGTCTGAAAGTTTAATCTCTGCACAGCAAATTTATTGTGGGAACCTGCATTATTTGCAGCCAAATGCCCTACGAGGCGATCACGCTGCTCCACAGGCACATAAACATCTTTGAGCAGACCGAAGCGCCAGCGAGCGCAGGGTCAAGGCTTTTGCAGTGTTCAATACCTTTGCAGAACTTATTTAAAATCTCTCTTTTTTTTTTTTTATCCCCAATACGTCTCTGGGGTCGGGGCCTCCCAGGGAAAGGCTGTCCTCTAATTACCCACTGCGCACTACTAACGCAGGCGAGCTGGTTGCTGGCTCGGCTGCCGGCGGCGCTGGTGCCAGGCGCGTTGTGGGGTGGTCTCACTCCTTTGCTCTTTCTGGTGGGAGCACCTGGTTCACTGGGCCAAGACCCCACGCTTCACTGCACGTGGGCCACCAGTCAGCACCAACTGGTGTCTCAGAACAGGTTTCACCTTCTCCTTCAATTTTTTTTTTGAAGAGTGAACGCGCTTGCAGAAAACAAAGTATTTTGCATCCCTCTCTGTTTATTCACACGTGTAATTTCAATGACCTTAAAAAGCAAAACAGGCAAGATCTTAAAATAAAGGTCTTGTGTGCTTAAGAGCATAAACGCATGTGGTTACAGCTCTCCGTGGCCCACCACTGCCCACTGCTAGAGGACCTGAGCACCCAGGGAGACCACGCACGTGTGTGTCCAGCCTTTCCCGTGCTGAAATCAGTGGGAGGTGGGAACACTCCGATGGCTGAAAACGCTAACAGAAGAGCAATGCCAAGGGCCAGGAAAGGCATGGGCTCAAATTTAGCAGACCTTAGCTGCACACAAACATCAAGAGATATGGGGGGAGAGTTGGTCTTGCTGATGGAAGCCACCACTCCATAAGACTTTGTAGGTGATATATTAAATGGCATCAAGAGGTTCCTACATCTCTGTGAACAACCCTCTGAGAGCAAAATCCAAGTCAAAAAAAGAGCACAGAAAGGGTGAGCCAAGTTTGCTTTTGATAGAGAGACAATGAGAATGAAAAAAAAAAAAAAGAAATAAAAAAAGAGAGACAACTGTCTCTTCATCCCTGGGAGCCCTCGTTGTGCTTGTTTGCAATTCAAACTGTGAGCGAATGCTGTGAATGCAGTGCAGTGGCATCATACTCACTGTACCAGAAGGTCCAGATGGTCTCCAGGTGGCCCTTGCCAAAGAACCAGCACCGCCAGAAGAAGCCCTCGTGATGGAAAGTGAGGATCTCCTTCCTGACCTCTGTCGGCGTTTCAGCCTGTGGAGGAATGAAAGCCCAAGCTGATACAGGGATGATCACGGTGGAAAGCTGGAAAGTGTATTTTTTGCTTAGGCAGTTGTTGCTTTCATTTTTTGTTGAGGTTTTCATTTGTTGTTGTTTGAGTTGGTTTTGGAGGGTTTGAGGAACACAGAGGCAGCTGCTGTTCTTGCCTTTCTGTCAAATCAGAGCTACAAAATGTTCTGATAACAAATCATCCTGCAGACCTTCACAAAACAGTTTCTTCTTTCTCTAGTATCTTTAAACCACCGATTGCCAGAGCTGGGTGGGTATGCCGGGCAGCAGAGCATACTGGGTGTATTCTACTTCTTAAATACCTTCCTCAAGTAAGTTTTACTGCTGTTGTACCCAGTTGGAAGCAGGATGATTACCAGTAAGCAATTTTAGGGGTGACCCAATGCCACAGTTCAGATGTCCTTGCTACTCTGCAGGATCCATGTAAGGTCTGGCTTAACCCCAGAAGACAGCCCAACTCTAACACTCCCATTGAGCCCCTCCCAATCACCAGCCCAAAGGTTCTCTTCTTTCCCTCCCTCTGCTGAGCCCAGTAGAAGTTATACTAAACCTTTGTGAGACAGAAATCACTGTTTGCTCACACCAGTCTTCTCGTAGACCAGGATAGGGATGTTGACAATTTTTCCTTTTTTGGTGAGTCTACTTCAACCCCCAGACCAGACCTGCGAGCACAAGGTTTAGGTCTTTCCAGAAGGAAGGGTATTGCAAAGTTGAGTCACGGTCTATTTACCAAAAAACTTATGAAAACTATAGCCAAAATAAATTTTGCCTTTCTCACATACAATTAGGTAAAGGAGACGTGACTGTTCTAAAATTACATTTTGTGGAGGATGGATAAACTCCATACAGGATTGGACCCTGTGAACTAGGGAAAGGAGACAGGACTCAACGAGGAGGTGTTAGAAGATACTTCCCTTGCCTCAAGGTTTTTATGCATCAAGTCATGACCGCTTCCAGAGCTCTGACCTGATTCTCCTTTTACTTTCAGGATAAAAATACTATGACAATGGTAACATGCAGCCCTCAAACTTCATCAGCTGGATGGCTGTTGACTTAGTGCATCTACGGCACATTTAATCGCTGTTTGGCAGATACTCGAGACCATCCTTATCTGTAAGGGACAGGATTTGCCAGTTTAAGAAAGGGCAGAGAAGGGAAAAACACAGCCTGTTGTACACAACTAGTAACTGAAATAGAAATAATAGAAACAGCGTCTGAAATAGAAATAAAATAGCTCAGAAGAAAGCGTAAGAGCAGTTCCTATTTCTGCCTGGCGCTTTTGAAGTCGTTCTGCCTTAGTGACAGGCACAATAACACTTGGCCAAGAGCGTATCTGAAATGTTTGAGATGCTTATTCATGTCATGCAGTGCAACGTCTCTAGTCTCTCCACTTTAAAAGACAACAGCACAAACAAAAATCTGAAACAATTAACATCGTCATTTCCCAAGTGCACAAAAACTGAGCGGCACTCCTCCGTCCGTGACTCTCTGCCATTTCCAGGGCTTTACTGCGCTGCTTTAGACAGTAAAGACAGTGTCTTCTGCCAGGCAGTTTTTCTATCGTAATTTTTTTTTTTTTTCCCACAAAGTCATTTGGAAACATGACTCAAGCAAACAGTGTCCTACATTCGATTATGGGATTCTGAAATGAAAGAAAATATTTCTTGCTGGCATCATGATGCTTACCAAGTGTGACTCACCACACCAGAAAAAAATCAAACCTAATTGGATTGAACTTTGAAGTAACAAAAAGTCTGCACACAACAAGGATCTTCCTGTCATTTTGTAATTGAAACCACACATCGATCAGCGCAAAAACATTTTTGAAGAGTGGGTGGCTCAGGGAACTGATCTGGTTGTTATTTCATTGAAGAGTTAGACAATAGCAAGTGCAGCTAAAATCAAACTTTCGGAAGGATCTATAAACAAGTGATACCAGCAGTTAGCACTAAAATACCAAACTGTCCTTTGAAAATTACATTTCCTGCTAACTAAAATCCTATGTAAGTCTTAATTTTAAAATATATAGGCCTCCTCTTGTTAGATGTGCAGGAATTCTTGTCTACTCTGTTCTGCATCTGATGTTCGCTTTTGTTTTCTGTCTCTGCTGTAGTCATATCGCTTCAGATGTAAATGATTGCCAAGTCCTACACCTTAAAATATGAACTATTTTTAAATTAAGAAACTCCAGAGGAAGAAATCTTTTAATGACAAATATCAGGAGATATCTTCTGTCTTTAGAGGCAAATGCTGTCAACAAGTAAAGCTCTTACATTTTTGCCTTTCATTCCCTAATGTTGATATCTGCCAGATTACAGAGGTGCTGTCTTAATGTTTCCTAGACGCACTTTACTTCAGTCAAAATGCTAGATACTATGGAAATGCTGGTTTGGATTTTAAAGTTAGCTCAGGCTGACATTTTACATTAGCAGGTCACTTTCAATGAGCGTAAATATTATCACAGATTCAAAACTTTAAAAATTTAAAATTTTAAATTATTTAAATTAGTCAATTCTTCTGAAGTAAGACAAGATTTCAGAGTTTACCTCCCCGGTCTGCAGAGTGCTATTCCTACGCTCGAAGACGCCACAGGTCTCCGTAGCTAGAAGCCAGTAATCCGTCCCGAAAGCGATGAGAAAGAGCAACACCCCGGTGCCGCCGAGGATCCCAGCTGCGAGGGCGGCTACTCCAGCCTTCATGGGGCAGCAGGTAGGCAGCAGAATTGGAAATCAGAAAAGAAGAAAAACACTGAAGTTTCCAGGGTCGCTGGAAGAGGGGGATGAGAGAAGTGTTATTTTTGGACACGGATAATAATCTTCTCCCGGCTGGTGTGAGTTTCAGTGGGTGGTGGGAACAGGACTAATAAAAGCAGATGACCTGGCGTAACCAAACAGCTGTGGCATTAAGGAACATGACAAATAGCTATTGAGACAGAGCAGGAAGATTTCCAAATAAACACACGGCTGTTCATTTCAGAAGAGTGGTGCAGAGAGCCCTTAGCCTCGGCCGGTCAGGCAGCATCTGTAGGTCACGAGTGGTTACGATGCAGAACTGCCCAGGACACTGGAGAGTTTTTAAAACCCCGTTTGCGCATGAGATTAGCGGAGAGGCTGTGCATGGCTTGAGCAGATCTGAACTCGAAGATCTTTACCATGTCACGGAGTCTGCAGTTTCTGCAGCCGTTGCTGTGAGATACCTTTAGCCGTGTCCTCGCAAGCGCAGTGCAGAAGCGGCACTTGTGGAACATGCGTCTCCTTCAGCTCCTGCTTCCTCTGAACAAAACGCTAATGCAGCTTTCACACAGAGTAACCCCAGAGATCCAAGGAATAACACTAAACCATTGGTGAGATCTTAAATATCTTGGTTGCTCTCAGAAGTGATGCAATCAACCCGTGCAAACACGTTCAAATCGGGCAGGTCCACATCTAGCTAGACAAGGAGCATTAAAGTGGGGTGTACATAACAATATACCTAGAGTGTCTTGCTATGCAGTTGTAGAAAGATGTTCTCTCTCCTGCCACAGAAGAGCAGACTATATAGCATCCATACCCCTCCCACCGCCTGAGCCTGCTGTGGAAGAAGTATCTCATGGCGACGAGGACATTCCTGCATGGAATTTCGTTGCCATTTGTTTCCTAATGTTTTTATCTTCTGCTGGAGCATCTGCTGTAGATCACTGCCAGGAACGGGATGCCAGACTAGGAAAATTATAATTTCTGTAGTGCAATAACTATATTCCTGTGCCATGCCAGGAGGCTGGGGAGCAAATTTAAATTACAGTGAAAATTCAGCTTCTGATTTTCTAACCTTAGCCTAGGTCATGACCTGTTCTAAAAAGGGGAATAGATGAAGATGTTGACTTCCTTATCCTATGGGATTTTGTGTTGCCAAATTAATTTCCAGATTAATGTAATAGTTAAAGTTAACTGTGAACATATGGGTATCTCAGAGAAACTGCACACTGGTTAGGGAAACTGGAGAGGGTTGGGTAAAATTTTGACTACACTTCTAGCCAACTGTTGAGGCATATGGACTGATGAATATGCTCACTCTTCTTCTATGAGCACAATAGACTTTAAATTATAATAATTTATTCTATCCTCTGCATTATTCTTTCTTAAATATTGCAGGCTGGGATAGCTTCTAAATAATACATTAGACCTCTCATCCTCACTGTCACAGGGGCAGAGCTGCTGTTTGTTTAACCTGACCGCAAGTGCGTGAGGCATCCGATAGGATCCAGGAAAGAGGTCCCTGCCCCGAGGAGTCCCCGCACAGACACGTGGAGAAAGGAGAGGTGGGCCAGGTTGCAGACTTACCGTCATGCAAGGTCAAAACTCAGCCACAGTCCACACAGCCCCATTAGTTAGAGCTAGAGCGTGGCTGCAAGGGGCAAGAGCGCAAGGAAGGCAGAAGATGTTGTTGCATCCGGCATGGCGGAGCAGGCGGTGGGTGAGCAAGGCAACCGGGAGCTGCAGGACAGGGCCAGCGGGTCGTCTCAAAGGTTGGGTTTACATCTTGATTGGTCGCTAAAATGGAATAATGCCCTCTGATGTTTGTATAACAGGATGAAAGTCCTCACAGCAGGGCTGGCCGCTGCTCTCGGCAGGTAGAAGCATCATTGCGTGGCCGTCAGACAGGGAGCAGTGGATGCGCACCTGATGGGCGAGCCGCAGTACAAAGGCCATTTTCAGGGAAGTGAAAATATACATCATGTCTCTGGCCTGCTTAACCATCCCTTTTCTTCCAAGCAAACTATTTAGTCAGCTAAGGGAGAGGAGAAATCATACAGCCTCCCACCGAAACCCTTGGCAGCGAGCAGCTCCGCTCCTCCCGCACTCTCTCGGCAGTGCTGCTTGGGAAATGAGCCCTCCTCAGCCCTGTAATTCTGCATGAATAAACACACGCTGTCCCTCCCTGGCCACTTACTCGCCCTCCCGCGTTTAGCTATCATCTCTGCTGGAAGCAATCCCTGCTGCTGCGATGCATTTGCACCTAGGTGCTTCTGGCCAACCCTCCCATCACCTTTGCTCATCCCATTCCTACACGTATTAACCCTCTCCCAGGCCATCCCTGGGCAGCCCAGCATATCGACTCTTCTTCCATGGTTTTGAACTGCAATAACATATCCATCTCACAACGATTGCTGCAATGAGATGACCTCTTCGTATTGAATGGTTGATTAAATACAAAGTCTATCACCTAATTAATCTTCAATAAGTGTAATTTCAATCAGTTGCCATTTAACTAACAAGTAATACTGGTTAAACCTGTCTGAAGTGACAAGAAAAATCAGTTGCCGTCTATTCTTGTGATCTATATCTCAAAGCTGAACACAACTGACGGGGGAGCTTTGGCAATGCTTGAAGGATCTCAGCGAAGACAAGGGTTTGCGCACCAGAAGTGAAGACTTTTTTTGCAGATTGCACTGCAATTGCATAAAATTAAAATGCAAAGCGGGCACTTGTGTATTTTTAAAAAAGGGATTAATGCACACTTCCACATTTATGTGTGTGCTTTTTAGTCAGCTGTATTTGGCATTGCTGTATTTATGCTAATGCGTATTTGCAAGTTAGTGCTGTTTGCCATTTGGAAGGTGTCCTCAGCAATTCTTGGTCCCACTGGCAGAAAAACCCCTGCGTGGCTGCGGCGGAGTCGTGCTGGTGCCCAGCCTTGGCTCCTCACGGGCTGTTATGTGCCCAGCCAAACATTTTCCAAATTCTTAGGCTGTGGAATAGGAATTGAGCTTGCAAGGTCAAAACATCTCTCCATGCAACGAGCTTTCCCTTCTCCTTGGCAAACCCCCAAGCACGTGCTCATCACCATTAGGATCTGAAAAATTCCTGGACATGATGGACAATGAGACCGTGCCTGGGGCACCGGCAGCTGCAGGGACGGGGATGGTGCAGCTGCTCCAGCAGCGTGTGGTGGGAGCACCCAGGCTTGCCGGGGACGGCGAACGCACGTGATGGAGCTACAGCCCCCTTATGCTTCCTTCCGTTCAGCCTGATTATTTTTTTTAATTAGGCATCAACCCCATTGCGTCCAGCCAGCCCAGAAGGTGCCGGCTCCTCACACCAGCAGGCTGTGGGGGCTACCAAAGGAGCAAACTCCTTCAGTCCCGCTCAGCCCTCTGTACCTTCCTTGCTTCTCTATTTCCCCATTGCTCAGGGAAAAAAATTAGATAAAATTAAAATTCTTATCATAAGAATGTTTTTTCATAAGACTTTTTAGTCTTGCAAACTAGACTAATAGAAAAAAAATAGTTCCTTTACTCTTCAGAAAAAAACATCTTTGTTAAATATAAGATTCCGACCCATTCTGGTTTGTGCAAGCATTTTGTTCATATAGATTTTGTACAATGCAATAGTCAGCCTTGTTAATAGACAGGACACACGTATACTAGAAGAAAAGAAAGGGAAAAAAGAAAGAAGAAATGGCAAGAAAGCCACCAACAAATCATTCCAGCCCCCCTCTCTTCCTCTGCAGTTAGAAATGGCTGGGGATTTTCTGACAAACTAATCAGAAAATACGGGGTTTAAAAACCGAATCATTTTCGAGGAAGGGCTGGGGTGAGTGAGTACCTCTGGAAAAATTTTAAGAAAGGGGTTTCTTCATTTTGAATGTTTCATTTCAACTTTTTCAAGGAAAAAGTTCCAGTCTGGAGGGCAAAACACCTTGTGATATCTATCAAAGGATGAAAGCAATTATTAAATATCTAAATTGATGTAAAATTTTTAATAAAATGTTTTTTTAAATTATGATCGACCCATCCATATTTTTTCATCTTATCTTTTCCTGGGCTGCTTTATGATGATGCCTTTGCATCTGAACTCTGTGTGGAAATGTTGGCCCTGTGGAAAATGTGTAGAGTGTTGGGGGTCAGACTGCAGACCTGGGGCCACACTATTAACATCCCACACCCAGCGCTTGCTGTTGGGAGGCCATAAAGAAAGCACAGTGAGGCCATGAGGATGGCCCGGTATCTGCCCAGCCTGAGCTCTGCAACCCTTTGTGTGTTTGCAACATGTTGTAGGGTAGGGGGGAGAAAACAGGAATAAAAGTGCTTTTATTATAAAAAAATACTGTAGAATAAATCCTGAAATCGATAGTAGATTTTCAATTTCTCTAACATAACGGGATTTCACTGTCCCCCTCTCAGCCCCACCAAGGGCTCAAGGAGCCCTGATTTTACTCTTCCAGCAGAGATGATCTTTAGTTTAAAGAAGGAAAGAAACGATTTCCCAGCCAGGAACAGCAAGCCCTCATACCGACACTCGGCCCACTGGCCCCAGGTCCTGTAGATCCTTTGCCCGGTCCATCCCACCCCTCAGCACGAGGTCCGAGAGGCACCTCCAGAAGGTGATGCAGCTCTTGGTTGGCCTGAATGACCATTAGGATCATGCTTGCTTCCTCCTACAAAGCAAGTCTCTGCGTGTCAAACAGGCTACCTTATACACGGGCGCTGGGCAGACCAAGAGCTCCTCTGCCTGCCTCCCCAGCCTGAAGGCAGGTATTTACGTGGGGAGCCGTGGAGGGGAGGAGAGCAATCATCCCAAACTAGTCTACAGCCTCCTCTCATCACTAGCTGGTGCCTGAGTGAATATAACACCCCTGGAGCACTATAGCTACAGGCTTAGGACCCCCATCCTAAAAAAAAACAACAACAAAAGCAAAAAAAAAAAAAAAAAAACCAAAAACAAAAAGTAATGCCCTGCCACACTTTCTAAGCCTATAGAAACTGGTGATGATGTTGGTTGTCCTTTGCAGCTTGCGTTGCGATGTCTGGAATGCTACACCAAAGCTAGGTAGGTGTCTTAACTGACCATCACCATGATCCGTGCAAAAGTCAGACACAAATACCATTTAATTACCAAGGAAAACGACCCTCCCTTTCCTCCCTTACCTCTTCTGGTGCCAGCGGGGAGCTGCCTTCAGGGTCCTCTTTTCCAGTGAGGTCGAACGAGGGTGCCACCATGGACAGCACTAGGACCTAGGTGTAAGGAAAGGGAAGTCGTATCCTGGACATTTTAATGACCTTTATTTCCTAATTGACCCTGGTGATTTTTTTTCCCCTTAAGCTTTTAAACTGAAATTGTGAGTCTCCAAAACATACACACTCTAGCAAGGAGCTGGGGCTAGTCAGCTCAGATTTTTCACAGAACGAGTGTTTTACCTTTTGATTGATCAAAGACTCCATCAGCACAGTCTGAGTTATCGTTATTTTTTGTGTTTTGATCCATGCTCGCAGAAAAATTGTATATTATGTAGATAGATCAACATATTTTCACTCTCTCATGCTGAAAGCAGAGGATTTCTTGCAATTTTATAAACAGATGTGATTTCAGGGCTGCCTTCAGAGACTTCCCCAAGTCCCTTTGGAAATCTGCATACCTTTCTGCATTGGAGCTTACCCTGACAATCTGTCGTGCTCTGAAAGATGTTCCACGTAGTGTTTCCTTAGGTAGACGGGGTGAACATCTCTCGTGGGTCTCTGCGTTTACTGTTGTCTCCACAAACCTCAGAACAAGAAGAAACCAAGAAGGAGAGCAAAGCCATCCAGACCACGACAAGCGCTACCAACTTTGCCTTGGAAATGCCACTGACATCCCCGGACGGTTTTGCAAAGAGCAACCCCCCCAGTATGAAGTGCACGGGAAGGGAGAGGAATAGATATCCGTATTGACGTTTGCCCCTTTAATTCTGCATTAAAACTATAATCACCAGTTCATCTCCATCACGTGCTCCTTTTTCATCTCTCCCGTCTACGTGTCTCTTGGAAGAAGCACATAAGCCTGGATGTTGAAAGATCCTTAATGTTTCTTATGAGGTTGAATACCCCCCAATACTCGATGTCAGGAGAGAAAAAAGCTCAAATTTGCCTCACCTGCTCCTTAAGTGTTGCCAGTACTTTCCAGGATTAAGCCATTATAATCTCCTTAAGCAGTCGTGAAATAAAACAAACACAAGTGTGATTTTCTGGTCAAAGTAAAAATAAAAAAAAGTCCACGTGCTGAACACAAATGCTTTTTGGTGTTGCGAGTGCAAGGGAGATTTATAGCCTGATTTTTAAATGTGGCTGCTTGATCTATGTGCCCAGACTTTTCTGATGCAGTTTTTGGGCTCTCACTTTGCCATTGAGCTACTGCCCGTCATTAGCAACTTTTGCCTATTTTAACCTTAACTTTCAAAAGACTCCTGTAAACTTCCAGAGTAAGCACAGAGCAATAACTCTCTGAACTACTAAAGGAATCAAACTGATGCAATTTATTTCCACAGAACCATGCAATATTCAATGATACACTGAATCCATGTTTTTAACACTTTTTAAAGGACTAAAACCCTAGAAAGAATTAATTAGGCATGCTCTGAAGCCTGAGCATTTAACAGTTTTCCACTCAGTTGTAGAATTTTAAGACCACCAACATTGGATACTGGCACAGACTATCAAAGGTATTCTGGGCTGAAATACACACTAGTCAGAGGGCTTGGCCACTAAGCAACTGGAAAATACTTCATGAAAGCTTTAGCTGTGCTATTATATTTTGTAAAGAAACTTTAAGAAAAAAACCCATAGTATCTAGAAGGTTAAATTTGGGGCAGAGTGACTCACTGGGAAAGTATGTACTGCACAGAATATTGTCTTCTCTGCAGATCAAGCAAATTGTTAATACAGCAGAGAGGTATTTATGGTTCCCAGCAAAGCAGGGTTGAAAAGGATTAATGGGCTGGGATCTGCGCAGGATCTGGCCAGTGCACGTGCACAGGGACGCGCGGCTGGCTGGAGCAGCCTCTGCAGCCACGAGCCACCGAGCCGCACACCTGGAGCCGAGCAATATCCGCAATTTCTAGAAGCTGGGAGACCCTGCCATCGAAATGTCTCTTGTTGTGCTAAAGTGAGATGAAAATGTACAGTTTCAAAAGAATGCAAGCAAAATGTATTTTTCTTTTTTCCACAACAGATGAAATTTCAGTTCCGTTTTCTGGAAGTGTCCTGATTTTTCCAACCATTTCTGTTGCCTACTACTGTATTACAAAGAAATCTACATGTGCCAAAACAGCCACCATTTGATAAGGCCCTTGGTAGCCCATAACAATATTGCAGAGAACTCATTTTACATGATGGGAAACTCAAATGGAAAAAGATCATTATTTAAGTACCCAGAAGCATGATGAGTGCTGTACAAGACAAAGATGGTACAGACATCCCGATATTTGGGACAAAAGCAAGAGAGTTCAGAAGCCAAAAGTAAAAAAAAAAAGAAAAACTAAAAAAAAAAAAAAAAAGCAAGAATTGGCCAAGGGATTCACAAAGTTTCTATTCTTGATTAAAAAAAAAACTCGATTAAAAACTCCTTGGCAAGCAACTTGATTTACTTTCCTTTTTGCTCTCCAGCTACAGAATAAAAAGGACCCATCTTAGTAAATCTTTCTATAGCTGTTTACTGTGCAGAACTTAAGGAGAAATTTTAAACACTTGGGACATTAAACTGCAGGTAAACAGCGGACATTTCAACCCCAGATAGCCGAGGACCTTCAGATTCAGTAGGTTTTTTTCCTCTCACTTGTATGCAATTGCTTACGCCAATAAACAGACCATTTTTCTCAGGCGTTACAATTGCTTGCCTTGATCTTGTGATCACTGACCAAGGGCTGCACGGGGCAGAGCTGAATGCGCCGCTGTTCAAAGCGGATCTGCGGGGCTTGCTGTGCCGGACCGATGACACCCGGAGAGACACCCCCGCGTGTCACCAGCTACCGCTGATGTCATCGTGAGCGCGTTGCGGATGCAAGGAGGTAGTAACCCTTAGATGATCTCATAACACAGCATATTTAATTGAAATAGAAACGTAGTACATTACAACATGTTCATATATGTCGCATATTACAACATATTCAGAAATGGGCAGTTTTCTAAACAAAGTGTAGACAGAGCCACATGATTCCCATGCAAGATGGATTAAACTAAGAAACAAATCAAAATTTTAATAAAGTAACTGAAGACAATGACGGACTTATACTAAAATCAATAAATACGTACATATATGTATATACGCACACAAAATACACACATAAGGCTAAAAGGTCCAATTTTCGTTTGCAATGAGGTGAATTTCCAATGATGGGGCAGTGAAGAGTGGCCTTCAAGTCAAAATGAACTACATCAGCTTACGTCAGGACATTGTAAAGGAGTTTGTTCAAATGAAAATGAGACCTCCACGTCATTGCAAAGCAAATACACACAATTTTGTGTCTTTAATTTAAAATGAAAGCCCCAGTGTACCAGGCAGTGGTCTCCTAATGGAGTATTTCTGCACACAGGAGATTGGTCTGGAAGTCAAAAAATATCGGGGGGGGGGGGGGGGGGGGGGGGGAGTATGCGAATTCCTACAGTTTCTTTTCTTTTTATTTCAGAAAGAGCCACTTGTTCAGATTAAATACTCTTGGATCTTTCAATGCAGAGGAAGGGGAAGAGAAAGAAAAATGTTGATGTTTGCAATGCTAAAACTTACCCTATCAGCTTCAGCCAAGGACAAGAATTCGAAGGCTTGAACACTTACCTGGAGTTTCAAAGAAAATTACCCAAATGTGGAGGTATCTGTCTTCCTCCGGTACTATCCCTGGAGTTTACCTGCATCTGCTCTGCAAAGGGGATCGCACCCTTCCTGGCAGAAGCGCTCCGCAGTAGCGAGGTTTTGGGTCCCTCCCTCTGCCGTGTCTTCTAAGGAGACGCATTCAAACCTCCTCTGACCCTAGAGCTCTCGGCTATGGCAGCAGAGATCATCTTAGAGGGGCTTTGCAGGCTTGCGGCAACCAACCAACCACAGCACAAGGCTTGCCCATCTAGGCGAGGGCTGGCACACTCATCTCCTGGTATTGCCACTGGTTTTGGAGCTTCCCTGTTTTATCTTTCGAGGTGAACCATTCCTTAAATAAATTTTTAAAAAATCAGTAAGAATGTATTTTTTCCCTTTTAATGCAGCTGCAATAAGTTTTCATTAAAAGAACTGTATCTAGGTGTGGGACAGTCCCTCTGGTAAGACACAATGCCTTATTTAACTATATGATTTAAACTTTTGACTTCACACGATTAATGTTCATAGTCAGGACCCATCAGTTCCTGAGGAGCAGAAGAGATCTTTCGCCGTTTCTGCTGTCTTTCCTGGTGGCATGCTCCACTGCCTAATAAAACCCTCCTTGAAATTATAAAGTTTTTCCTAACATATAATCTAAATGCTCCCTGCTGTTTAGTCTATCCCTGCTGACTAACGAGAAGATCTGATATCTCACCTTATTAAAACATCCTTTCTTGCAGTTGTAGACAGTTTCAGCAATTTTCTGAGGCTGAACAGACTAATTTTTCCTAGACATTTCTTAGAAATTCTCTCTCAGACATTACTTTGCATTGCTAGTGCTCAGCTGTGCGCCTTTTTCCTTGGTTCCTGTTAAAAACCCAGCGCTGTGCAATAAGAGCACGTTTTGACGCAAACCACATATTTTGCCCTGTCCATGCTGTCCTTTTCAATGTGCGGCTTATTTACATTATCTACACGTGTAGTAGCTATCCACGAAACAGAGTCAGATCCCGCACGGGAAGCCAGCGGCATCGCTTGTGCTTTTACATCTCCAAAGTCAGGTCTTCCTCCATTTCCTTCTTCTCACCCCAGGCCGTACCGCTGGGCTGCGGCGGTGGGATGGCACACACCAACTGCGACCGGTTCTGTTTCGCTTCCCGAACCTTTTCCGCGTTCCCCACTGCGGGAAGAGAAAAACACCAACTTGTATGAGAAATGCTCTCCTTTGTGGGGCAACAGGAATGAAGAAATACCGAGAGCTACCGAGGTGGCCGTTTGCTCATTGGGGATGAGCTATTCCACTGCAAGGATCACTTCTCAATTATAAAACAGAGGACAAAGATCAGTGTTTCAATGGAAGAAAAAAAAAAAAAAGACAATTTAAACCCTATTTTGTACTTTGAAATATGTTATGTATCTGGATCAATATCATCATTCTTTTGTCAGTCCCCACCAGCAAACTGTGGAACAAAAATTTGTATCAGTGACTACCTTAAAACAGCTTTTCAAGATGCAGGTGTCCTGCTGGAGCACCTGTAATTTCACGTTGCCACATTAAGTGATTTTTTTGGGGGGATGCACATGCAATCACGACGGAAGCGTTACAGCCTCCTTCAGCCCTGTCACCAGGGTATGTCGGGGGCCATTGTGCTCACATTTTCCCTGGGGGAAAAAAAACCCCACCCAGAAACACTGTTTTTTATCACTTTGCTCTGCTTACAGTCATGTTTTTCTTCAGGAAGAACATAGTTTAAACATTTATAATAAACTGTGGATTAAAATAGCTACATCCCCAGCAGATGTCCACGTTATGAACACACGAATGCCACACAATTGTGCCCCTCCCATCTACTCTTACAAACCTGTAGTAAAATACCTCTGTGCAGAGAAAGCGTTAGCTATTCTACAGCTCTTTATTTAGCAAGTTTTTATTAATTGTTTAAAGAAAATTACAAAGGAAGAAAACGTTAGAAATAGAAGGACACAAAAAGATTGAAACTTTCTTGCTTCTTAAATATTTTTCCAGTACCTATGTAATAAAGAAATATTCTGTACGTTAATGTTAGACCCAGCCCCTTAACTTATCTCAGCCCATACTGGGAGGCAACACTATTGTTTTGTTATTTTCAACAACCACTGAAACTTTTCAATAATCACTTTTACAGAGGAAATTGTGCTGAAAGGTGGTGTGCCGAGTATTGTAAAAATTCAGTGCTCAGTTTCCCACTGAACATCTCATTGTGGTTCAGAGGCTAAAATGACTCTGTCTACAGTTTTGACCAGCCATATTTTGTGTGAGGCTTCATTGATATTAAACCATTTTTTTTAAGCGTGAAAACTAAGTTTTCAGTTATCTAAAAACTCAGCTTGGGCTTATGAAAACACGAGGTCTTGAGCCACTGATCTTTCTGTAACAGATATTCAAAACAGACGGTGATGCTAATGGGGCACTCGAAATGCATTTTAATAATACTTAGCAAGCAAAAAAAAATAAATCATCTTAATTTTTAGAAAGCATTTGGGCACAAACTTCATGTTTTGAAGTATCATTCATTTTTATAAGGTTTTAGTTTGTGCATTAGTGTCACCATAGACAGAATGATCTGCAATTACTGCCAAGCGCCGTAGTGCTTGGTGGAATATGAAGAACGGTACCAGTTTCAAATGCTTGCCTGGCTGGACATGGGAGACAAGAAAACTCTGTGTAAATTCGCGCGCCCCCTTGCAGCACACCGGTAATAAGGAGGTCGAACACCTGGACTGGGACACACTTCTCACTGCTATGGTTCCCAGCACCGCTGCCCGCCCCCGAGTAGCTGCCTGGAGCACCTTCGCTGCCAGCAGCTCATCCCAGCGCACGCTGAATCTTGTCTCAGGTGGGGCTGAGATGGGGCACTGGGGCTGGGAAGGCTCTCGGCTCTGCTCGCTCACTCATGATGCTCATCTAAGGAGCCCTACTTTGTCCCCCCGTCCGGAGCGATGCCCCTGCCGCCCTGCCTGCAGCCACCAGCCTGCAACATACAGCCCAGCTCTTCCCGCTGCTGCCTGCAGCGAGGTAGGGAGGGCAGGAGGCTTTGCCTTGGCTGTCTCCCAGATCCCAGCCCTGCAATGGACGTGCCATGGACCTCAGCACATCCTCCCTGTCACCTGCTGGGCCATCCCACGGGGACGGGGCAGGGTGAGCGGGGGAGGAAGGTAATCACCGCCGGCACCCACCAGCACCCCAGCTTACCGGTGAGGGAGCGGCACAGCTTGTGCTGCGTGCTGGAGTCGCCCTGCGCCGAGTAGGAGTCATCCTTCTGTGATTAAGGAAGAAAAGTACTTTAATGCATTTATGAAGATTGCTAGCAAGTCTGTTAATGACACTCCGGCTTCATAAACAAGCCATTTGCAATCCCCAAGGACTCCGTTTCCATTTGTTTTACTTTTGCCAAGAAAAACAAAAAGAACTATTGCTAAAAATAGACCGAATAGATGGCAGGAAATATTTACAGAGGCTGATTTCTTTCGAGTTGGTGGAAGAGGTCTGAGCTCTCCAGGAGTGATTTGGCAGATAGGATGGGAAGGAGCAGCCCTGGAGCGGAGAGGACTGGGCAGGCGAGCGCGGGAGGCAAAGCCCATCCCCAGGACAGGGACATTTCTCACCTTGGCTGTTTCCCCACCTTGGCTGCAGGCCAAGGAGGCAGGTAACGAGCTTGCACTAACGAGTTCCCTGTCCTTTCACTCCAGTGCTAATCTCCACCCTTCAGGGAAAAGAAAAAAAAATAAAAATCAGGTAGCACAATGCTGCCTGAATTGTTCGGTGCTTCTGTAAACTGGGAATAAGTCTCTTACGCAGCTGTGATTTGGCACCGCGGTCCAGAAACCCAGACTGCCAAAATAACTCTGGACACCTCCCAGCCTGGTTTTCTGTTTTGTTTCGGTTCGTTCTCCTCCCTCCCCTAACGAGGACTGATGCCCTCCATCCCTTGTTCACACTTTTATTGACCATTTTAATAACAATGCCTTCTCGGCTCCAGCAGCAGCGCCCGGCTCCCTGGAAAGCCATTCCCAGGGGCATTTAACAATTCTCAGAGCATGCTCCATGAAAGGGCTCCGACATAATTACCAAAGGCAGTATGTCATTTACGCACATGGCTTACAGGCAGCTCCAAATAAGCTCCTTCTGGGGGAGTGTACTCATGTTTTGGCAGAAGAAAAGAGGACGAAGTTGCCTGGCTACAGGTGCAAGGATTTTCTGGGTGCTCAGTGGTAAATAAAAGCTATCCTGGGTCTCAGAAACCGCCCTGCCAGGGTACTCTGTGTTGGATCCTTGCCTAAAATAAGGCAAGCCCAAAATCCGGACAGCGTTCAGAGCCAGCATGATGCACAGCTCCAGGAAGCAGCAGCCTTCGGCAGGAATTTTGTCCTCAGGCGGAGGAAGGCAAACTTTCTGCTGGAAATAGATAGTCTTGGAGTTAATCCTCTGGGCTATGATTCAGATCCGAAGTCACCTCGTAGTCTTGCCAAGGTTTTTCTGCCTGGTGTAAATCATTTAACCTGCACCGTTGGCTTGGGAGGGATGAGGATTGTTCTTTTCTTCCTTCTTCTCTCTGCCTTCCCTAGTCACCCTCCAGCCTCTCCTTGGCAGGGGCTTCTAACGCAGCCTAAGAGTCATCTCTCACTACTGCAAAAGCAAAGGTAGACACCTAAAGTGCAGTAGACCCCAAGGCACCTAAAGCCACCCAGGTTAGAGAGAAGAGGCGATTCGTCCTGGCTGAAGCCAGGTGTTGGCCACGGACTGGCGCCTGTCCTGGCAAGGGCACTGGTTTCTCCGCACCGACTGTGGAAGGAGATGGATTGTCCATCAGGCAAGATGAACTTCACTCTTGGCTCTTCCCCAGCCTGGTGGAGCCAGAGACCTATAGAAAGGTGCTCTTCTATACATACCTTATTTTTGTGGTGACTGATACAGGGGGAAAAGACCAACCAGCACCTAATGTATTATGAGATGAATTTAACTGAGCTACAACAGCTTCATATTTTAATAGCAAAGGACTAAGCAACGTCACTGAAAAAGAAAAATATATATGCAGACAGCCAGCGAGCAGAAAAAGCAGTGTTTCTACTGAACCAAAGGGATTTTTTAATTATTCACTCAGCTCATAACACCTAACTGGTTCAATGTATCGCCAAAACTTTTTTCAAATAGACTGGCAATGGAAGACGTGCAGGCGTTTCACCAGCGCCAGAGGGTTTCCAGCAGCCCTTTGCTTGAAGTTTGTTTCACAGTTCCTTGATTGCCAGTTGGGTTTGCAAACACAGTTGTAATGCTTCCATCTCGTGGTGAAATGCAGAATAGAAAAAATCTGTGGCATGAGAGTCGCTAGTTTTTTCTTGCTGACTCAAAACCTGTAAGGCCAAACTCCATCCTTTGTAGTCCCAAAGGGAAGGGTATCTGACAATTAGAAACTCTCAAACACTAACTAGCTATATGTTTTCATTCATCTCTTTTTTAAACAGGAAAATGCCATTTGCTTGTCAACTTGGTATGAAACTAAATCCGAGTGGCTTAATTTTTTCCCAAAATTTTAAAATATTGAGCTGCTTTTAATGGGCTGAAATCTACTTTTTAGCACAGTGTTCCTTCTTTCTGCTGACAAATTCTGCAATCTGTCCTCCTACAGCATGAAGTAACAGCGTTCACCCACCCTCCCACCTCGTGTTAATATTCCAGGGCTCTTGTAGAACATTATCCCATCACTTTTGGGTATCGCCTTATTTCTATTCGCAGTAAAATGAGGCAGCTATTCTAAAACATTAGCAGATAAGCTGCTGATCACACAAAGCACGCCTGATTTTTCCTTTTGGGTGCAGAGGGATGCTTCTTGGGCTTAGAGTCACCCTTAAAGATGTCACTGGAATCAGCTCGCGGTATTTACATCTGCTTCACTTAGACTGGCACAAAGCAAAGGTAGCTGCTGTAAAGAGGTGTAATTAGCACCAACAAATGACTCCTACGAGACAGCAGTATTAAGCATCAAATTGGCATTTTGCATAATCCATAGGAGCATTTGCCAACCCCATAGGGCGTTAGCCACCATCCATGAGTCAGTATAGAGACAGAGTGAATTCTACTGCTTTTGCAACTCCCCCCAAAATATTCTGTCCTCTGAAAGGCCAGCTGTAAGCATTCAAAGTAACAGGAGAGACGGTCTTCCCAAAGGCGCTAAATCTCCTACCAAAGGCACCACAGTACCTAATGGGAGCAGCAGAGAAGGGGAAAGCAGGAGCACAAGGGTTAACGATCAAATGTCCTTAAAGTACGTAACGTCATGCTCAAAATCAGCCCTAGTTTGATGTTGTTCTTTTGAAGTTTAATTATGCCAAATGTTCTACAGGAACATGCCATGTTCTTGCCTATCTATTTTGAATTGTAAGTACCAATCAGCATGTAAATGATCAAATTAAATCTTTTAAGTTGTTTGCAAGAGCCGGAACACCTTTCTGTGAATGGAGGGCTGAGAAGCAGCACCATTTGGTGCGTTACTGCCATTCTCGGTGGGCTCTTCAGTGACTGGCATTTGTACAAAGAAATGAGAGTGGAAGAAAGCCTGCGGCAGTCCTGAGTTCTTGTGCTGTCGTGGAAAATTACTATCTAAATAAAGATAAATTATTTCTTTTTAAAAGGTCATTCTGTTCTCGGTGATGGAGTCTCGCTGCCCAGATTAGAGACCGCAGTCTGCACTTGGACACTGCTGTAGCTCGAGCCATCAAATCCTAAGATTCAGAGAAGTGGGTGAAATTTAGAGATGGCTCAGCAGTTACTGCTGCTGACCTGGGGGTTTGGGAGCAAAATACGGGGGGAGGGGGGGGGCTTCATTGCTTTTCCTCTAGAGTAAGAGTTACAGAGGATGGGAGGAATTGAAAAGACCAAGCCTGCTCCTCGGGCACCATTCCTGGACCATTTTGTCTTTCCATGGAGAAACGTTTGCCCAGCTTCTCTCATTGATTTCCAAAGAAGTCAGCAAAAGTCTTCACCAGCCCCAGACATTGTATTTACCTTGTTTCTCCTCTAATTCAGAACATGAACTGATGTGGAGCCGTGTCAGCAGTAAATTTGGACTTAAAGTGCTTCTCCCAGGAATCCAGTATGCAACACTTCCCTCTATTTTACTTTCTTCAAGTCTGCCCAGAACTGTAGCTGCTTTTAAAAACAAAAACTCACCTCCAGAATAAATAGGAAAGCTCACAATGATGTTTCTGTCCTTTCAAAAGAGTTGGGGGGGGGGCGGAAGAAACACCGAACAGTTTCAAATATTTACAGTCCATCTGGAGCACTGACAATGCATGTACCAAATTCCTGCCTTCAACGAAATCTCCCAGAAAAGAAAAACATGGGAAAAACAGACCTCTGAATCTACAGAGTGAAGCCCAATTAATAACATTTGCTCAGTAAATAACTTTCCTAGCATGGATGGAAGCCTGTGTTCACAAAGCACTGAACAGCGCTGCACCCAAGATGGCTCATTTGTTTGTCAGGAGTTGGGTTGGGGTTTTTTTTCCCCCTCGGTATTTCCTACTCCTTGGAATGCAATTTAGGATTGAGAGACACTTTTTTTTTTTTTTTTAAGGCGACAGGATTTGTCTTTAAAAGGAAATACCACCAGCAATAAACAGCACTATTCCTAGCGCTTGTTATACCTGCATGGGGAAAGCAGCCCGTGCACGGGCTCTGCAGGTCCGAGCCTTCCCCGCTCCCTCTTACCTCCTTCCTGGAGCTGGCCGTGTCACCTCCGCTCACTGCCATCCGCAGGCTCTTGTGCCGGAGGATCAGGATCTCCTTGGCATGCTCCACGGGCTCGGCCTCTCCGGGAAGGGTGTGCCTGTTGTACGCCGGCCCCTGCACGTTGCACCAGAGAGACCGCTGTTGAAGGTGGGACCATCCCTCCCCCTCCGCAGCAGCATCCCTTCACTAGTGCCTACGTCTTCCAGGGTCCTTCAACCCCCCCCGTAACCATCCTGCCTAGTTATGGGGATAAACTGATCCACCCAAGTATGAGAGGCGGGGATGGAGGCAGAGAGCCAAAGGAGGAAGGTGGGACTCCAAACTCTGCTTCTTTATGCAAAATTGCCCGAGCGATCACTGAATGACAAGACTGAGATGCATCTCCATTAGTCCAGGTGACACACCAACCTAGTGCAACTACTCTGTTCAAGGTGTCTTCAGCCTCAGTGCCTCTGCCCAGCCCTCCAATATTTTATATCAGCCCCACCTTCGTATATAAATCATGCAGTCAACAGGAACCATAAATCCTGCTTCAAAAGCTGTAAACCAAAGTTCAATCTCCCACTAACATCAGTGGGAGTTGGGATAACTCTTGTCGCTACAAGAGATGAGGCTGGATTTAGGCAGGAATAAGTGCAAACAGGAGGTATGCCTTCATCTTCATCCCATTCACCATTTCTATGGATTTCCTCCCAGCCTTATCTAGTTGCTTCTCTCAGCTCAGCAAGGGGACAGGAGGGGGTGGTTGATCCCTCTGTGCCGAGCTGCCCACACCAGCCGCATCCCCAAGGACTCAGTATTCCGTGCGTAATCCGTAAAACAAAGGCTTAGGTGGATTTTAAGGATAAGGCTCCATGTATCACCACGTGAACAGCAATTACAATGCACAGTCCTAGGTGCTGTGTAAAACCTCAGATTATTCATCAGTTATTCTGTAAACAGCAAGCGGTTTCTATGCTATTTACCAGTTGTACCAGTTTCATGGCAAAACTGCCGAGCGGCTTTAAAACCTCTGCAGATTAATTCTCACTCGCAGCTCACTGGCTGTGCTCTCTTCTATGGGAAAAAACGCAAGGTGAGGATAACCCCGTCCCTGCTCTGCCCTGTAGGTAACCAGGAGCTGTTGCAACTGCTGGATCTGCTAACCTGATGCCTGAAGATCCACGCGCTCCTCCTTTCTCCTTTCTGGTTCTGGGTACTGATGCCTAAAATACTTCATGAAATTATAGGCTGACTGGGTGAACCTTTCAAAAGCTGTCATGCTGCAAACAGAAATGTGCCACTGACTTGGAAACTGGATCTGGCTTCACACAGCCAACTATTCTCTGCTCACAAAGAGACATCATTAGTAATTATGTAAATATTCATAACATCTGCTCAGGCTGTTAGGATAACTGAGATAACTTTTGTTATTGGACATCTAAAATACAGATGGAGAGAAGAGTTATACCGTTCTCCTTATTCGGTACAGGTTCCTTGCCAATATTTCCTGTATATTTTCCAGGACATCCGGATTCAGAGTATCCTCCAATTTTTTGTCTGTTATGGCAGTCCTGTTGTTGTTGCTGCAAAGAAAACCGGACCGCCTTATTTCAGAAGATGCATAGCAGCACCACCAGCGCATCCCCAAAGCCCAGTGTTCACAGCAGCCCTTTCGGAGCCCACCACCAGCGATCACGACCCACAGCTAATCCTTGCAGATGGAGCTCACTGCAGAAGGGGCATTTGGTATTTGCATCAGAGCCGTGCCATCCACGTGCTCCCCGGTTAAGCGGATAACAGAGCCGTGGGGAGCTGTGGCAGAGCAGAAACGTCTGTGAGAGATGAGACAGCCGTTCTGACAGGCAAATATTTGACCCTGCTGTCTCAGCCGATGCTCATTCTCGCTGTTAGTTTCTTCAGGACGCGTAATGGTGCAAAGCCATCAAAAAACGGTGCAAGCGCCTGTTCCTCAGAGCACCATTTCTGGGTAACTCGGGGGGGGATACGGGTGAGCCTCCATGTACAAGATCAGAAGCCATGTTCACCAGTGCCAGCAGATTGCTGATCCACCTGATCATTTTTAATACCCACCTACTAATCTTTAAACAGTGTTTACTCTGCATTTGTCTAAGCTATGCCGCTCCTTCCCATGGGGTAGCCCAGCAGGGAAGAGCAGAGGAGGCAGAGAAGTTTGCAAAAGCTTTTCACAACTGTTCCCTCCGGCGGGAGGGTTGGGAGGAGTGAGGGACAGGGCACGACTGCGGGGGAGCACTTACAGCAAGGATGGGTGAGACGGTGCATGACCCAGCTGCCCTGCTTCTGCCAGCTCAATGGCATGTTTCCGCTCCAGCTTTTCATAGAGAAGCACGATACTTGATTTTGGCTGGTCGTATTCTCGAAGCAGGATCTTCTGCAGGTATTTGCTGTTGAAATATTCTAATCTGTTTGAGAACAAAACAAGACGGGCTTAGCCTCCTCCCATGGCTCCCCAGCACCTAAATGGACCTGAGCAAGCCAGCAGGTTCATAGTCCGCGAATGCCCCATATTCCATTATATTCCATTACTTTTTTTCCAGAAACCAATAGTCCCAGAGGTCAGTCCCTAATTATTTCTGCACTACAGTACATGAGCTAAGATATTAAAACTTTGCCAAATACAGTAAAAACTCCCCAAAGTGCCAGATTTATCATGAACTCCACTATAAGTGCTACAAGTACATGCAGTAGCCCCAAGGGACGCAACAGATTTAAACGATTCCAGATTCCCTCTTGAGCCATTTCCTCTTGCTTTCCGCTCATATGCGGCGCAGCCGTTGGGAAAGATCTAACCAGCATCGAACAATGACGCTCAAGTTTGTGTACAGCTAACAATAGCCAAGCACAAGCCCGGACACTGCTCAGCAGCAGCAATTCCCATACCCTCTAGTGGCACTTCCAAGCACTGGCATTCCTAAGAAAATCCCCACCAGCTGCATTTATCAGCTACCATGAAGTTAGCTGCATCTGCGTCTGCACAGCCAAGGAATTAAACGTGGTAGATTGCCATATTTTATGTTATTTGTATTTAAAAAAAAAAAATCTCCTATGCGTACAATCTACCAGAACCTAATGAAAATTGAGCACTTTGCCTCAGATTTCTGTAGCGATCCTCAATAATTTGTCAGTCCACAACAAGCAGTTGCCCCTCCAAGTGCTGCAAGCTCATATTTGTACTGTTAATTGTGCACACACTGGGTTGGGGTCCTCAGCTCCCGCACGGCCGGACAGGCAGGAGGGCACGGGCCGCGCCGCTGCAGGCAGGGACAGGCTGAAGCCACACGAGCTGTGTGTTGTGCTGGCACGGCCCTTTCATTTTCCAGCAGATTTCTTTGGGCAAGAAGGGACAAACACAATAGGAGAGGAGAAAGGAGTCTTTTTAGGGTGAAGCAGGATATGTGATCTGCAAGTGGGGAAGCGCCCCGAGAACCCGGTCTCACCTCGGACAAGGAAAAGCTGCCCCTTTGCCACCTGGGTTGTGCCACAAGGATGAACAAGGCTCGGCTGCCCACAGTGGAAACTTAGGGGATAGAAACCAGCCTCATTCTTTTCTAGACATGTACACAGTTGTATTTTGGCAAATCCTTACTTGTCTTTCCAGTAATACTGTCCCCAGTGTCCAGATATATCTTCAATGCCAGCCAGCAAATGATCCAAGAACTAAACAGAAGAGAGGATTTTGCTATACACCGGTTGCATGTGTTGCATACATGATGAACTCAGTCAGCAAACATCAAAAGCCAGCAGACAAAACGGGGGGATGCTTTCAGCTCGGTACACAGCGCTGGTAAACAAGAAGAGGGGATGTCGGGCTAATTCCCCGTCCAGTCATCCACGCATGTCCCTCGGTTCTGGAGTACAATAAGTGGTTTGGCTGCTTGCTTTCAGGTCTGTGCGAGCAAAGAATAATCGCTGAGGGATGTGGATCTGCTCTTTATGGTACGTACAGGATGGGTGATGGCTTCCATGTCCCGCATATTGGGCCTTGATAAGCAGGAAATGCTCATATTGAGGTTTTTGAGGACAATTTGTCTCAGGAGATCAGTATCTTCAGGATATAGATGTAGGTAACACACAAATGCTACTTCAGCTTGAATAATAAATACTGCCTTCCTCCAGACACTTCCACTAAATGAAATCATTGGCCATATCGTGCCTTATACAAACACATTATTATTGTTTAAAATGATATTAAAAATCCCAGACAGGTAGATTTTTCCACCTAGAAGTTAAATCTCTGGAATTTCCCAAACTGTTTTCCCTCTTACTGGCATCTCTCAACTGGGAGAGGCCTCTGCTCTACCACAGTCAATGCCCCTCCGCACTCAGGTACCGATGTCCCTGGAGCTTCCTCCAGCTCTAATTTAAAAAAAAATATATTTTTTTCATGGGGTCAGAAACAGAAAAGTTTCAGAGCGGTTCACTCAGCCCTGCAGCCTGGTACAGGGTTAGGACCTGGTACACGGTCTGAGGATCCGACAAACGACCCCCGCACTGATCATCGCTCTTGAGAGCAAGAATGTCCCGACTATCCGGACGGAGAAATAAATTTGAGGATGAAAGCTGCTTCTGCATGCCTGGTTTCCAACTGCCTGCATTGTTACCTTCTCTGCTTAACTTAATTGGTACACAGCCATTTTCAGCTCACGTTTCCTAATAAACACATTTCCAGAGACGATTTACTATTCGCACACTAACAAAAGAAGAAAGTATTCGCTGTTCATGGTAGGAAACTGTTCTGTTAACCTCAGACAAAGCCCTGTAATACAACCTAATTGCGAGGATGCCAAACAGTTTTTATAAACGTCCTCAGACCTAATGTCTTTATTTCTAGCTACCCAAAAAGAAGACAAAAACATTCCTGAAGGAGCCATACCTACAGAAATGTGAATGGGCATAAACAATTAGATTCAGAAACGTTATTTTACGCTGGATGCAGGGTACCACCGCATTAAAAATCCCAGGCCACGGCTCCCTGTCAGGTTGTAAGTCTCAGACTGAAGGAGACCTGGTGCAAAGCCTCTCTGATTTGTTCCTCAGAGCACCAACAGCACTGCGGTGGAATCCAGCTGAGCTTCCCTCCAGCAATGCAAAGCCTCAGCTAGGTGTGTGGAGGACCTTGCTTTCTCATGGAGTTGACCCACTCTCTGGAGAAGTCCTCCATAACTAGAAAGGCCAACGTTCGGATGGCGAGAGGAAGGTGAACTAAATTCCACCTTTGGGTTACGGTGACTTCAGTGGTTCCTTCCAATACAGCGTTTTCCTCACCCTCCCTTTTCTAAATTTTTTTGCAAAGATATCCAAACCGATGGTGGTGAAGTGACTGGTGAACACATGGAAGATCCCAACCCTGAAAGCAACCAAGTCCCATTTTCTTTCTTTCACTCTTTTCAGAGAAGCAGAAAAGTTGGCGTTAGGTTCGAGTATAAACTTTTGGGCGAGCGATTATCTTTTCCTGTCACGTTTGTGCACCACCTAATGCAACACCAGCCTGAGTCACTGGCTGCTATTCCAATGCAAATAATAACACATGGTTAGGAAGCTGCATAGGACTTCAAACCTGGAAAGGGACTAACCTGCAGAGGATTCAGGTAAAACTGCAGATCTGTAGAGTCCCTGGAGGCACACCACATTTCAGGACCATCTCGCTATCAGCAAAGCATATTGGAAAGCTCTGGCCACGTGTTGATGGATGCATCACTTACCCGAATATGGATCTGCTCTCCCACTGTGGGAGCACTCTCTCTTTCCCTCTTGACGGCCAACAAGTCAACGAGAGGACGGATGGTCATTCCCTGCAGCATAACCACAAACACAAAAATCAGCCTTTCTTCACATCAAGCGTTCTTAGTGTCAGCAGGAGCTCACATACAGGCTTCAGGACGGGGGTAGGCAGAGAGGAGAAATGCTCCGCTCTCCTCATCTGGCATCTCAAAGACGACAAAAAGTCAACCAATAACTTCAAGGTCGAGCCTGTGGTTTGCTATTGCTTGTAGCCTACCAGATGGAAAGGGGCTTGAAACGTTCAAAGTTCAAATGCCTGAAACGATAATAGTCCTTGAGACTTCACAGCGCGCAGCCTCCGCCAGCATTTGTCTGCTAACTTTTTAAGTATTATGTGTCACAGATCATTACTCCAACGATCTTCAATGGCTAGCCGGTGGCTAAGTTTACTAATCAAAGTATCCACCTGGTGGGAAGGGTCAAGGGAAGAGTTTTAATGTCCTTTAAGCCTTGTGAGAGAACTTCAGAAATGCTGCTGTGGTGCGTTTCTCAGTCTGGCTTCGGTATGAAGTGACTTTTCTAGGACATGTTTACAGCAAAAATGATGGAGTAGTTGATGTTTATGACTTCTGAATGTCACAAATGCTGGCACGGAGGAGAGTTGAACACATTTTTAATTGCAGAAACAATTAATGTGTCATTTTAATAGCTAATAGCAATAAAAAATGCATCGCTATTCAAAATAAACAACATAAAACTCACAAATTCAGAAATAACAGATATTACAAAAACTAAGCAGAGACTATGCAATTTGGTCTTTTGCCTTCACTGGATAATCAGTTGCATTTGTTTTCATTTTAAATTGGCATTTTGGAGTTTTGTGACCAGGACTCCCAACTTTAGAAACGCTTGTATTCCTTTGGCCCTTCCTGACCTTGGGAGCATCATGGGAATCCCACGTGTCATTTCAGGCCACATGTCATTTCACAACACACCTGTAGGTCCCCTGTGATGCTCCTCCACCCACCGGGGATAACTCATCCGAAGTGCATCACCCAATGCCGACAGCTCTATCACGGCTCACACAAAGTTTTTCTACTGCCGGCGATCCAGTAGCCAATGGGTGAGCGTAGGCAGCAAACAACAACAACAACAAACCCCTCTTCACAATTATTATATTTGCTAACAATTTCATGGAAGAGGTCAGAGGCCAACAGGCTGAACTTCAAATGGAGAACATGGTATTTCATTTTTAAACTGCACTGAAAGGCAGAACAATGAGGGCTTTTTGTGACATTCCAGACAAGCCCACAGCTCCTTGGAGGACTTTCTGGTCTACGTGGCGCATATCCAGGCCTGCCTGGAAGCGCTGAGGACTTGGCAATTGCTCAGTCAACCTTCTCAAAATTATTAACGGGGCTTGTTGTGGGAAGAGCCTTATGTAACTGAGTTAGGCCAAAACAGATGAGTTTCCCGGGTTGCGTAATGCGCTGACAGACCCATGTATGGACAAGCCCAACCGCTTACACGTTGGTCATTAGCCTGTGGAGCATGAGGCTTTTCAGACAGCGTGGTCAGGATTTCCAAGAAAATGAAGTGGGTTTGTGCCCCGACAAGATGCCTTGCTGGCCTTCACCAGCTTAAAAGGGCCCAAATCATCTCTCCCCTAGTTTCTGTCTTATCTTAACACAGACACACCCCGCCAAGTCTGTATCGATATCACTATGAATGTAAAGAAAACTTATTGCACAAAATAACAACAGCAACAGAGTCCACTATCCACAGAAGTTGTTTTGTAGTCACTATTTCACTTGTCCTTTCCACCTAAAGTGACACGCACTGTGAAAGATGCTGGGATATTAAAGATATTCACTCTTCAATCCTGCATCCGCCGATGTGGCTGGCAGCAGTGCCACAGACTTCAGAAGCTGTAGGACTCATTTGCAAACCCCGGTTTCTGAAGGTTCATCTTAATACCTGCTTCTGTTATATTTACCTATGTTTTCTGTGCTGAGCTACAGCAATATCTTTCTGGTTCAGCTTCTAAGCAAGTTTATTCCCCCCCCCCGCCCCGTTCTCGTGGTGGCCTCAGCTACACAATGCTGCAGGTATCTGGAGCCTGAGCAAAGTCTGTCTTTATAGATGCTATGTTCCCGCTGAATGGCTGAAGGTCAAGGGGTCGCCCCGCCGACACGTACCCACGGGGGACCCTGTTTAACTCTCACCCTTTCGCATGGAGATGACATCACCAGTTGAGCTTTGAGGTTACACAAAAGCCCTTTTCCCGGTCCTGGGAAGGATTTTCCGAAGCCTTGGCAGAATGGAGCTGCTGCCTTAGAACAACCTTTGTCTGAGACTCAAGAGCGTCTCTGCATGAGCGGACGTGCCTAGTGACCGTATCTTTTCAATTTCTGACCCACATTTGCATCTTAAAACTTGTCAACCTCCACCTAAGTACGCTCCCCCCACCCTTGCCCCTGCTCTCTCCTTTCAGCCTGAAAACTGCACCCGGTCCAGCTGCCCCGCGGGTCTCAGCTCCGAGCCCATCGGCACGTCACACTCGTTGACCATTTTTTCAGCACATGATGTGGATTAGGTGGACATGGGGAAGCAGAGAGTCAACCCCAACCCTCCACGTTGCCTAAATACCCAACACTCACACCTGAGGGGTTCAGGGAGGCCAAGTGGAAGGAATTTGCTCTCCCGGGGTGACGCTCAGCCATGGGGCAGCTGTCACCGTGACCCACCATCTCCCAAAGCCCCGGCAGCTGCTCTGTTCCCTTCATCCGAGGGCAGGAGGAGTGCAGCCCCGGGTCAGCAGCTCTGTGTCGACCTCATGCGCTTGAGCAGGAGCTCCCGGGGAGCTTTTCTGCACGGCGTCTTTCCCAGACCCCCATTCCCACTTGCTTCAGCCCTATGGAGACCCACTCTTAACTTTTTGGGATAGGGCACACCAGGTAGACATCAGCCTTGCTCACTTTGGGACCAGATGACCCCAATTTTTCCACCACATCCTCCTTCAAGTATGACAGCGTTTTCCAGGTGAACTAAAAGGTGCATTTCAGAGAAACCCCGAAAGGGGCCTCGCCCTTACAGACTTGCTGCTGGGCGGAGAAGAGCAGGGAGACACATCCAAAAGCTTCATCCCACAGAAGGCTGCAGGAATGTTTTTGCCACTAGATGTCACAGCAATGCCGAGAGCTGCTGCCTGCCCGCTCCTCCCGAGCAGGGCTTCCCTGCGCCCTGAGGCGCGATAACCCCTTACAACCTCAGCCTGTGCCTAAGGGAGAGAAAAACCTTTCTCCATCACACACCTGGAGGGGTGCTAATTAAAGAATCCGTGAAAAATAAAAGCGTATTAGTAAGGAGAGCAATACCAGCACCAAGTCCTGCCCCTGCCCCAGCTGCAGGCTGACCAGCCTGGGTCCTTGCCCGCTATGCAACTGCAGGCAAGGGTCAGACGTGACACCTCCCATATGCTCCCCAGGAGCAGCTCAAGCTGCAGATGCTCCTACAGCTTTTCTATAGGATTGGGCTTTGCAAAAGCACCCGCAGCAGAAATCAGTCTTTAAAAAGAAAGAAAGAAAAAAAACAATAGTCCATTCGTGCTTTAAACAATAAACCCAATATCTCAGGGCAACCAGTGCTACGAGAGTCCACCTCCCTCTCCCACCCTGGCAGCGGGGGGTTAGCACGTCCACAGCCAGCCCGTGATGTGGGCAGGTTGCACTCACTTGCAGAAGCTTTCCCACTGGGTAGGAAACAACCCAAGAATCACTAGGGCAGCAAGAGAAAGCGGGTAACAACAGGGCTTAGGGATCAGTTATAGAAGAAAAATGAGAGGCAAATAAATCAAATGTGCTATGACTTTTTTATTTGCTTCTGATTTTCTGTGCTTTTATAACAAGTAACACACCCAATTTTTTTTTTCCAGTGGAGGAGTTAAAGCAATCCCCTTCCTGCTGCATCATCATAAAATAACCGCAGATGCTTTGCTGCATGAATGCGAAAACATCTCAGACATATATACAAAATATTTTGATAAACAACTAATGACTGTTGTTGCTTCAGCTGTTGGATGCCCCAGTAAAATGGAACTCATCCTCAGAAAATGTTAAGAAGTGACTCCTTCAAAATTAGGTCCCTTTAAATTGTCCCACTTGTGAACTACCAAAACTGAGACGACCAAACCATAAGCCTCTTTTAAAATTCTTGCTGCCCACATTCAGCAGGTTTGGAGTCTCTCCAGTATCTTCCATCTTCTCACCTTTGGGATCAGGAAAGCTGACCTTCATTACTGCACGGCCTAGGTAGCATTTCATTTCATGACAAGGCCTACAGTAACAAGCGGTTCTTGCTCAAACAGCGAACTAGCTGTAGAGGTTGATTTGTGTTGGCTTTGCTCTCACATAAAACACGTAAAAGCACTACTTCAGAGAGGAAACCTATGCCAGCATCGTTCTTCACGATTTTCACTGCTGCTACCCCAATACGGATGGACCAGATCAAAGATGGGACAAGTTGTCATGGGAAATGCCACAGCCCATGTTGTAAGTCAACAACTGCTAGTCAACCTCACGAACGTGTGACACATTCTCACACCTTCTGCCTCTTTCAGTAATAATTTTAAGTTTTTATATGCCTAACCACTCGACGGAGGGAAAGTTTTAATGACTGGTAAATCCTTGTATTCATCTAATGGTTTAGCACTGGTTATTTGTCCGGAAAAAAAAAAATCATGTTCCTTCTTTACACCTGCTGGTGACACCGAGATTGTTTTTACCTGTATGAACACGGTGAAGAGGATGACAACAGTTGTTGCTGCAATGAAGAGCTTCTTTCTGTGAAAGTCAGGAAGCAAGAAAACCAAAGAGAAACAAATGGCTCCTCGGAGTCCCCCGTACGCTATAATGAATTGGTCTTTGCTGGTGATGGTGTTCACGTGAAATCTGTTCACAAAGAAAGTCAGCACAAGAACCCCTGAAAAGCAGGAAAGAAGACAGGAGCACATCAAACAAAAAGAGCAATGAGATAATCTTATGATATATTTTACAATAAAACATCACTGAACTGGTAAACACCAATCACGAGGAACTAGCCAGGGCCCAAGGTGGTATATTCCAAATATGCCACTGGAGAAGGGCCTTTCTTCCAGCCTGGGCCAACAGGTTTGCATTTGATTTGTCCAGATAAAAAGTAATCCCCAACACATTTCTGATTTGGGGGATTACAAACACTGTTGACTGGCCACAGTTCTGGGGGTTTGTATGACTATAAAATTTTAGGTGGCTCATCTTGCAGGAAATTCTCTTGTTTTTTTAACTCGGCCTTGGGCTTATCACAGTCCAGCTGGGAAACCAGAGTTTCCTTCAGAAGGGCTCTGAACTCTGCGGGGGAGTTTTAGTGTCATCCCGCTCCCATGACCGCGGATGCCCAGAACATACCGTTTACCTGGCGACTCGGTGTTAAGCATCAGCTAAATACTGAACAACCAATAACTATTGGCAACATAGGATGTATTAGCACATTTATTTTGATGGCAGTTAATTCAAGTTTTTAGGGCGATTCTATGGTCACGTGCCAGCCGAAACTTTACTCGTATGATGATACAGAGCCAGATTCCAAGAACTGAATTGAAATATTAATTGATTTATTCTAATTGGTGATGACAAATGATTGAATTGCTTGCATTATAAATGCTCTCGAGGCAAACCATCAGCAACAGTTTAGCCACAAGTTATCCTCCAATTTCCAAAAGTTTCCAAGCAGTAACTTGGATAAGTAGCTATATTCTGCCTGTTTTGATGTTGTTTCTTCACAAATCTTTCACCCAAAGATTTATACTGTATGAATTTAAGACTACGTAAGGTGAGACAGCAATTGATGCAATTTATAATCATTTGCAAATACATAAACAGATGCAGAAAGGTACAAAAAGCCAGGCCTTAAATCAGTAAGCCGTGATCTTAATACCAACGGATACGATAAACATCTTATTTCCTGAAAATTAATGGCCATTTTGAGAACTGGTGACACAGACTGTCATTGACTGTTGCTGGGAATTAGCTGGATCCACATCACTATTGCCTTTCTAAAGGGTGTTTGTAAAAGAAATAAACTTCAAGAATAGTGCACTTGTAATGTACATATCAAACATCTTCCCACACACACCCACCCCAAAAAATATCTGAACGCTGATTGCACATCAGGCTGGTTTGAAGACAACAAAAAGCTGGGGATGTTCAGGAATAGGGAACTCAATTAACTGAACCTTGTGACACCTTCCCCATCTCTGGAGCTCCGTGGAGCTGGTGCCCGTACCAGCAGATGTGAAGTACTTCGGTTTCAAGGTTCTTTGTAACTTAAAAAATAAACAAACACATAAAATAAAGCATACCTCAGATCACATCTGCAGCTACTGTAAAGCTCAGGCAGTGCCGATGGTTTAAAGGAACAAAATTTACTTGAGCAGGTATCCTGGCCTTTGTCTTAATTTAATCCTTCGTCATAAATTATTATTAGCATTCCCTAAACTAATTCAAGGCCAGTTTGCTCCAAGAGATGACATACAATTAATCATTTTGAGCGGAATACATTTTCTTCTGGAGATACACCCTGAGAAAGAGCAGAAGGAAATCTCCCTAGTGCTTGGATAACAGTAGAATACTCATGCTGTCATGCAATTAATGTATTTTGCTTTTTAGATGATCTCTCTTATATCAAAGTAATTCCAGTCCCCAGGCTTCAGCAGAATCATTTCTCATTTAAGAGCACTGGGAGGGTCCAATAAAGGACTAGAGTACAGCTCAGAGTACACTAACCCCAGCACTGTCAACCCAAAAGCCCCCAATTCCTGCAAGCAAACTCTGTGGGTGCCTCCCATTCCTGGATCTGTGCCTTGAGCGTGCCCAGAGCCGCTGGAGGGGTCTGAGCAGGTCGGGGTCTGAGCAGGTCGGGGTCTAACCTCAACCACCACCTCCACAGCAGGAGCTTCCCAGCCCGGCCTCGTGCAGCACCCTGCCCGGCTCGCGTCCTCCCGGCACGCCTACGGCTCTCCAGCAAGGTGCTGCAGAACAGGGACGCCCTATTCAGGGTCAGATGTGCAAGACGATTTTCAGCCCTGGTTTGTGTGTTCTTATTTAATTCAAGGGGGATTTTGAACGGAAAGAGGGTTTTCTTTCCTGGCTGCAGCGCTGAGCCCTTCTCTAATAATGTGCTGCATAATTTGAGAATGCAATCGGAAGAGCTGTGTTTAGAGAGCGAGAGGATTTTTGGTGTGCTTTTATAATGTTACTATGTCCCTTATGTCATGCAATGAAGAATTTTTTAACTAAAAAAAAGTCAAACTTACTCAAAACTTTTTCATTTGAGAAATAATTTAAGAGAAAACCACTTAATCATAATAAAAACATTTGAATGTACACACAACTGACTAATAAGCATGTTTCCAAGCGCATTTATGGTGCAGTTATTAAACCAAACCTTGGCATGCATTAACAGCTAATACAACCCATTCTGCTATGTCTTGCTAATCATGGCCTATCCTATTTAAGCAATTTCTTGAAGTGTCTATCAAATTGGAGTTCACTGTTTGACTCGGTGGTTTGTAAACATGAATCCTGTTGACTGTTTTTTAGCTCTCAAATTCTTTGCCAAAATGCGTGCTCTGTTATATTTGCAGATATAGTAAATATATAAAAATATCCCCATAAACGAGAAGGTAGGCACTCTGCGCTCACTTAGGTGACAGGAACTGCACAGTGTAAGAGGCAATGGAGAATCGGCCTCTCCGAACACCAAATCAGCACAAGGTACAGCTGGGCACAATGGTAAAACAGTGCGTCTATTTTTCTGGTCATTTACAATGCATGAAAATGGGATCCCAGAGTATTCTGGGACCAGGACTCAGGTTTTCATCGTAACTGATCTCAAGAAGGTCATCTTTAGCCACAGTTGTCAGGAGAGTATTTTCATGCATAGCTCTCTTCCTCTTGTTATCGCTAAGTCTTGGTCACTTTTTTTACTGCGAGGTTGGTCAAACACTGCAGTAGGTTTCCCAGGGAGGTTGTAGGGTCTCCGTCCACGGAGATAATCAAAAGCCATCTGGACACAGTCCTGCCTAGCTGACCCTGCTTAAGCAGGGGGTTGGACCAGACGATCCCGAGAGGTCCCTGCCAACCTCAGCAATTCCCTGATTCTGTGCAATTCTGTCATTCTCAGTCCTTATCTTGAGAGTTCTTGAGTAGGAGCAGAAGCATCCTCATATTTTAGGTCCCCATTCTCATCTACCCAGCAATAAGCTGGGTAGATGGTCTTCTGTAAAGCAGAACAGCATCTCCAGGGACAGCGGTTTGAAGGTTCCTCCAGTTTCCCATTTAAGGACGCTGCCGAACACAAACTTGTTATGAATTAAATCCCTTAAAACTCTGCAGTTCAGAATACGCAGTCAGAGCCCCATGGTTTTACACGGCTCTCTGATCCCAAGCTATGTACTCACAATCTCCCTCCTACTGTGAGGATACCAAGGGACTTCGGATTCCACTGAAATGGAAGAGGAGATCATGGCAATCAAAGGAGGGTCTAAGACAGAGGTATCGCTAAAATAGATGTCATGAGAATTTCTATTTAGCACCAGTGCTGTCTATGGTGAGTGCACAGACTAGGAAATTGCAGTAAAACGCAAGACTTTCTATTGAGCAAGTGATGGAGGAGGAGGGAAGCATCGGCTGGGGTGTCCCACTTCAGTCCTTGCACTCACATCTGGGACAACCACACATACAGAGCGAGCAGGAAAGGATGACGGTGGGAGCAGGAGCATTCTCTCATTTAGTGGAATCACATTTTTCACTCCTATAAATAAGAATATATTATTTAAAAAAAAATAAATCTATAATTTCACCATACCTAGTGCTCTCCAAACGAGACAGAAAATAACAGTGAAGCAAATGTATGGCCAGTTCCACTCATGATTTTCTCCAATGGTGGAAACTCCAAGAAAGATGAAGATGAGGGTATCGCTAACACTGCTCCACATCTTCATGAAGTATTTGACTGTGGTGTGAGACTTCAGAGAGATGTTAGCCTCCACGTAACGTTTCATGCCCATGGCACAAGCAATGATGCTGAGGAAATGAAAAGGAAACAATAAGTTTTTCTACTTAAGCACACAAAATCGACACACTGTCATTTGTAAAAAAAAAAAAAAAATAGGCTTCACCAAGTCTTAGATGTTTGCAGACATCTCACTGGGTAGCGATTCGCTTCCTACGTCAGTCCAATAATATCGGGAGGACCACCGGGACAGTAAGACACTATACAGGTTGACCAGACTGTCTGAATCTGTTTTCTAACAGATAAATGCAATAGATGGCGAGTTGTTCATCATAGCCACACGGCAACACCTACAGTTAACTACACCCAGCTCTTCCCATCACAATACGCTGCTTTCAGTTCTTTAACTTTGCCAAACTCTAACCATCTGGGCCAAAGAGTTTCGTGCTTAGGAGCCCACATTACCTATTTTGCCTGGATGAGAGAAAGACACTTGAGGGAATGGGACACTTGTTTCTCAGCGTGAGAAACGTGTAAATAGGACTCCCGTGGGTTTGGCTGATATCTGGTCACTACGGCAGATTCTTGTAGGACTCGGAATCGGTGTAGTTAAGAGCAGCCCGAATGCTGAACTCCTTCACCTAAGGGACCAAAGCTAATCTAAAGTTGGAGAAACTCAAGCATACGACACACCTCACACTGTATATTTCTAAGCCTGACCGGACTTGCACTGTATATTATTTGGGCACAGCTAGGAAGCCATTTACTCCATGCAACCAAGAGACAATAAAATGATCAAGCACACTCATAAGGCTGCACAATGAGCCAAGAAATGCAGTTGCTATAGGCGGAACATCTGACCTCCTCAGGTATCGCATATCCAAGGTCACTTCAGAAGTGTGCAGCACCAATTAAAACTTCTGCCTTGCAATTTTTCACGGATAATTGGTTCTTCAAGTTACAGGGTACATGCGGTTAGCCTAATTCATCAGCTTTCCAAATCAATACATTTTCAGGCCAGCAATCTTAGAAGGTCAAAACAATTGAGCGCTCAAAGAGTCGAAGTTCCATTTTTTATATTTTAACCTGGACAGAAACATTTTGTTCTAAATATTGTACCAGCAATAGCAAAACGGCTTTATGTTTCCGAGATCTGATTTCCACTGGTATTTGGTAAGGCCATCCACACGGAGTTCTATTGCATTAAAAATTCCTTTCACAGGGGACATCATGGTAACTCTCTTTACATTACATCACATGCAGACAAGCCCACAGAGAAGTAGATCCTGGGCTTGCAGAAGTGCACCTGGGTCTGGGGGACTGACTTTAAACACCAGCTGCGACCAGGACAGGTAAGTGACCCATATAGATGCAAATAGGTGTTAAGATAGGTGGTGGCCTCCACAGCACATTATCCATAATGCGTCCTCTCAGCTAAGAACTATTCCAAAAACAGCCATGCAACTACTGCTTTGCAGCGAGCACATCACATTTAACCCCAGAATTTCACGAAGGAGATTCTTTGCATTATTTGGGCTTTGATGGAAAAAAACCCAAACCCCACCAGGGTTGCCCCCTGGCCCCAGCGAACAGGACAGTTTGCAGATGGGCAGAGCTGACTCTGCTCTGGTTGTGGTTTTATTAACCTGTACGAAACCAAAGACCCTGATTCTCTCCTCCACAGCTATTGATTTATTCATTTCAGGAAGACACTGCCGCCCACTGCATCGCTGCCCCTAATCTGCACCGCTGCTAACAAAAGGAGAGTAAGGGCCACTTTCCTCCTGGCTCATCAGTGAATCGCTAACACGTCTTCACTGCCACAACTCTGCATCTATTGTCGGACCAAGACAAAGGAATGAACAGCAGCTACATTCATTTCTGCTCTCCTTAAAGCACTAAGAAAATCAGCAACACTCTTATGGGAAAATACTTATCAGATATTCAGTTGGAACAACAAATAAGAAATCACAAGGGAAAAAAACCAAACCTTTTTCAAATGAAGATGCACTTCCACCCACTGAACTGCTGATTGCTGGGCTTTGCATTCGAACAAAAAAACCACACACACACATTTCTATTTCTTTCATTTAAAAATAATTATTTGTTTTTCCTCATTGCATGAAAAAAACCATACATGTTTTGAAGGAGAAAGAAACAGTTGGGTTTGTCTGAAATTAAAACTGGGCTTCAGGGAGAGGACTTGCAGTAAAGGCACGGGATACAAAAGGTCAGACTCAGAAAAGCCACAATGCTCTTACTGGGGAAAGAGACCCCGTTTTATCCAGCAGCATGAGACCAGGATTCAAATCCCTTTTTCATCTAATGTTCTTTGAGTTCCCATCTTTCTTCTCCTAAGAAAATGCACCAATACTTAAAATATTCCTAAATCGGTCTTTTTTGATTTATCCCTTTCAGACTGAACCACTTTGCATAAAGCACTGAGCCAGAAAGAGTGATGGGGATTGAACCACAAGCTAAAAAATAAATAAAATTCTTCTGTTTCTGTATCTGCCTCAATAAATAGCAGATAAAAGAGTTCCGGCTAGGAACTAAGAAATCCAGCAAGTATTTATGGGAAGTGACTTCCAGAGCCGTGGTTTGGGAACACTTCTTGGGAAGAGAATATGGGTTCACACCAGATTCACAGACAGGGAATAAACTTGACCTGTTCTGTCACAGCTTCAAAAGGTGGGCACTGCCACGGGGGGGAAAAAAAGAAAAAAGAAACCAAACTAAAAAACATTTGCAGAACTGTTTAGCAGATTGGGTTGCATTCACAGATTTTTT